>NC_028645.1:53809416-53898919 GCF_001406875.1 Solanum pennellii | reverse complement strand
AGAGGCATTTGCCTTCATAAATAATATATCAGTCTTCCACTACTCTCTTCTCTCTACAATTATCACCCTTTTTTCAAATCCTCTCGGTGCAAAGTGTAACTCCCCTATAGACTTTTAAACATTAATTACTTATGGTAAAGGGATAACTATTGGACACCACATATCAACTCACGAAGTGTCTCCATACTCCAACCTATCTTAGAAAGATCTTGGGAATGGTGAGTTTTCTACAAAACACTTCATCTCAACGTACGAACAGTGTCCACCCAAAAGCTCCTCTACTTCTTACTATAGGGATAGTAGGGATGGTCTAGACAATTCATCTCTACTCATGAAGAGTGTCCACTTTAAAATCCCCCATTCACATTCATTAAATTCATTTATTTATTCAAGGTCTGTGTGTGTACATGTGAGCACACCTTTCACTTAATCACCATTTTCATAACCTTGAATCCTAAACATGCTCATACCTAAACTAATCATATTTCACACACTAGCATGCTTCACATATACATATACTTTACTTACACATAAACTCTACAAGACATACAATTCAAGCTTCATAAAACATATCAACATGAACATCATCATTATAACTTTACTCTACATATTAATCCTTCAAGGCGATACTCACAATACACATATAATTACATATTCGTATGCTTCAAGTAGACACCGCCACAAAAGGTGGACAATACCCTCAAGATCATTGCAATGTAAACAAAGAATGATAGAACAACTTACACTTCATCAAAGGTTTCACCACCTTTCATAAATTTCACCAATAATTGATCATATAATATCATCTAAGGAAGTAATTAATTATAAAAGAAACACAACTCTTAACATTTTCTAACATTTTAAAGATATATACACTAAACCCACTTGATAAGCTACTAGTTTGAAATATTCATGAGCATGGGTTCGTTTGGGTTTTGACATTTAATTAATAAACTAACACTAAAAACAACACATTTCAATCATTAAAACATTTTCATGCAAATTCCCATGCTTAGAGTCAAAGATAGAAGAAGTTGGAGTTTGAATTTTTTTAAAAATCTCTTTTGAATGGCTACTTGAATGAATGAAGGTTCAAAGATGAACTAACATACCTCAATATGAATAAGCCCACGAGATTTTTTGAAGAAACATGAAGGATTTGGTCTTCTTCCATGGATCTAGAAGCTTGTCTAACGGAGGTTTAAACTTTATAGATAATTTAGAGAGAAAGGAGAACATGAAAATTTTGGATTCTAATTAAGGGTTGGGGCTTTTGATTAAGGTAAAGTGTATTTGATGACCTAAAATAAATATATCATAGACCCTCAAAATGCCCAAAATACCCCGTTCATTAGAAGTACCTTTTTAGACAAGTCAAACTTCACTTAAATTTTTGGAATTATCGATGAGAAACAAGTCCGCATTACGGAACTGCTCCCACAATATTTTTTAAAATAAATTTCAATATAGGGTATTCTGCGTCGCAGACCATGCTTTTTGGCCTAATCTAGACCAGGTCCGCGACGCGGACATTCTTAACCTAGGTGCAAAACATTGCTGCCTTGGGCAGCTTGCTTGGCCAATGTTTGGCTCCTCCTCAAGGACCCTTAGGTTATTCCTTGGGGAGTCGTGCACGAATGTTTTTAACCTTAACATGTATCTCTAGGTTCTAGGGTAATTCCTACTTCTCTTAAACTCCAAACAGAACATAAAATCACATACAACATACAAGGACACACTAGCACAGACGCAAGGCTACTTTCCGAACGTTTTGGTCATCCCTTGATGTTTGTCTTCGAAACATCGCCAAATGACTTCTAATGCTAAAATACATCATTTAAAATCATTAATAACTTATTAAACACAAGTGAAGCTCTAGTTCAACCTAGCTCGTTTTAGGTACGTTACATTCTCCCCAACTTGGAACAACATTCGTCCTGGAATGACACTTATACTTTTAAGGACAACAAGAACTAAACTAGAAGATTATATCACATCACGTCATGGTAAAAACATTCATATTCAATGCATCAAATTAATAAAGAACACAAACTACACATTGATAAGCATTTTTAGCAACATAGGCAACTTTTTGGATAATTTCCAAGATTCAAAGTACACACTTATATCTCAATTTATGAAGGAGCTACCTTATCCAAAATTAGACATGCTCATATACATTATTTATACAAACATTGAAATCATTCATCATGAAAATATAATTATTTTCCAAATTTTAAATTTCTTAGAGTGAATACCTAACCTTCACAGTGAAGCATGCATAATAACTCAATAATTCATATTTTAAGCAATTTAGAAATAAGGCATAACAATAGGAGAGACAATACCATATAAACTTATATTATAACACCCACACAAAAAACAACAATAATTATTCCCTCCGTTTCAAAAAGATTGGCCTAGTTTTTCTTTGAACGGAGTTCAAGAAAAGAAAGAAGACTTTTTAATCTCGTGGTTCTAAATTAAAGTTATGTCAAATATACAAAAATTACCTTTAATCTTGTGTTCCTAAACATGCCACGTGGAACGTTAAAGTGTTGCCAAAAAAGGAAAGGGGTCATTCTTTCTTTAACAAACTAAAAAGGAAATAGGATTCTTTTTTAAATGAAGGGAGTATTACTTATCGTGACATTCAATCCGGAGTAGTCTTCTCCTCTATATCCGAGGGAATAGAAATGTTTTTTCTTTGGACCATTAAGATCTAAACCACATTGAGGAATTTGATTTACCTATTTCCCCTTTGCCTTGAGGTTAGGGAAATCTCTCATGTTGTGGCCTTGATTCCCACACCCAAGGCAACCATCCCTACCGGCAAGACACTTACCCAAGTGTTGCTTCCCACAAGTAGCAAACCTAGACCTCTCAAAAGTGAGGCCCCCCCCCCCCCTTGGGAATTTTTGTTGTAAACCTTATAGTTGTTCCCCATGGAAGACTCTTGGTGATAGAATATCTTGTTAGGTTTTGGTTTTCTTAGTTCATTTATCCTAGGACTCTTTCAATCCCTATTCCTCTCCATAAGTTTGGACTCCTTGAGTTATTGAGAATACACCATGTGTCAAGAGATATCCATATCATTAAGGAGCATTGTTGTAAGACACTCTTTTTTGACAATGTTATATACCTCCATAAAAAATTTATTCAGCCTAGCCCTACGGGTGCTTACCAAGATTGGGGCATACTTCGACAGTTGGGTGAATTTGAGAGAGTAATTTTTCAGACTCATTTCGCCTTGACGAAGGTTCATGAATTCCACCAACTTCCTCTTTGTCAACTCTAAGGGAAAAAACCTATCAAGAAAAGCCACTTTGAACACCTTCCAATCTAACGGACCTTCTTCTAAGGGTCTCTCTTCCATACATTGCTCAAGCCACACTTGAGCAACATCATTGAGTTGATAAGCGGATAACTCCGCTCTTTCTCTCTCTAGGAGTAACACCAATTGCAACCACCACCTTGAAAACCTCATCTATGAAGTCTTGTGGATCATCACCATCTTGGTACCATTAAAAGTAGGAGGGTTCTACCTCATGAAATCCAGAACACTAGAAGTAGGAGTATTTCCATTAGGTTGAGCTCCATCTCCTTGGTTATCTTGGGAAACCAAATGATTAGTGATGACTTGAGCTTGAGTCATCATGAGTTGGGTCAAATTTATACGGGCAACTGTTAACTATGCATTGGTTTGGCCTTGTTCATCCGATCTAGGCCTCTTCACCTTTTGCCTTTTCTTCCTTAATTTTGGCTTCTCAATATGTTGAGCATATACTATGAGTCTAGAGATATGCATGTCATTAAGGAGAATTGTCATACGATACTCTTTCTCCACCAAGCTTGTCACTCGCATCATAAATTTGTCAATCGTAGCCCTTGGGTTGGCTACTATGGTAGGGGCATACTTAAGAAGTTGGGTGAATTTGAGAGAGTACTCTTTGACACTCATTCCCCTTTGACTAAGATTCATGAATTTTACCATCCACTTTTCCCTACAGTCTAAGGGTTAGAGCCTATCAAGAAAAGCCTCTTTCAACATTTCCCAATCTACAAGACCATCCCTTAAGGGTCTGTCATCCCAACATTGCTCAAACTATACTTGAGACACATCTTTGACTTGATAAGTGTCACATCCGGGGAGCACCCCCTAGAAGTAACATGGCTTACTTGACCTCTCGGAGGTATTATACAAGCCCGTAGTTATCATTCTTCGCATAGACATAGTAAATTTAGCAGAAAATTTACAACATTCTTAGAACATCATATGCTAAAACATTACTTGATATATATATAAATATCATATTACATACATAGACTCTAAGTCTCTTTGTCATCTTAGACACAACAACACTAGAATACATTCGGGACACAACCCTTAAAACATAAGATATAACTATACAACTTATAAAACTTTACGGTAAACATAAGTAGGATATCCTTGGAAGTTAAAGACCCTTTTCCTTGTGCTTGGGAATCATATATCAAGCTCCCTAATCATATAAACATCATTTAAGCATGCATAACCTATACTTTGTGTAAAAAGTAGAGAAGAATGGCAAAAATGCACTAATTATGGTAACCATGCAAAAACATGCATTTAAAAGGGACATTTTCTTGAAATCATACTTCATGCCTTTTATAGTAAATTGTAAAAAAACCTTTATACAGTTGTATTAATATCATTCACATACTTAATCTAGACATATTCAAAGGATAAGAAATCATAGAAAATCACATTTAGAATTTAAGTCATTTTTGAGTTACATTACAGTAAGCAATTTTCTTTACAATGAGATTTTCCATTCACGTTGAAATTTTTTCTTTTTACTCATTAACCTCCCAAGTTACCCTCTAGTGATACTTGTCGTAATGCATCACCTTAAGTTCACAAGAAATCATACAAACAACCTACATAAGCCAACACATATCATCATATAAGCATAGCATATCCAGGACACATTTAAGTCAAGACTCGATTGACTTTTAAAGTAAGTTACATCAATTTGCACATACATTAAATTCACTTTACATACCTCACTATTAGACCTTGTTCATGACCCCAATCTTAGTCGACAAGTGCAATATACATGTGAAGCCCCATAACCCAACACATGCTTAGTGAACCCTTCATGAGACTACAAACCTTATCATTCAATTCATACATCAACATATAAAGTGAAGACCACTCTATTCATGTATACAATCTTCATCATATAGTCATCACGACTCACATAGTGCATATTATAAAAAGACCTCATCACATAGACTCATACCATGCACATCTTCATGACAAGTAGACAAATACCTCCGTACCATGCATAAAGACATTATCATAATCATACACATTAGAACACCTTCTTAGAACTTCCTAAGGAGATACTTGTGTAATGTCTAGATGGGTTCATTACTTCACACTATCCTAAGTAACCTCCATTAAGTCATCATAGTTAGGGTATTAGTCATTTACTTTCATTGTCCGTTTTATTTTAGGGAAACTATAGACTTAACCGGCACTATGATCATGGGTGTTAAACATTGAATTTGGTGTTGTAGAGGCTTACACAAATGGAAGGTGTTCTTACCTAGATAAGGTATAACATTAACACATGCTAGCATTTTAGTTGATATCACATTGCTAGATCGTATGTGGCAAGCATAGTTTATGGAACTTGGGGGTATTATGGAAACATCAACTCTAACACCCTTTCGGGTCATGAGGCTATCCACCCTGTGAGGACTATGGTGACCTACCTTCCTACAATAGGAAGGGACACTCCTACTCTTCAAGTTCACTCAGTGCTTAGCTAAGTTCCCTTTTTAAAAAAAGCCACTATTACATTACTTTATAAAATATAGGCTTACGAGAGTCATCCCCTCATATGCTTACCTCATAGGTCATAGATTAGAGTTCATCCACTAAAATCATGTGAGGAACCTTTTCAAATCGACATAGCATATATCATTAGCATTATCTAATTTAGGATACACTAGAGAACACCTTTCAAGGCTCCTCTATTGACTAGATCATCATCCATGTGTGTGTTTATACTTATATGTAAGAAAACCTTTCACATAACACATTAAGGTCACACATGTTCATACATTAATGCATAAGTCTATAAGTATAACTACATGAGCAATCCTTTCATATAAACCCACTAAGACATTATCATACTTTACCATATCATAAGTCATATTCATAACATGCCCATACATTCATTTTCATGTACATAGAAGCCAAACTAGAAACTATCCTATCAAGGCACACATGTGCAATGCATATGCAATGTCCCATACCCTTGGCCATAATAGTACACCTATCAAGTCATCATTGTTAAGGAAACACATATTATACTTTCATACACATCATATTAACATGTATAGTAGTAGACACTAGTGAATATGAGAACTACCTTTCATTTAGACACAATGACCTTTAATACTTGTAAGCATGCATAATGTGTGAGAGTGTGTATATTGGTCAACATGATCACATAATGGCTATACATAACATATTGAGGCATCCACTCTCTGAAGACCATAATGCACAACAAAGAAGAGACTCAACACCATTTAGCATAGGAGGCAAGACAATTTTCACCTAATGCTCAAGACTCCTAACCTTAGCTAAGGGGTACATGGGTAGGGGTCATCAATCTGTTAATAATTAATTAATGGAAGAACATACACATGATATTAACATGAACTTTTACATACTCATAACATTAGTAACATAACTTAGATTCACAACTAAAGTAGAAGACTATGCACAACTTACATATAAGGTGATCATCATAACACTCATTCATATATTCATCAATTTGTCTTCAAGGCCATGGTCAACACATATATAATTATAATAAGGTAAACACCACAACCATGAACCATACCACACAATTCCATAAAAGGCTTCATCAAAATTGCTATAAAGAAATAAAGAGGTAGAAAAACAGAGCAATTCTTACTAATCCTTGAGCCTTTGGTCATCATTGACCAGTACTAATCTTTCAACAATAATTCAAGTATAGGGTAGTATATAAATTACATAATCATAAAATAAACCATGTAGAAGTCGCTACAAAATCAAACTATAACCTAATGCAAGGCATTACATGAAAATTAGAATGTAAATAGTCATAAATCACTTGCTAATATTCTTTACTTTGATTGCCAAGATTAACATTCAAAATGTAACAATAAAACAAACTTAGTGAAGTACCTAAAGTATAATTATGATATATAAAGTCATGCATAAGCTGCTACAAGGCCATGCTACAAACTATTACAACACATCATTAGCATGCTAGAATGTAGAAGGAGATACACCATCAACCAATTTCACTTGCATGGATTATATATCATATTTCATCAATAATATCAATATAGGTATGCAGCTGATCATGGACTTAACATAAAGAAATAATTCTTAAAGCTCTACAATATCAAGATACCAACATAGGCACTAAATTATCCATTCAAAAGAGAGTAGAGGAAATAGGCAATACTACTAATTCATTAAGGCCTTGATCATCAATAAAATTTTAACTATAATGTACATGTAAGTAATTAGATAAAGATATTATTACTCAAAGGGAATCATGCTTCGTCTAACCTAAAATCGAGATCACATCAGATACATAGTATTACCAATCGATAGACTAGAACAAACTAGATCAGTTCATGTCAATACTTTCTTAATTTGATAATATGATATGCCTATCCATAATTCAATCATGATTTTAACCTAAAACAGTAACTACAAGACTCTCAACATAATCAAATTCCACTTATATGCAATTAAGGACAAATGTTACAATGAACTCATTGATAACTAGACTAAGCATGCTCAAATCTTCATACATTGATCCACATTGATCCTTCATGATAAGTTAATCATTAATTTATGTAAATAACAGTATATATAGTCAATTGAACGTAAGATAATTGCAATTCAACCAGTAACAAGCCATGATCACAACGCCCATGCAAGGGCTAAATTGATTTTTGGAAGGGACATGGGTTCATAATGCAATTGAATTGAAAATCACGTTAAAACCTATAAATTAACATCAATTAATCATGATTAAGACATTAAAAATCTTATTAGAATGAACCCATCTCTAGATTGAAGAAGAAGAACTTTGATGATGAAACTTTCGTTGAAAACATTGAGATTAACTCTTCAAGTAAAAGGTTACTTAGAGATGAAGGATTACCATACCAATATATTCATGAAAACCATTAAAACTTTATGAAGAAAAACATAGGAATCCAAGCTCCAAGCTGTTGTTAAGCTTCACCAAAAATGGAGGTTTCTAGGAAGATGATTTTTGGAGGGAAAGTCTATTTTGTGTGAATTGCTTTGGGAATGGGCTGTTCACGTGTTTAATCCCTTAAATGAACCAAAAAATAACTAAATAAACCTATTAGAGTTAGTTTATGAGTTGGTGTGAATTTCCCATTCACCGCTTTAATGAGGCAGTCGCATGGCATCAGTTGCAGGCCACCATCGATGGCCAGTGGGTCCATCGACGGGCCGTCTATGGTTTCAGTCAATCGGACCTTGGCATGTTCTTTGGTTGAGCCTTGCCCAGTCTTATTGTTCATCGGCCAAACCCCACCAACGGTCTGTTGTTCAACCAGCTGGGTGTCGTTTTCCTCGTCGATTGACAGTGCCAAGGCACTATCTCGACAACCCGTGGGTCCTTCTTGTGGGCCCTTGGGAAGTCGTAGCGGACGTTTCAAATGTAAATATGCACATTGACAATTCCAGTACATTAAATGCAAGTTTCAGCAAAAACTCATATATAAAACACGTCCAAACATGGTAGGCCTCATCAAGACATTCTTCAATGTTTTAAGGGCTAACTTTCGAACATCTTAGATGTTCTTGGACGTTTGACCTCCAAACTTCACAAAAAACCATATACTACCTACTAACATAATTATTACTTATTTTAATACTTAACAAGCTCAAGACATACACTATATTAGCATATATAGACCATTGAGGCACATAGGTGAGTGGTCGTTGAACATCTTAGTTATCCCTTGACATTTGACTTCCAAATCACCTCAGATGACACATACAACACTTTAATGACCACAAGGACATCAATTCATCTTAGAGCAGTTCATCATATTCATAAAATAATCAGATAGAATTCAATGCACCAAAATTTACAAGGAACAGATCTTCAAATCGTTTTAGCACTCAATGCACACAAGCAAGCAGAACATCCATTCAGTCATTCTTTAATGCATCAAACACAAAGGCTCTTATCATGTTTATAGAAAGAACATCCTTCTCATAGTTATCACATGGTCATTACACTTCAATTCATTAAGATCTCATCTTTCAACTATTCTATAAGTCATACTTAGGCAGATTTCAACAACACTCAAGAAGCAATTAGGCACTTATAATTCAATGCACATAAACTTTAGTTAATTGAATCAACAAAGATCTTTATTAGTTAGACCTAGTTCCATGAAGGTTATAATCAACCATACCATGCTTATTGGTGTCCATAGATAAATGTCCTTCTCCTCAACACACTTAAATGTATCATGATCTCACACCTACGCAAAGTACAATGTCAATTCCTTTTTAAGATGAGAAATTCTCAACTTCTTAACATAGGAATAATCGTCATAGTAAGCATCATTTAAGAAAAATAAAACAAATCATAGGCACACATATGAATACTTAGCTAAACATGCTTTCACTTTCAAGAGTGGACCTACAATCATGCTTTCAAAGTCATAAAAGTCACATAGTTTTCAAGAGACTCTACGATTTTCATGTTAAAGAGACTCAACATTCCATCATAAGGCTAAACATTACACCTCACAAGTGATTACAACAATGTTTCTTACCTTATCTCGTGAAGTCAAATGCACAACTAGCATATAAAGATGTACAATAAACATGAGACAACCATGAAGTTAATCAAAATTCTTTTCAAAGTACTTTAATATCTTCAAAATACTATTAAGATAGTGTCAATTAAGACATACCAACCATGTGAAGGTCATGCAATTCTTATTTGAGACAAGACCTCTATCATGAACAAGCTTACTAAAAATTCATTAGTTTCAAGCTCAAGCAAAAACAGGAGGACAACTAGAAAAAATATACATCCTTACTATTCCATAACCATCCGCCACTTAGGGTAAACCCAATTAAAGCAGCTTAACCCAATTTTTCAAGATGATCTTAACTTAACAACCTTCATACTTAAAAGTGATTACCACATTAAAAGCTATTATAGGAAGTTAACATAGGAACACCAAGGTATTATAAAAATTATAGTTTTAAGCAAATTATCCTCCAATTATCAATTTAGGTCGTACTATTTAACCACATAAGGTTTTCATACAATACTGTGGACACCAAGGTTATAATGTGCCAAAATAAACTAAGGTGAACTAGAGCCTCGTGGTTGTTTCTTGAGTTATTTTCTTTAGTTAAACTGAGTAAATTTAGTGTTATTAGGCAGTGTGTGAAGTTCGGTAAAGTTTGGAGTTCAATCGATCAAGAACGTCCATGATGTTAGGATGTTATGCCTTAGAATGTACTTGTGTGTCTTGTTGTGTTTAGATGACTTTTACGTGTTTTTTTTCCTTGAATCTAAAATGTGATGTTCCTAAGACCTAGACGAGTTAGTTTAGGGGTTTAAAGTCCGGGCACGAGCCCACCTAGGACCCACAAGGGGCCTTAGATGAAGGGCCCAAGACATGGGCAAAGTCTGCCAAAAAGCAATGGCCATCGACGATCCTACGGACGATCCGTTGGTCCCTCAACGGTGCGTCAACTTTGGGAATCAATTGGACAAGTGAGTTCAGTTTTCCATGCTCCATTTGGATCTAAGTATCCACCAACGATACTCTACAAACGGTCCATTGGCTCATCGACGGTCCGTTGGTGAAAGTGTGTCTAAAAGGCATGCCAAGTCTATGAAGTTGCTGCCAACTTGGGGTGTTCTATGTAAATACACCCCAAGTATTTTAAGACCCTAGGTGTTTAATTTTACTATTTATTAGGTATATTAAATTGTTCTAAACCCTAAGACCCCATTTTGGGCCCCTCTTCCTAAAACCCAAAACCCTTCTCTCTTAGAAGACTCTCTCAAGACTCCACTGAAAGCTAGACGTCAAGGAAGGGTATGAAGGCTGGTTGGACGTGTGTCTTCATCAAAAACTCATGGATTTTTCTTCCTTAAGTGAGTTATGGTATCCATATTTGAACTCTCTTTCATTCAAGGAGCCCCTTCAACCTAATTTTCAAAATGGGTTTTTAACCCTAGTTTCTACTATATTCATATCTAAATATGGGTCTTGCATGAAAATATTCCTAATGAATTAATAATGGTATTCCTAATGTTAGTTTATGATTTTAAGGTTAAAACTTCAATGTAATCATGTTACAGGTTTTCTTCAAATATTGGCTTAAGAAATGGGTTAAATCAGCATGTTTGTGTAGAGAATGAACTTTGATTTCTTATTGTCGTTATTGTCGTTTAGCTACTTCCCAGAGGGATTTATTTTGATGACATATAGAGTAAAACGTTAAAGGTTATGAAAGCTTGGATTGAAGGGTAAGTTGGTTATGTTTTTTAGCTTTAATTTTTTGAATGCTCTTCAGTGGTAAGGTCCACCTTAGTGGCAGTGTTTACTTGAATTGTATGAATGTAAATTTACTAGTTTATTTTGAATGAGGCTATGAAGGCTTGTTATCTGAAGTAAGATGAAAAGTATGATATTCCTATTAAGTGTTTTATGAAGCTTGTTAGAGAAGTATGTTCAGGATTATGTCTAAAGGACTTATATGATTTTATAAAGTATGTAAAGTGTGTGATGTGATGAATGAAGGTCTTAGCATGTAGAGAAGTTAATTAAGAATGAAGTGAAGCTTATGTGCAGGTGTGCTCACATCTACACTCACACTCACACTTGAATGAATGAACGAAGCTAAGTTAGCTCCAATAGGGGATTTTTGGTGTAAACACTCTTCTTGAGTTGAGATGAAGTGTTTAGTAGCAACCCCATTACAACCGATGAGATTTCTAAGATAGGTTGGAGGATGAATGCCCTTCGTGAGTTGAGATTTGGTGTTCACTAGTTATCCTTAACCTATAGTCTATAATGTTGAGAATCCGTGGGAAATTATGCCTAGCACCGAGAGGATATGAAGGAAAGGTGGATTACACTTCGTGAGTTTAGATGTTGTATCCCAATGTACATATTGAGATGAGTAATCCTCGTTAGTAGAGAATGAATTACTTAGTTGGAATCTCTTTATCCCATAACTATGTGCCCGCATAGGTGTAGCTATTGGTAAAGCCATGTAAATGCTTAGAGAATTACCTCATTCTAGGAAAGTGAGGATCCCTCATCCGATAGGGTTTAATATCGGGATTCCATGTCCGTATCTCATGGTCTGTGGCGGTTAATATAACTCCACAAAAGAAATAAACGTGCTAAGTCTTCTAAAAGAGTGTTCTACTTAGGGTAGGTAGTGGAATGGGATGCTATTTATCCATTGCACTAGGTAGGCAATCCAAAAGGGGAGTCTTGGTGAGACTTATTTGAATTGAATGAACTAAGTTTCTAAAAGAACGTATTACTTGAGGTAGGTGGTGGTATGGGACGCTATCTATCCAATGCACTAAGTAGGACTTTCCGGAAAGGAAGACTTGGTGCCAAACCTTCTAAAAGAATGTGCCACTTAGGGTAGGTGGTGGTAATGGACGCCAACTATTCATAAGTAGTCATTCTGAAAGGGAAGACTTTGGTTGTTTGTTGGGTGTCTTTTAATGTCTTGCCATTGATTGAGGGGCTTGTTTCTCCCAAGTTGAGTAAGCCGAAAGGGGTAGTCTTGAGGATTACTTTGGGTTTACTGAAAGAGGAATATGCATACTTCCTACATGTCTTACCTTAGTTAGTCTTAGGATAATCTCGTGTTGGGGAAATTCTTACGAAAAATGAGTTCACTTTCTTTAGCTTGGCCTTGGAAATTAACTCCTTTAGAATAGGATAGTTCATTTTAATTGCACAAATTTAATTCATTGTTAATTCCTTAAATGACTTATTGTTAGAGTTCAAAGTAGTTCACTGTAAGTGCATATTTAATTCATTGTATGTTTTTGGAAGTTACTGTAAATGCCTTCTTCTTGATAAAAATAATTTGAGTTCTTATTTAAGTGTTAAATGATGGTTCTTATGATGTTTTGCTTCTAAATTAATGAAAGTTTTACTCAATTGGCATGAAATGGTATTTTACTAAAATGTCCCTTTTTGCATGTTTTTGCATATGTCATACTTAGTACATTATTTTGTACTAACCCCATACTTTTATATTCTATATAAGTATATGTTTGCAGCTTTTGAAGGTTTGAAGGCTAGAAGGAAGAGCTTGGGAAAGTCTCTCTCAAGGCAAAGTATGTCCTTATATATTCAAGGTCATAGTCCTTTTGTTAGTTTTTATTTAAAAACTTATTATGTATTTTACTTTATTGAAGAGGGATATGTCCCTAAGATATTAAGTCGCGTCATTAAATTGGCTTTTGACGACGATATTCTTCAAGTATTTACGAAAGATTGTCTTTCATTAATTATTCGTGAAAAGTTTTAAATTTCAGCACTACTTTTCATATCTTATGTTATGAACTACACTAAAGGTCTTGTACAAGACCCTAAAGGGTCAGGTACGCCCGATCACGGAACGAAGGTTCTCCCTAGCTTCTACGGGGTGCTTTCGGGTTGTGAAAGACTTGACATCAGAGCATAAGGTTTTGGGAAATAGTTTAAGGTCTAAAGCCTCACAAGCCACGTGTAGTAGTATATTGGTCATTGGTGTGATTCGGGACACATCCATTTACAAGAGGCTATAGGACGATAGAGTTTCACTTTCATTATTACTCTTGAATCGTGCCCTAGAACTTAACACCATAAGGTCTCTCTCTCTTGTGTTTTCTTGTCCGGTTGTTTTCTAGGGGTGGTTGCTTGGAAGGGGTGATGTTTCTAAGTTTGAGGGAGAAAAAAGGTGAGTTTTGATGTTATGATGGTCTTATGGCCGTATTAGTAGAGGTGAAGGTAAGTTTTGAAAGATTGTGATGTGAATTCTATTTATTGCTAGGTGTGAATTATGAGATTGGAAGTGTTGTGATGAGAAACTTTGTGGTGATTTAGTTCTAAACATGTTAAAAGTTATAAGGATGAATAAAGTGTTTTTGAGAATAAATGAGTTATCTTGTGATTATGTTCAATAATGGTAGATATGCTTTAAGGTGTGAATTTGTGGAAATGTTGAGAGTATGTGGAGATTTCGTAGGAGTTGAGGGCAACCCTCTTGTGTGAATCATGTTTCATAGTTGTTCTTGTGATTGGTGGATGTTGTGGTGTAGGCTTACACTAAGATGGAAATGTGGTATGAATATCTAGTGAGGAAGTTTTGTTCCATGAAATTTAGTTTGATGATGCCTAAGGGTTAAATGAACTGATGTTTAAGAAAGTTTGTCTAGGCTTGAATCCTAAGAGGGAAGTGTTATGCTTAACTTGTAAGGTTGATGTTTAATCTTAATGTGCATGAGTTGAGGGTAGTGTGAGTTCTTACCTTGTGAGAGGCACAATGGTTATTTGAAGTATGAGACCTTGAAGATTACTTTACACTAAGTGGGGGATAGTGAGTTGAGTATAATGGCATGTAATGTACTTAGGCCAACACAATCCTTAAGGGTCACTAAGTGGTAGTGGTATTATGTGATGCTACTCTCACATTGCACTTAGTGAAACTTACCAAGTCTCTTTAGAGTAAGTTAGTGTGGTCTTGTCTCTCATATTGTCATGTCATCTTGATCAAGTTGCTTGGAAGGTGCATTAAGGAATTTTTTAAGCATGTGACATAGTGAAGTTTTGAATTAACTATAATGAAGTTAAACGTTTTGAGAAAATTGAATTTTTCATGAATTATGGTTTCATTGTATCATAAGATGAGTTTATATGGTATTATACTTCATGTGATCATGTCATCTTGATGAATTTTTTAAGAATTTTATATACTCGGAAGTGAACACAGTGAAATTCACCATAAAAAAATTTAATTTTGGGAATTTTTTTTTCATGAATTGAAGTTTCAATGTGTGTAAAAGTATGGTATATGAGCATGTCTAATGTTGGAGAAGGTAGTTCCTCCATAAAAGATGTTTAAGGTTGAGTTTTGACTTTGCGACATTTGGCAAAACTTGCTTATGTTGTTAGGTGCTTGAAATTGTGAAATGATGCTTGTTGTTAGTTGGTGCCTTGATTGTTGATGTTTTGATCATGATCTAAGTGTATTAATTGATGCTAAGTGTGTCCTTGTTGTTCTTGAGGTTTAAGTGTAATTCGAGGATGAATGTTATCTCAAGTGGGGAAGAATATAACACCCCAAAACGAACTAAGGTGAACTAGAGCCTCGTTGTTGTTTATTGAGTTTAATTTTTTTTTAAAATGAGTTAGTTTAGTGTTCTTAGGAAGTGTGTGAAGTTTGGTTAAGTTTAATCGATCAAGAACGTCCATGACGTTCGGAAGTTATGCCTTAGAATATACTTGTGTGTCTTGTTGTGTTTAGATGAGTTTTACGCATTTGTTTTCCTGGAAAATAAGGTGGGATGTTCCTAAGACCTAGACGAATTAGCTTAGGGGTTTAACGTCCAGGCAAGACCCCACTTAGGACCCACAAGGGAACCTAGATGAAGGGACAAAGACTTGGGCAAAGTCTGCCAAAGAGCAGTGGCCATCCATGACCCTAAGGACGGCCCGGTGGTCCCTTAATAGTCCGTCGACCTAGGGAGTCGATCAGACCAGTGAGTTTAGTTTTACATGCTCCATTTGGAGCTAAGTATCCACAAACGAGATGCTACCAACGGTCTGTTGGCTAACCGACAGTCCGTTGGTGAATGTTCGTTTGTGAGGCCTGCCAAGTCTGTGAAGTTGCTGCCAACTTGGGGTGTTTTATGTGAATACACCCCAAGTCTTTTTAGACCCTACGTTGATAATTTTGGTTTTTATTAGGTATATTAAAGTGTTCTAAACCCTAAGAACCCATTTTAGAACCCTCTTTCTAAAACACAAAACCCTCTCTCTTAGAAGTGTCTCTCAAGACTCCGTTGAAAGCTAGAGGTCAGGGAAGGATAGGAGAGCTGGTTGGACGTGTATCTTCATCAAAAAATCTTGGAGTTTTCTTCCTTAAGTGAGGTATGGTATCCATAATTTAACTCTCTTTCATTCAAGGAGCCCCTTCAAACTAATTTTCAAAATGGGTTTTCAACCCTAGATTCTACTATTTTCAAATCTAAATATGGGTCTTTCATGAAAACGTTTCTAATGACTTAATAATGGTATTACTAATTTTAGTTGATGATTTTAAGGTTAAAACTTCAATGAAATCATGTGAAAGCTTTTCTTCAAATGTTGGCTTAAGAAATGGGTTAAATGAGCATGTTTGTGTAGAGAATGAGCTTTGGTTTCTTATTGTTGTTATTGTTGTTTCGCTACTGCCCAAAGGTTTTTATTTTGATGAAATATAGAGTAAAATAATATAGGTGATGAAAGTTTGGATTGAAGGGTAAGTTGATTATCTTGTTTAGCTTTAATTTTTGAAATGCTCTTGAGTGGTATGGTCCACCTTCTTGGTGGTGTTTACTTGAATTGTATGAATGTAAAGTTACAAATTCATTGTGAATGAGGCTATGAAGGAATTTTATGTGAAGTAAGGTTAAAAGTTTGCTATTCTTGTTAAATGTTCCTTATGATGCTATTACGAAATAGGCTAGAGAGTATGGTTAAATGAAGATATTCTTGTTAAGTGTTTTATGAAGCTTCGTAGAGAAGTATGTTAACGTTTATATCTAAATGGCTTATATGATTATATGAAGTATGTGAAGTGTGTGATGTGATTAATGAAGGTCTAAGAATGCATAGAAGTTAAATAAGAATTAAGTGAAGCGTATGTGCAAGGTGTGCTCAAATGTACACACACACTAACACTTGAATGAATGAATAAAGTTAAGTTATGTCCTAAAGGGGAGTTTTGGGGTGAACACTCTTCGTGAGTTGAGATGAAGTGTTCAGTAGCAACTCCACTACATCCCATGAGCTTTCGAAGATAGGTTGGAGGATGAATGCCCTTTTTGAGTTGAGATGTGGTGTTTACTAGTTATCCTTAACATATAGTCTATAATATTGAGAATCTGTGGGATGTTATGCCTACCATCGAGAGGATATGATGGAGAGGTGGATTACACTTCATGAGTTGAGATGTTGTATACCAGTGTTCCTCTTGAGATGAGTACTCCTCGTTAGTAGAGAACGAGTTACTTAGTAGCAATCTCTTTATCCCTTAACTATGTGCTCGCATAGGTGTAGCTATTGGGAAAGCCATTTAAATGCTAGTGGAATGACCTCATTCTAGGCAAGTGAGAATCCGTCATCCGATAGGTGTTAATATTGGGATCCTATGTCTAGATCTCATGGTCCATGTTGGTTAAACTGACTCCCACAAAAGAAATTATTGAACCAAGTCTTCTAAAAGAACGTGCTACATGGGGTAGATGGTGGTATGGCACGCTATCTACTCATTGCACTAGGTAGGACCTTTCGAAATGGATGACTTCGTGCCAAACTTTCTAAATGAATGTAATATATAGGGTAGTTGGTGGTATGGAACGCTATGTACTCATTGCACTAAATAGGCATTCCGAAAGGGAAGACTTTGGTGGCTTGTTGGGTGTCATTTGATGTCTTTCCATTGATTGAGGGGCTTGTTTCTCCCGAGTTGAGTAAGCCAAAAAGGGTAGTCTTGAGGATTGCTTTGGCGTGTATTAAAAGAGGCATATGCATACTTCCTTCATGTCTTACCTTAGTAAGTCTTAGGATAATTCCGAGGTAGGGAAACTCTTACGGAAAACGAGTTCACTTTCTCTTTCTCTTGGGCTTGGAAGTTGACTCATTCAGAATAGGATTGTTCATTGTAATTGCTCAAGTTGATTTCATTTTGAATGCTTTAAATTATTCCTTGTTATTGTTCAAGTGGATTTATTGTAAATGCCTTAGGAGTTTCACTGTAAATGTCACGTGAGTTTATTGTAAGGTTTTGGTAAGTTTTCTATAAACTTACTTTTGTTTCAAAATCATGGAATCTCTTATCTAAGTGTTAAATGATGTTCCCTATAATGTTTTTCTTCTATATTCTTCAATATTTTTATTAAATTGCATGAAATGATATTTTACTAAAATGTCGCTTTTCGCATGTTTTTGCAAATGCCATACTTAGTAAATTATTTTTACTAACCCCATACTCTTCTATAAATTATAAGTATAGGTTGAAGACTTTTTTGAGGATTCAAAGGCTAAGCTTGGGAAATTCACTCTCTCAAGAATTGGTATGTCCTCATATATTTGAGGACATAGTATAATGTCTCCGAGTTTTATTATTAAGACATATTATGAATTTGATTTAAATGTAAAGGGCCGTGTCCCTAAGATATTATATGTCATGTCTTATGTTTGGCTTGTGACGATAAAATATCTTAAGTGTTTATGAAAGATTTTGTTTTTGTTAAATTATTCGTGAAATGTTTTAATTCCGCACTACTTTTCTTGTCATATGTATTGAATGCTAGTATAAGGGCTTGCACAAGACCCCAAAGGGTCAAGTACGCCCGGCCACAAAATGAGGGTTCCTCTTAACTCCTAGGGGTTACTTTCGGGTTGTTACACTAGTACAACACATTATTAACATGATAGAATGTAAAAGGACTTAGACCATTAATCAATTTCACTTGCATGGATTATAGATCATATTTCATCAATAATATAAATCTAGGGAGGTAGCTGATCATTCACTTAACATAACGAAATCATGCGTAATGCCCTACAATACCAAGATACAAACACATGCACTAAACCATCCAATCAATAGAGAGTAGAGGAAATAGGAAATACTACTAATTCCCTAAGGACTTTATCATTAATAATATTTTATAAGTAATGTACATGTAATGAAGAAGCTAAAGAGATCATTACTCAAAGGTAATCAAGCTTCATCTAACCTAAAATCGAGATCGCATCACATACATAGTATTACAAATCGATAGACTAGAAGAGACTAGATTAATTAATGCCAATCCTTTCTTACGTTGATAATAAGAGTTTCCTATCCATAATTCAATCATGATTTTAACCTAATACAGTAACTACAAGACTCTCAGCATAATCAAATTCCACTTATATGCAATTAAGGACCAACGTTACAGTGAACTCATTCGTAACTAGACTAAGCATGCTCAAATCTTCATACAATGAGCCACATGGAAACTTAATCACTAATTCATCATTAATTCATATAAATAACAGTATATATAGACAATTAAACGTAAGAGAATCGCAATTCAACCATTAACAAGCCATGATCACAATGCTCATTCAAGGGCTAAATCTATTTTTTGAAGGGACATGGATCCATAATGCAATTGAATTGGAAATAACATTAGAACCAATACATTAACATAAATTCACAATGATTAAGCCATTAAACATTTCTAGAAAGAACCCATGGCTAGGTTGAAGATGAAGAACATTAATCATGAAACTTTCTTTGAAAACATTGAGATTGCCTCTTCAAGTGAAAGGTTACATAAAGATGAAGGATCACCATACCTTTATATTCATGAAAACCTTTAAAACGTGATGAAGAAACCATAGGAATCCACGTTCTAAGCTATTCTTGAGCTTAACCAAAAATGGAGATTTCTAGGGAGAGATTTTTTGAGGGAAAGTCGATTCTGTGTGAATTGGTTTGGGAATGGGTTAATCACGTGTTTGATCCCTTAAATAAACCCAAAAATAACTTAAAAAAACCTAGTAGGGTCAGGTTAGGACGTGGGATGAATTTCCCATTCATCCCTTGAACGAGGCAATCGCATGGCATCAGTTGTAGGCCACCATCGACGGGCACCATCGACGACCAGTAGGTCCATCGACGGTCCATCTGTGGCTTCAGTCGATTGGACCTTGGCCTGTTCTTGGTTTGAGCGTTGCCCAGGCTAACTTTCATCGATGAGACCCCACCAACGGTCCGTTGGTCAACCAACTGGGCATCGTTTTGCTTTTGAATTGACACTGCCAAGGTAGTGTCTCGACAGCCCTTGGGTCCTTCTTGTGGGCCCTTTTGCGGGGCCCCTAGAAAGTTGTACCCGGATATTTCCAACATAAATATGTAAATTGACAAGTAAAGGAACTTAGATTCAAGTTTTACCCAAAATATACACGTAAAACACGTCAAAACATGCTAGGCCTCATCAAGACATTCTAGAATGTCTCAAGGGCTAACTTTCGAACGTTTAAGACTTTCTTGGACGTTTGACCTCCAAACTTCACAAAAGTCCATATACTGCCTATAAATATCAATATAAATCATTTTAAGACTTCATTATATCAATAAATATAATACATAAGTACGTATAGACACATGAGGCACATAGGTGACTAGTAGTCGAACGTCTTGGTCGTCCCTTGATATTTGACTTCGAAATTTCCTCAAACTTTACACACTGCATTAATACCATATTATAAGTAATTTTAGGAAGTTATAACCCTAATCCAAATATGTTAGGCTCTAGAAACCCTAACTCATTTTGGGGCTCTTACAATATCCTCAACTTAGGAACATTCGCTCTCGAATGACACTTAAAACACTTTAATCACAACAAGGAATTCAATAATCTTAGAGCAGTTCATCACATTCATAAAATAATCACATAGAGTTTAATGCACAAAATTTAGAAGGAACACATCTTCAAATCATTTTAGCAGTTAATGCACACAAGCAAGCAAAACTTCCATTCACTCACTCTTTAATGCATCAAACACAAAGAATATATCATGTTTATAGGAGGAACATCCTTTCGTAGTTATAACATGGTCATTAAAGTTCAATTCATTAAGATCTCATCTTGCACCTATTCTTTAAGTCACACTTAGGCAGATTTCAAAAACACTCAAGAAGTAATTAGGCACTCATGCTTCGATGCACATAGACTTGAGGTAATTGAATCAACAAAGCTTTTAATTAGTTATACCTAATGCCATGAAGGTTATACTCAACCATACCATGCTTAGTGGTGTCCATAGAGGAATGTCCTTCTCCTAAACACACTTAAATGTATCATGATCTCACACCTAAGCAAAGTACAAGGTCAATTCCTTTTTAAGATGAGAAATTCTCAACTTCTAAAGCAAGGCATGCTCATGTTCCCTTCCTAGTGAAGTCAAAATGGTAAGTAACACCAAGCACATCACAACAAATAGGTAGTAATTTTACAAGATGTCAATTGTTAACATAGCAATAGCCTTCACAGTAAGCATCATCTTGAGCAAAATAACACAAATCATAGGAACACATGAACACTTAGCTAAACATGCTTTCACTTTTCAACAGTAGACCAAAAATCATGATTTCCAAGTTATAAAAGTCACATAGTTTTCGAGAGACTCTACACTTTTCATTTCGAAGATACTCAACTTTCCATTTTAAGGCTAAACATTACACCTCACAAGTGATTACAACCATGTCTCTTACCTGATATGATGAAGTCAAATGCATAATTAGCATATCAAGATGCACAATCAACATGATAAAACCATGAAGTTAATTAAAATTCTTTTCCAAGTACTTAATAATATTCAAAATACTATTATGATAGTGTCAATCAAGATATAAAAACCATGTGAAGGTCATGCAATTCATATTTGAGAGAAGACTTCTATCATGAACAAGCTTGCTAAAAATTCATTAGCAATAGGAGGACAAGGTAGAAAATGTCTAGAACCTTACAACTACATACCCATTCCCCACTTAGGGTAAACCCAATTAAGAGCAACTTAAACCTATTTTTCATGAGGATGTTAACTTAACAACTTCATTTTCATCACTTAAAAGTGATTACCACTTTAAAAGTGATTAAAGGAAGTTAACATAGGAACACCAAGGTTTTCTAAACCTTATCATTTTTGGAAAATTATCCTCCAATTATAATGTTAGGTCGTACTATTTAACCACATAAGGTTTTCATACAATACTATGGACACGAAGGTCATACATAATTATGAAAAAACAACAAGGAGACTTAGCCAGAAAGACTCTTTCTTTTCTTTCAACATTAAAGTAAGGTAACTTCTCGGTCAATCAGACCCATATCATCACCACACAAAGATAAGAATACTACCCACAATTCTTGGGAAAACATCAATTCCAAAACATCAAGGGACTCACAACAGAATAAGAAGTTAGAAACAAATCTACGACTCATCATGCCATAACACTCACATTCTATATTCCAAATAACGAATCTCCTTTTTACATTCTGTATCATACTCATATGCATCAATTCTATACACATTTAAACAACTTCGACTCAACAAACAATTTATTTGGTTTCCCAAAAATCTTATAGTAAGCTGCAAAGTATTACAGTGAACATGCTTTAAAATTCCAACAATGCAACATTTTGGAAATTGATGGGAAAAATCATTACAATATGAGATACAAAACATTACCAAGACAAGCACACTATAATCACACCTATGATCAAGTCTATACAAAGTACTTCAACTCTTACTAGGAAGCTTATCAAGGGCCACACTTATACAAAGGGAAACATTGAACACTTTTAAGCACATATTCTTATGGTCACATGCTTCCATATGTAGTCACTAAGCATTTCAAATTCTTATCTTAATATTAGGCTACCATCATGAAAAACCATATAGGACCACATCATTCCAAAAGAAATCATTTTAACCATAATAAATTCTAACATGCTTTAATTATATAATGACATACGTTTCTCCATATAATATGCCATTTCACATAAATCTCATATATAGCCATTATTGGCACCAAATCATAAAAACATGCAAAAATTCACCTTCACACATACTCATTCAACCATATAACCAAGATAAGCATTTAAACTCATCTTTTCTCCCACAAGCATAGAGAACAATCTCATCCAAGCAATCACATCTAAAATACTACCGGACAAGAAAGCATAAGAGAGAGATATTATAGAGTTAAGTTCTATAGCAAGATATGGGAATGATGAAGAAGTGAAAATCTATCGACCAATAGCCTCTCGTACCATTTGATGTGTCGCTACTCACCACCAATGATACAAGACTCTACTGGACATGGAAATATGAGACTTCTTTGATCCTAAACCACTTATAAAAACTTGGCTCTGATACCATATTAATTATGGATGAATATGAGATTTATGTGTAAAGGCATATTATACAGAGAAATGTATGTCATGATAAAATTAAAGCATGTTAGAAGTTATGATGGTTAAAATGAGTTCTTTTGGGATGATGTGTTCCTATACGGTTGTTCATGATGGTAGCCTAATAATATGATTTGAACTTGAAATTCTTAGCGACTACCTATTGAAGCATGCTACCCTTAGAATATGTGCTAAAAAGTGTTCAATGTGTCCCTTTGTATACATGCTCAATGAATAGGCAAAGTCCATACCCTTGCCCATACTAGTACACCTATTAAGTTATCCTAGTTAAGGAAACATATATTATACTTTCATAGACATCATGTTAACATGCATAGTAGTAGACAGTAGTGAATATGAGAACTGCCTTTCATACTTCTTGTAAGCATGTAATGTGTGAGTGTGTGTACATTGGTCAACATGATCACATAATGGCTTTCCATAACATCTTGAGGCAGCCACTCTCCGAAGACCATAATGCATAACAAATCATAGACCACCCAACACCATTTACCTTAGATATTTACACATTCACATAGGGGTATATGGGTAGGTTCGTCAATGCTTAATACTTCATTAATGGCAGAACCTACACATGATCTTAACATAAACATTTACATGCTCATAAAAATAGTAACATAACCTAGATTCACAACTAAAGTAGAAGACTAGGCACAAGTTACACATAAGCTGATCATCATAACCCCTCATTCATATATTCATCAATTTCCTTCAAGGAAATTGTCAACACATATATAATAACAATAAGATAAACACCGCCACCATAACTGTACCATACCACACAATGCCATACAAGGCTTCATCAACATTACTATAAATAAGTATAGAGGTAGATAAGTAGAGAAATTCTTACCAATCCTTGAGCCTTTGGTCATCATTGACCATTACTAATATTTCATCAGTAATTCAAGTATAGGGAAGTATCTAAAGTACTAAAATCATAAAAGAAGCCATGTAAAAATAGCTACAAGATCATACTATAACATAATACAAGGCATTACATGAACATTAGAAAGTAGCGAGTCATAAATCACTTGCTAATATTCTTTACTTTGTTTCCATGATTAATATTCATAATATACCAATAAAACCAACCTATGGAAGTATCTAAAGCATAATCATCATATATGAAGTCATGCATAAGCTGCTACAAGGCCATGCAACAAACTAGTACAACACATCATTAACATGCTAGAATGTAAAAGGACATAGACCATTAACCAATTTCACTTGCATGGATTATGGATCATATTTCATCAATAATATCAATCTAGGGGAGTATCTGATCATGCACTTAACATAAAAAAATCATTCCAATCCTTTCTTACTTTGATCATAAGAGATACCTATCCATAATTTAATCATAATTTTAACCAAAAACAATAACTACAAGACTTTCAACATAATCAAATTCCACTTATATGCAATTAAGGACAAACATTAAAGTGAACTCATTGATAACTAGACTAAGCATGCTCAAATCTTCATACATTTATCCACGTGGATCCTTCATCATGAATTCATCATTAATTCATGTAAATAAAAGTAGATATACATAATTAAACGTTAGAGAATCACAATTCAACCATTAACAAGCCACAATTACAATGCCCATGCAAGGCTAAATCAATTTTAGGAAGGGACATGCGTTCATTAATACAATTGAATTGAAAATCACATCGAAACCAATATATTAACATCAATTCTTCACGATTAATACATTAAAAATGTTTTTATAAAGAACCCATAAGTAGATTTAAGAAAAAGAATTGATCATGAAACCATTGAGAATTTTTTTTTGATTGAACGACCCTTGTGGTGGGTCAGGGGCTGAGCAACACCCCCAGGCCTTATCATTTATTAAAATCAAAAATATAAATGGAGGGGGACATAGACCTTACCTCCTATCCTATGGTGGGTTGATATTTGATTTACCTACTAAGGTTCATCAACTTAACCACATACAATGAGTTGTAATCTAAAAAAAACTAAGCACCTAGAGAGGACTCCTCTCATAATTCATAGTTTCTAAGAAAACATGTATTAGGGAGACTCTCCCTTTACGAAGAAGTTTATAAAAAAGATAACCTATTCAACTACCTATATCTATAAGTAATTGAACAACTTTTTAAACACCTAGCCATTACTCCCTTGTTGTCTTGTTGAATACTTATGGTGGCTGCTTAATCCTCTTCAATTTCCTTGTTCTAAATGATTATATTCCCATTTTTTCCAATATGTAACTTCCTCTAATTGTTCCAACTAGTTGTTGTGTAGTGTAAAAATGTTGTATAATATCCTTCGTGTGACTCCATTTAGCTAAAAGATCTGTTGTACCATTAGCTTCCCTAAAAACATGCTTGCATTGAAAGTATTCCATCTTGTTACTGATTTCTTTAATTTGTTGGACTGTTTGTTGCCATCTCCAGGGTACACATATTGTGTTGTTTATCCATTTACTCAATAATTAAGAATCAACTTCCAAAATAATATGCTTGTAGCCATGTTGTTCACAGCAATCTACTCCATGTAAGGCAACTTTAATCTCTTCAAAATTATTAGTCCCAAAACCAAGAGGTATAGCAAAAGCATAAATGAATTTACCTTGGTGATCCCTTAATATTCCCCCTCCACCTATTTGACAAGGATTATGCAATGCACTACCATCAGTGTTTAATTTGTAAATGCCTACTGCTGGCTTTTTCCATCTTATCTTGGTGACCTTAAACTGTTGCTGGCATTTATCAGAAAGACTGATCAAACTGTCCCAGTTAGGCTGCCTTGGTATGTTAGGAGAAGCTGCATTTAAAACCTGCAAGATGTCTTTAAAAATAGCATATTCCACTCTTTGTATACTTGATTGTTGCCCCCATATTTAACAGCACACCTGTTTTTCCACAAGTTCCAACAAATAAAGTTAGGTAAAATTTAAAAAATATGTTTTTGTACCTC
This sequence comes from Solanum pennellii, assembly GCF_001406875.1. Taxonomy (NCBI): domain Eukaryota; kingdom Viridiplantae; phylum Streptophyta; class Magnoliopsida; order Solanales; family Solanaceae; genus Solanum; species Solanum pennellii. The sequence goes on along the minus strand of NC_028645.1, from coordinate 53,872,610 downwards.
ATTGTTTACTGGCATGCTTCTCCAATGCAGTAACAAGCTTCTTAGAGTTGTGTTTCCATTTTCTGCTCCAAGTCTTGCTGCATGAATTGTCCAAATATATTTAGCAAAGTTTCCTGTAATTAATGTATGATTGATATCATGTTTTCCTTTCCTGTAACAACAATAACAGTCAGACTCAGCTTTTCAAAATTTCTGCATGTTTTCATTTGTTGGTAATTTGCCCCTCAAAGCTCTCAAAATAAAGAAAGACACTTTGAAAGGTATATTCTTGTGCCAATCACAATTATCAATAGGACCAATAACTTTTTTCTTCCTAATTACTTCCCAAGAAGAGCCTATTGTAAACTAACCCTTTTCCTCTGGCATCCAGTTTGCAGAATCTGGAATTCCTTCTTTATATTGGATCTTGAATTTAAGGATAGTAGGCACCATCAAAGGAGGAACATGCTGCCTTACTGCCCTCTCATTCCACTTTCCAGATTATAAAAAATCAGCAACATGAACATTGTCTAAGCTAAATACATTGTCACAATAATTAGCTAATGCACTATCTCCTGTCCAATTATCCCACCAGAAACTAGAATTTCCTGAATGAATATTCCAACTAATATGCTTTTCCACTTCTTGTCTATTGCGAGTAAGATATCTCCAAACCAGTGAGTCCCCTGTATCATATTTCTTAGCAACTGTATTAGCTCTTTGACAGTACTTGTCTATAGAAATTGACTCCACCATGATTGTTTAGTTCTAAACTCCCACCATTGTTTATATTGAAAGGATATTCAAACATCCTCTAACAGTCTTACACCAATTCCACCTTCCTTAATAGGATATGCTAAAGTTTCCCATGAAGCCCAATGATACTTCTTCCCCTCTTTATCATTGCCCCAAAAAAAAATCAGCAATGATTCTTTGAATATATTTGAGGGTAGTCTTAGGAGGAGATATAGTTGCCAAAGTGTGAATAAGAATAGATTGTAAAACATGATTTACAAGAGTAATTTTACCACCAGAATTTAAAATCATTGATTGCCAAACATCTATCCTTTTAATTACTTTCTCTACTAATTCAGAATAATAAATGATTCTTTGACCCCCAATATATAAAGGACAACCTAAATATATAATAGGGCTATGCTTCATACTAAAACGTGTTTCTCGCTTTATAATATCAATAATCTCCTGTTTAGTATTTGCAGTTACCATGAAGAAACTTTTCTCCTTGTTCAAATGCTGATTAGACACCTTTTCATATTCAACAATAGTCTTCATGATTAGTTGTAGAGTGTTTCTATCAGTGGAGGTGAAAATTATTATATCATCCGCAAAACATAAATGATTAATCTATGGCCCTCTAACCTCCATGTGAAAACCCCTATATAAATGATTTTGATACAACATATTATGCTTTCTTGATAAAATTTCAGAACCTAAAATAAATAGGGCTAGAAATAAAGGATCACCTTGTTTAAGACCTCTAGTTGAATGAAAGAAGCCATGCCTTTTACCATTAATAACAATGGAGTACCAATTATTACTCATGATTCTCCATATTCTATCAATGAATGATTCCCCAAATCCTAGTTTCCTCAATACTAAGCATGTATAGGACCATGATACTCTATCATATGGTTTTACCATATCCAACTTGATCACCACATTATTCCCTTCTTTAGGTAATTTAATACCATGAATAATCTCTTGAGCCAACATAATATTTTCAGAAATACTCCTACCTATTACAAATCCAGATTGATTATTTGAAATAAAACTAGGTAGAACAGGAGCCAGCCTAGTACTCATGGTCTTAGAAGTAATCTTGTTAGTAATATTACTAAGACTAATAGGTCGAAAATCCTTTAGTTTGTTAGGATGATCAACTTTAGGCAGCAGGATCAGACATGCATGAGTCATGTATTTAGGCATATCATAACCATTAAAAAAAGACTGTACAGCAGCAAGAATGTCATCTTTAATGATATCAAAGCAAACTTGATAAAATTTGCCCCCAATACCATCTGGCCCAGGAGCAGAATTTGGGTTCATATGCATAACCACCTTTCTCAATTCGTCCAAAGTAGGCATCTTTTCCAACTCAAAATTTTGTTCAGAAGAAATTATATTAGGAATACATTGTAAACTCTCCTCCATTATTTGCTCTGTTTTACCAGTAAACATCTTCTTATAATACTCACAAGCTTCTCTTGCTATATTGTCCTCTCCTTGAATCCATTCACCACTGTCAGCTACTTTTCCTTCTTCCTCTAATTACTGCATGAAAATATTTAGTATTGGCATCTCCTTCCTTTAACCAATGAAGCTGAGTTTTCTGTTGAAGAATAGCATATTCAAGTTTGAAATATCTAATATATTGACCATTAACAGCATGCAACTTTTCTCTATTATCCTTATTATTATCATGAAGAATAGTTTCTTCAGTACTCCTAACCATTTCCTCATATTGCTTGACCCTTATAAACACATCTCCATACTCTTTTTTTGACCAATTCCTTAGAGTAGCTGTTAATCTCTTCATTTTAGTATGTAATATCCACATAGGATTTCCTACAACTTTCCTTTTCCAACAATTTTCAACAGTCTTTAAAAAGGAATCATTCTCAGTCCAACAATTAAGAAATTTAAAGTACTTAATCACAGAGTTCTTATTATCACTCATTTCCATTAGTAAGGGACAATGATCAGATCCCACTGATGGAAGATGAGTGATATTAGTCTGAGGCATCCTTTCCAACAACTTATCATTAACCAAACCCCTATCTAGCCTCTTCCAGATTTTGGCACCATCCTTTCTGTTATTACACCAACTATATGGCTGACCATTATACCCCATATCCACTAAACCACAAGATTCAATAATATTGATAGATTCAAAGCTTTTATTAATGTTGTAATCTCTACCACCCAGCTTTTCTTGAGTAGATGAAATCACATTAAAATCACCAATAATACACAAAGGATAAACAGTATCAGCCATTTGTAACATGCTATCCCATAAAGGTCTTCTCAAATGATCCTTACATTTTGCATAAACATAAGTGATAATAAAATGATCACTACAATCATCATGATTAACTGCACAAGTGACATGCTGCTGATTCATAGCCAATATATTACAGTTCACCTCACTAGACCAAAATAGCAAGATTTTGTTGTTAGAGTTACTATAACAATTGTCCATAAGCAGCTTCATTCTATAAGACTCAATCTGAGATTGGTTAGCAAAGGGTTATAAAATATCAATCATAGAAAGATTATGGTCTTTCCTTAGATTAAAAAGTCTTTCAAGAGCACCAAAAGTGTTAATGCTCCTAGCATTCCAACAAATAATTTTAATCATTATTAACCTCTACTCCTAGCTCTAGTATTTGGTTTACTAATACTAGCATTTTTATTTTGCCTTGAGATTTTCCTCCCCCTTGGTGACAGCCCTTGCTTCCCAGCAACCTCTCTAACCTCCTCTACATTAGAACTGTGAAGCATAGAGCCTTGTTGATGATGATGTTTAGCACTTATTTCCTCCCCTGTTTCTATACCTTCATCTAAAGATTGATATCTGCATCATACTCATCTTCAGAATCTGGTGCCCCATATTCATAAAAATAATCATCATTTTGATTAATTATAGAGTCTTGTCCTGTATCAATTTGAATTTTTTTCTTTTTGCCTTTATTAGTATTTAACTGATGGATTTTATCAGTATTGATTTTATCAGGAGGTTCCCTGTCATCATTTATAAAAAAACCTTGATCATCAACTTTATTTTTTCCTTTTGCTAATCTTTCCTGAGTCTGTCTATTTTCCTCCTGACCATATCCATCCGCACCTCCAACAGCTACTCCAGCAACAATATTATAACTATTGAAAGTAGTAGGGAGAGGGGGCAAAGATTCAATACCTGGTCAATTTACAGAAACTTATTGATAACCTTCCTGTGTTGTCCTGTTTACCTGTTCTTCCAGTCTTTGTTGCCTGATGCTTTGCTCTCTATTAACATTACTGCCTTCAACATGAACCTGTCCTTTATTTTTTTGTTGTTGCCTGTTAACATTATCCATATTTTGCTGTCTCTGTTCCTGTGCTTTTTCTACTTGTTCCTCCCCTTCTTCTCCAATTTTTGTAACTTCCTGCACATCTAATCAATGTATGTATTCTTTGTGGGAATAGAAACTATACCTTTTTGATCCTGCTGTTGTTGAACTACTCTATCTGCATTGAATTTAGCTCGTTGATTATTATTTCGCCTTCTCTGAGTTTGCCATTCCTCTTGCTGCAGATATTGTTGGTTTGTTTGAATTTGATGCCTTTGTGGATTGATCTCAACTTCCCTTCTGCCTGTTTCCACATTCTTAGTTATCTGCATGTCTTTCTGGACATTATAAACATTATCTTTCCTATTCTTAGTTTTATCCAAATCTTTCCTTTTTTATTTTCTTCCTCTCTTTGTTTAATGATACAATCAGTCTCTTTATGACCCTGATGCTTACAGTAAAAACAATAATCCGGTATACTATCATAATCAATTTTTTGCCACCTACCATCAGTGATATCCTCCCTAATATAACCCATCCAAATATGAGGAGGTCTATCCTTAGTAAGATCAACTTGCACCTTAACACGAGCTTGACTTCCCTTACTTTTATTAATAGAAGCTGAATATAAATAAAGAACTCTACCTATAGGGGATAACAAACTAGTAATCAACTCCTTATTGTAACAATGCCAGGGTAATTCAGGTAGAAAAATCCAAATAGGAACTAAAGGAGTCTCTTCATCAGGTTTAAAGATAGGAGTCCATGCTTGAATTCTCATAACTTTCCCAGCTATGGTCATCCTTTGTTTAGTCCAAACCATATTATAATCTAATTCATTATCAAGATCAATATAAACATGACGAGAATTAAAATGCTCAATCTTAACTCCCCCTGATAACTGAGTTTGGAGAATAAAATTTTTCCTAATCAATTCAACTCTAGGCATAGTATAAACAAATTTACCAATTAGAGTAAATTTACAAGTCGAAGCCAAATCCTTAATCACTTTATCTTTTACATAAAGAACAACAGGTAGCCCCTGTTTTGTTGTGGTTTCAGGATCTGTTAATTTTATACTAACTCCCCTCTTAGCCTGATTGTATCTCAATCTATCAGCAGAGGTTTGTATAACAGTGTAGGGAGCAGGTTCAGGAATTTGATCTTTCTTAGGATAATTATTAGCATTCCCAAATGGTTGATTAGTTTTATCATTCGAACCTTTATGAACAGGTCTATCAAAATTGCTAGAAATTTTGGGGAAATTAGATTGATAATCAACTTCATGTTGTCTACCAGATTCATTATCAATCCTATTAATCTAATTCCTCATTCCATCCTTATTGTAAGCAAGATTGGTTAAATTGATGTTACCTGGAACATTTTTTCTGCTCCATTGTTGTGCAAACCATATTTGGAGGAATCACCAACCTGCCAATTCATTGAAGATTGAAATACCTCTTTCGAACCTTGATTTCTGCCAATTGTTTCTCGAATATTTGCTGGTCGATTAGAGTCAAGATATGTCTCTTTTTCCTTGTCCGAACTGGCCATACGTTGTTGTTGTTGGGTAAATCGATTATCTCGATTTATCCTCTGCGATTCTTGCTGTTGTTGGTCCGTTCAATTTTCATGTTCTTGAACCCTAACATGTGATTCGACAATCTCTCCTTCTTGTCGCGATTCGACAACCCATAGCCTCCCCAGTTGATTTGTTGTGCTCATCGGTTGCTGGGGAAGAATCCCCAATACCAGATCCTTTTCGAATTCCTTCCGATTGGGATCGACTATGAGTCGATTTCGCCGCTTCCTAGTCTTGCGATGTACGTGTTTCAGTTCTCGCCTGTTCATTTACCATCTGATCTGACCTTTATTACCACTAATATTTTTCCCTTTTTCATATCTGTGATGCGATTCATCCATGTCCGCCTCCACAGTAGCAGTATGGATTGCCTCTTCCCTCAACTGCAAAGAGGTGGACGATGATTCTTCCGTCACTTCATGTATTGCTGATTGAATATTAGGATTCCTCACCACTGTAGCTGGATCTGGAGGCCCAAATCGATCATTAACTGGCACTTCAGCCATACCAAAAATCAAAATTCCTAAACAATTCCTAAACAATTAGCGAATTAGCTAATTCTTGCAACGATCCTCGAGAGAATTCTAGAGAGAGAAAATTTAGAGAGAGAAAAATTCAGAAAATGAGAAAGCGATAAACCATTGAGATTAATTCTCCATGTGAAAGGTTACTTAGAGATGAAGCATCACCATACCTTTTTATACATGAAAACCGTTAATACTTGACAAACAAAACCATAGGAATCCAGTCTCCATGCTTTTCTTGAGATTCACCAATAATGGAGGTTTCTAGGGAGAAATTTTTTTGAGGGAAAGTCTATTTTGTGTGAATTTGTTTGGGAATGGGTTGTTCCCGTGTTTGATCCCTTAAATACACCAAAAAATAACTAAATAACCTATTTAGGTAAGGTTAGGACGAGGGGTGAATTTCCCGTTTCCCCCTTTAATGAGGCAGTCATATGGCATCAGGTGCAAGCCATCATTGACGGGCACCATCGGCGGCCAGTAGCTCCTAGATGGGCTGTCTGTGGCTTTAGTCAATTGGACCTTGGACTTTTCATGGGTTGATCCTTTCACAGGCTATGTTTCCATAGACTATACCCCACCAGCGGTCCGTTGGTCAACCAATAGGGCGTCATTTGGCTCGTCGATTGACACTGCCAAGGTAGTGTCTTGAAAGCCCTTAGGTCCTTCTTGTGGGCTGTTTTACGGGGCCCTTGGAAAGTCATACCTGGACGTTTCACATGTAATTATGTACATTAACAATTCAAGGACCCTACATGAAAGTTTAATCCAATATCCACACACAAAGCACGTCCAAACATGATAGGCCTCATCAAGACATTCTTGAACGTCTCAAGGGCTAACTTTCGAACGTCTTTGACGTTCTTGGACGTTTGAAATCCCAAATTCAGGAAACTCCATCTACAACATATAAAAATTATTATAACTCATTTTAAGAACATAAGATCATGAAATACAATATTTAAGCACATGTAGACAAATGAGGCTCATAGGTGACTAGTCGTCGAACATCTTGGTCCGCCATTAACGTTTTACTTTGAAATTGCCTCAAACTTTACACACTGCCTTAATACGATATTATAAGTAAGTTTAGTACCTTAAAATCCTAAGTCAAACATGTTAGGATCTATACACCCTAACTCATTTTTGGGGTCTTACAATAAGCGGCTAACTCGCTCTCTTTCTGGGGGTCACACCCATAGCATCCCCACTTTTAATATTTCATCTATGAAGGATTGTTGATATTTATCCACCTTAGTTTCATGAAAAATAGGAGAGTTCATCCTTATGAAATTCCAAATTCTAGAATTAGAAGTATTTGCATTAGTTTAAGGTCCACCACATTGGTAATATTGGAAACAAAATGATTAGTGACGACTTGAGCTTGAGTCATCACGAATTGGGTCAAATTCATAAGGGAAACCCTTAACTCTGCATTAGTCATATCCCCTTCAACAACGGAAACTTGAAGAGGTTGTGCCATAGGTGACATTTGGGTAACTTGAGGTCCTTTATGTTTCAGATATGGAACCACCTCATTCAAATCCTCGAGGATAACTACATGGACTTGCTCACCACGGGGAGGGATCCCCTCATTTGCTGCTCCTTCCTCCTCCCTTATAGTTGTTGTCCTCCTTGTATTCATGTCTTATATACACAAGAAAAGAGGTTGAGAAAGACATCATATAGAACTCATGTCTAAGTCAAAATATTAGAACAGAGAAAGTGAAACTTCTATCGTGTTACATCCTCTCACTTAGACATGTGTCGCGACTCACACATATGAACAAGACTCTACTAGACATGCATTGCAAGACATTCAATCCAAAACTATTTCCCATAAAATTATGCTCTGATACAAAGTGTGTCACAACCCAAAAGAACCCCTTAGAAGTTAGGGTAACCCTTAGGTTGGACAATTGCGTATTTGACCTTTAGGAGGTCTTGTACTAGTCATTTTCTATCTTTCAATACATATGACATGAAAAGTAGTGCGGAATTAAAAAATTTCAAAATATTTATTATAATAATAAAATATATTCATAAATACTTAGTAGTAGTCTCGCCGTCGCAAGCCATCTTAAAGACACAACTTAATAACTTTGGGACACGACCCTCTATATTAAAGGAAAATATGTAAAGAGTCTTAATAGTAGAAACTAAGTAATAAAACTATTCCCTTAAATATATGAGGACATACTTAGTATTGAAAGAGTGATTCCAAAGCTTGCCTTCTAGTCTTCAACTTGCCTCCAACCTATAATTATAGAGTATACAAAAGTATAGGGTTAATACAAGACAATGTACTAAGTATGTCATATGCAAAAACATACAAAAAGGGAAGTTTTCGTTGAAATAATCTTTCATGCTAATTAAGTAAAACCTTCATGAATATATAAGCAAAATAGCACAAGAATCATCATTTATCACATAAAATAGAACTTCCATGATTTTAGGACCAAAACATATTTTTACAGTAAACCCAAGTAACTTTACAGGGAACTCTTTTCAAACCAACACAAAGAGACTCACCCTGTAGATATTTACCTAACAAAGGTTATCCTAAGATTCACTAAAGGTAAGACATGAACGAACCGCCCATACAATCCCTTGAACGCACACCCAAGTGACCCTCAAGGCTACCCATTATATGCTCACTTTGTGGAGGTACAAGTCCACATCTTATATCTAGACATTAAAGGAACATATTAGCATCTAGAATTCACATAAGTACCATTCCCCAAGTGGATTTGTAAGTTATACAAAGTGCAATGTGATAATAGCATTCTATACTACTACTTTCACTTTGTGCTCCTGAAGGATTCAATGAGGTTTAGGTACAACATAACTTTAACATTCTTTGTTGACATTAGATTAGAAGTCACATAACTTCATTTCATTACATAACAACAATTAATACATTAAATATAAAGAAAAACCAAGACTCCTCTTTCGAGTTTCTACTTGTGAAATGGATAAATAGCGTCCCATACAACCACCTACCTAAGTAGTACACTCCTTAGGAGACATAGTTCATTACATTGTTTTGTGGGGAGTTAGCTTTAACCGACATAGACCAGGAGAGCTAGACAGGGAATCCCGACATTAACCCCTATCGGATGAGAAATCCCCACATGCCTACGGTAGGGTCATTCTCTTCATATCCACTCATTGTTAAGCATGACTCCCCAACGTAGTCTTAAACATTCATTACTAAAGGATAAGTAATAACTTATTGGACACAACATCTCAACTCACCAAGTGTATTCTTCCCTAAACCTATCTTAGAAATTTCTTGGGTGATAGTGAGGTTGCTACTAAACACTTCATCTCAACTAATAAAGAGTGTCCACCCCAAGACTCCCCTTTTAATTCACATTTTTTAACTTTATTCATCATACTACACACATTAACATTTTCACATAAACATATAGTTCACATAGACGTAATCTCTAGCATAATTCGCATAAGAATTTTCATAAAGCACATCAACAAGACAACATCATCATTATCTTACTTCACATAATATGCCTTCATGGCCTCATTCACAATACATGTCTAAATTCACATTTAATACATAACATATGAAAAGTAGTGTGGAATTTAAAAGTTTTAATAGCAATAATAAAAAAAACATATTTTACAAAATACTTAATAGTAAGTCTCGTTGTCACAAGCCAATCTTAAGGACACATCTAAAATATCTTAGGGACACAGTGCATTACATTGAAAGAAATATATAATAATTATTTACAAGTCATAAAAGAAAAAGCTAAAGAAACATAGACTATCCCCTCGAATATATGAGGACATACATAGTCTTGAGAGAGTCGATTCCCAAACTTTCCTTGTAACCTTCAACTTGCCTCCAACCTATACTTATAGAATATTAAAAAGTATGGGGTAAGTACAAACATTGTACTAAGTATGGCATTAAGCAAAAATCATGGAAAAGGGAAAATTTAGTTGAAAAACACAAGTCATGCTATTTTGATAAAAACCTTCATGAATGAAGTTATAAAACCTCATATAGTATCATCATTAAGGACATAATGTAAAACATCAATTTTCTTAACATAAGAGAATACTTACAGTAAACCTAAAATTACACATAAACTACTCTATCCTAAGTTATCTTAAGGCTCCCCTAAGTAAGACATAAGGAGATTGCCCATACAATCTCCTCAAAACCTACCTAGGAAATCCTTATGACTAATATGGATAAGCATACTTCATTTAATTTATACAAGTCACAATTCAATAGCAAAGACACTAGAGAAACATACATATACTTAGGAACTTCATATAAGAACCATCCTCCAAGACATTTCCCTAGTAACACTTAGTGCAATTTGAAACTAGCAATTCGTACTACTACTTCCACTTAGTGTTCCTTAGGAATTAACTTAGACTAGGAACTTCACATTCATCACATAATTAACTTTAATCATGCAAACACATAATATAAACATGTTTCATCAACATTTGACATAAGTAACAATACATTCATTTAAATCATGTAATGACCCATTCATATATTTCATTTAAGGAAACACCAAGACTCCCTCAAAATGTGTACTTGTGCAATGGATAGGTAACGTCCCATTCAACCACCAACCCTAAGTAGTACACCTATAAGAAGACTTAGTTCATTTACATACATTTGTTGGGGCCAGACTTAACCAACATAGATCATGACATCTACACATGGAATTCTAGTACTACCTTTCCCGAATGTGTGATCCCTTCTTGCCTAAGGTAGGGTCATATTTTTTAGACTTTACATGGATTCTCGAATAGCTACACCTACGCGGGCACAAAGTTAAGGGATAAGGATATTCCTACTAAGTAATTCATTCTCTGCTAATGAGGAGCACCCATCTCAACAGGTACGTTGGATACAAAATCTCTACTCACGAAGTAAACCCACCTCTTCTTCAAACCTCTCGGTGCTAAGAATAACTCCCCTACGGAGTCATAAACATTCATTTACCATAGGTTAAGATATAACAATTGAACGCCCCATCTCAACTCACGAAGAGTGGTCTCCCCAAAATCCCCATTCTCATAATTAGGAATATTAGGGATGGTCTAGACACTTCATCTCTACTCACGAAGAGTGTCTACCCTACAACCCCCCATTTTTATTCTTTGACTTCATTCATGCATTAATGTGTGTGTGTGTGAGTATATGTGAGCACACTTTTCACATAATAACCATATTTCATAACATTGATTTCTAGACATGCTTATACCCACATTTATCACAATTTACACATTATCATACCCCACATATCAAATACATACTTCATTTATATTTATCACAATTTACACATTATCATACCCCACATATCAAATACATACTTCATTTAGACATAAACCCTTCAAGATACTAATTTCAACCTTCTAACACATATCATGCATATACATATAAAAATCATCACTTCACTTCACATATAATGCCTTCAAGGCCATTGTTACAATACATATATAACTTCATATACTTCAAGTAAACACCTCCATAAAAGGTGAGCCATACCACTCAAGAGTTAGTTCAATATAACTTAACCAAGATAGAACAACTTACCCTTCATCAAAGCCTCTACCACCTTACGTCAATATTTCACCAAAACATCATAATAAATCATCACAAGACATTATCTAATCACATCACAATATAGACAAAACTATACATCTATCATTTTCAAACCAAGCACCTTAAAACCACTTCGTAGACAAAAGTTGTGAAACTTTATTGAGCATAGGGTCACTGAGTTTTTAACCGTAAATCATCAAATAACATTGGAACTATCTTATTACATTCACTAAAACGTTTTCAATCATGACCCGTGCTAGAATTCAAAATTGAAGAATTTGGAGTTTGAAAACCCTTTTTAAAAAGACTTGAAATGGGCTCCTTGAATGGAAGAAGGGTCAAGGATGAAATACCATACATCAATATCAAGATACCCATGAGATTTGGTGAAGAAACTTGAAGAACTTGTTCTTCTTCTTTGGATCTTGAAGCTTTTTGAAAATGGGCATTTTTGGAGTAAGGGTTTTTGAGAGATATTGGATTTGATCATTAGAGTTTGAAATGGTGGATGAAATGAGGTTTAAAATGACCTAAATCAGTCCTCAAATTATCCCCAATTTTCCCAAAAGACCCCTACAATCTTTGGACCCTTTTCCATGTTCTAATTTGACTTAATAATGACGCGGCCAAATCTAGGACTTGGCTGCGTCGCGAGGTCAGCTCCTGGACTTGGTTCTTGAAATTATTTTGTGACAGTAAGGTTAGTGTTGACCCCGTGTTGCAGGGAAAAATTTTCCTATGAAAAGCTGGCTGCGCGTCGCATAAGAAACTTCAAATCTAGGCTGCCTGGAAGCTTTGATGGCCCATGTTTGGGTCCTCCTTGTGACCCTTCGTGTGGTCCCTGAGGAGTCGTTCTCGGACCTTTGAAACCTGTACATGTTAGTCTATTCATAGAAACCATTAATACTCAATTTAACCTTAAACCATCCCCCAAAACATAACTACAAAACACTACGATACAGTAGTTCAATTTCGACTAGTTTCGAGACGTCTTGGACGTTTGACTTCGAACTACTCCCAAACTTTACAAACTGACTTTTAATGCGAATAGACACTGTTTCAATACATTATTAACTCATGGAACACATCTGAAACTATAGTTCAACCTAGTTCATTATTAGGGTGTAACAGTACTCCCCACTTGAGAACATTTGTCCTCGAATGACACTTAAACATTTTCAACGACAAAAGGGACACGACTAGCAGCACCAAACATATCATAAAGGTCACAAAATTCATTGTTAATTCACCAAACTTAATAGGAACACTAACTTCATATCATTAAGCATTTTAAGCAATACAATCAATTTGAAACAAATTTCATCATTCAAGTTACACACTCACTTCATCATTTTCATTTCATTTATGGAGGAAAGACCTTCTATACCATAAGACATGTTAATCACACCATCATTAAAGTCAACATGCACTAAATTTGAAATCATACATTGGCACTTAAACGCAAGCAATTGAGCAAATATCACTGGCCACACATTATAAAGGAATGATAGATTAATTACCACCCTACTTATATAACTATGATAACGTTGAGAGCATGCAAAATAAAATATCATCAATGGAACTCATACATAAGGAGACATGCTACTCATACTAATGCAAGACTCAAAAAAAAAAACTACAAAGGATTTTGGCCTCAAGCTTGAGTAAGAATAGAAGGAAAGATACGAATATCAACTACCTTCCTACTAAACATATTCTCCCCCACTTTGGGTAAACTCATCTAAAGAATATCAAACAACCATAAGAAAATTATTACTTACCAAGGCATTCAACCCGAATTAGCTTCTTTGTTAGCTTGAAGTGCATAAAAACGATTCTTTCTTCAAGCATTACGATCCGGACCATCATGATGAGATTAGTTGACTTCTTTCCTTTTTGACTTGAGGTTAGGGAAATATCTCATCTTGTAACCCCTATTACCTCATAAAAATACCATCCGTGTCGGTAAGACACCTACCCAAGTGTTTCATCCCACAAGTAATACACCTAGGCATCTCAAATGCATAACCAACTCCTTGAGAATTTTTGTTGGAAACCCTATCCCTGTTCCCCATGGAAGAGTATTGAGTATAGAACCTCTTCTAAGGTTTTGGTTGACTTAGTTCATCCACCTTAGGCCTCATCCCATCCATATTTCTCTCCCTAAGCATAGACTCTTCAATTTGTTTAGCATACACCATAAGCCTATAGATATCCATATCATTCAGGAGCATTGTCGTACGATATTTTTTTAAAACATACTAGACACCCCCATCACGAAATTTTCATTCTAGACCTAGAGTTGGCTACCAATTGTTGGGGCATACTTAAAGAGTAGGGTGAATTTGAGACAGTACTTCTTCACACTCATTACCCCTTGATGAAGGTTCCTGAATTCAACCAACTTTCTCTCCCTCAACTCTAAGGGAAAAAACTTATCAAGAAAATCCACCTTTAACATTTCCCAATCTAGTGGACCTTCCATATGGACCTCTTATCCCTTCATTGCTCAAGCAACACATGTGCCACATCTTTTAGTTGATAAGCATCTATCTCCGCTTTCTCTCTAGGTGACACACCAGTAGCATCCACCACCTTGAATGCCTCATCTGTGAAGCCTTGTGGATATTTAAAGACCTTAGTGCCATGGAAAGTAGGAGGGTTAATTCTCATTAAATCTCGGATTCTAGAAGCAGGAATACTTGCATTGGGTTGAGGTCCAATTCCTAGGTTATCTTGGACAACCACATGACTAGTGACAACATGATCTTGAGTCATTATGAGTTGGGTCAAGACCATAGTAGCATCACTTATCTCCGCATTAGTCATATCGCCTTCAACATAGGAAGTTTGAGGACCTTCGGTATCGGACGCATTTGGGGAACTCGAGGTCTTTGAAGTTATAGAGGTTCTTGAGCAGGAACCTCCTCATTCACCTCATCTTGGCCAACTATAGGGACTTGGTCACAACTGGGAGGGTTCCTCTCATTAACTACTTCTCCCTCTTCCCTTCTAGCAGTCCACCATGTATTCATGTCCTATAAACACAAAACAAGAGGTTGAGAAGTGTAACTTATAAAACTCAACTCTATGGAACGACACTAGATTAATGAAGAAAGTGAAACTTCAATCGCCTTACAACCTCTTGCTCATGGATGTGTCATGACTCACACCGATGAACAATAATTTACTAGACGTGGCTTTTGAAACTTTGGACCCTAAACTATTTCCCAAAACATTATTCTCTGATACCAATTTTGTTACAACCCGCAAGTACACCCTTGAAAAAGGAGTACTCTTGGGTCAGAACACGTCACACTCAACCTCAAAGAGGTCTTGCACAAGCCTCTTAGCGATCATTCATTACATAATATATGGAAAGTAGTACAAAGTTTAACACTTTTCTAACAATAATAATAACTAAATTCTTTTATAAAATACTAAAGAGTAAGTCTCATCCTTAAAAGCCAGTATTAAGTACACATCTAAAATATCTTAGGGACACGGTGCTTTACATTGAATGAAATAACAATAAACCTTTACAAGTCTTAAAAGAAGAAGCTAAGGAAACATAGACTATGCCCTTAAATATATCAGGACATACTTAGTTTTGAGAAAGTCGATTCCCAAGCGTGCCTTCAAACATTCACCTTGCGTCCAACCTATATTTATAGAGTATAGAAAAGTGTGGGGTTAGTACAAACATTGTACTATGTATGACATTATGCAATAAACATGCAAAAAGGTACAATTTAGTTGAAGCACACAATTTATGCTATTTTGATAAAAACCTTAATGAATTAAGGAACAAAACCTCATATAATATCATCAAATAGCACATAAAGTAAAACTTCAATTTGTTTTAACATTAGCTCATACTTACAATAAACCCAAAATTACGTACGAACTACTGGTATCCTAAGGCTCCTCTAGGTAATACATAAGGAGATTGCCCATACAATATCCTCAATACCTACCTAAGATATCCTTAAGACTACTAAGAATATGAATACATAATTTCATTTTTACAAGTTACCATTCAATACCAAAGACATTAGAGAAACATACATATACTTAGCAACTTCATATGACAACAATACTCCAAGGGAACTCCCAGGTAACACTTAGTGCAATGTGAAAGTAGCATCCCATACTACTACTTCCACATAGTGTTCGTGAGGAAATACCATAAAGTAGGCATTTCACACTCATCACATAAATAAGTCTCATCATGCAAAAACATACTCTCAACATGCTCCCTTAACATTAGACATAAATCACAATACATTCATTTGCATCATATAATGACCCATTCATACATTTCATATAAGGACACACCAAGACTCCCTCCAAATGTCTACTTGTGCAATGCGCAGGTAACATCCCATTCCAACACCATACCATATGAAGTACACCCTTATGAAGACTTAGTTCATTTACATACATTTGTGGGGGCTATCTTTAACAAACATAGACCATGAGTTCTACACACAGAATCTCGGTACTACCTTTACGAGATAAGGGATCCCTACTTGCCTAAGATAGCGTCATATTCTTTAGACTTTACATGGATTCTCTAATACCTGTCACTCGCTTTGCCTCACTGTGCTCTGACTAGCTCTACTTTCGAACCTCTCCTGGGGGCAATGATAGCTATCCTTGGATTGGACGAATTATCCGAAGAGGATCGTTTACTCGTAGCAAGAGCGTGAAATATTAAGCGTTTCTTATCACAACCCTTTTTCGTAGCAGAAGTATTTACCGGTTCTCCAGGGAAATATGTTGGTCTAGAAGAAACAATTCGAGGATTTCAATTGATCCTTTCTAGAGAATTAGATGGTCTTCCTGAAGGGATAAGGATATTGCTACTAAGTAACTCGTTCTCTACTAATGACGAGCACCCATCTCAAGTGGTACATTGGATGCAACAACTCTTATCACGAAGTGTACCCACCTCTTCTTCAAATCCTCTCAGTGCTAAGTGTTACTCCCCCATGGAGTCATAAACATTCATTGACCATATAATAAGAGATAACTATTGCATGCCCCATCTCAACTCACTAAGGGTATCTAACCTACAACCTATCATTGGAAAGCTCATCCAAATAGTGAGGATGCTATTAAATAGTTCATTTAAACTAATGAAGAATTTTCACCCTCAAATCCCCCTTTTCATACTTAGGAATAGTAGGGACGGTCTAGACACTTCATTTACAAAATTTATTTCTAGACATGTTAATACCCACATTTATCACAGTTTACACATTATCATACCTCACATATAAAATACATACTTCATATAGACATAAATCTTTCAAGATACGCATTTCAACTTTCTAACACATATCATGCATATACATATCAAAATCATCACTTCACTTCACATAAAATGCCTTCAAGTCCATTCTCACAATACATATTTTAACAACCCTAAAAATAACTATGCTAAGTAATGTCCAACGTATCTAGAATGCCAAGATTAGAACAAGTTCACACGGATTGATGCGCATAGAACAAGACCTTTGAACCTCTGCAATAGCCAGAACAACTAACTTGATGAGTTATTTGAGCTAGGAAATGTTGGGTCCATCCATGTAGGGCACCTGAATATGAAGATCTACCCGGATGAGTCTTAACTAGACTTAAAAAGGGGTAATCTTAAGTTTGGAGGGTCTAATGGTTAAATGATCTTTTTCCAGGCTAAGGTTAGTATTGTAATTACCCTAATTATTTAAATAATTAATTGATTAATTAATATGGTGGAGGCGCAATTTGGGTAGAAAGGGCCGAAATTGGCCATTTGAGTGAAATCTTGCTCTACCCAGGTTCGAACCTAGGTGGGAGCAATGAATTAAATTGATTTATTTTATTTGGTGAATTTATTAGAATAATTAATATTTAATTTCTTATTTAAGAAAATGGAAAAGAAAGATTTTAATTTATTAATTATTAATTAATCCTAATGTGACTAAGTCTCTCCCTTATCTCCTAATCCTAAGCCAACTCTGCCAAAAGTTTCTCACTCTCTTTTCTCTCATTCACAATCTGCCTCAACCAAAAGAAATAAGAACAAACGTGAATGCTAAAGTTCATCAAGAACTTGAAATCTAAAAACTCAAATGCGAAATAATCTTAAAAATGAAAGGTAAAAATAAATTTCTCGACAGATTTTGCTCGTTGTTCCGGTGGTGAAACTTTTGATTGGAGGGAAATAGGCAGCAAGATTAAATCATATTTTGAACAACTTCAGGTATGAGTTTTCTTCTCTATTGGTCCCTTTACCAAGAGACCACTAAGTTAAGTTTCAATTACGAATGAAAAACTAAAGTTGTTCCCACTGCATGCCCCTATCATTAGATCCTTTGAAAGATTCAACACCATTTGTTGGGATGTCTTCTGGTAGATAATTATAATTCTGATAGTGATTATGTGTTGAATGTGGATTCGTAAATCATGTGAGGGATGAATAACAAATTTCGGAGAAGAATAAGTTGATTGTTTTGAGCATGTGTGTGCTAAAAAATTACTATGTTTACTGCCCGAAATATGTGTGTTAAAAATGTTGTGTTTTCTTTTATGAAAATGTTAAAAGTGTCATGTTCATATACGGGTAATGTTGCTGGAAAAAATGTCACCCGAAATACTCCAAGAATCAATATAAAAAAATGAGAGAAAAATGAATTGAATTAGGACCAAATTTCAAGCTTGCTGGAAAAATTGGTCTTGGCCTATGTTTTGGAGTTGGAGCTATGTTTTAAAATTTTACTTAAAATGTGAGGTCATTGGGGATTGAACCCAAGACCTCACCAAATACAAATAACATAAAAATTTAATGAGAAAAACGAAAGGAAAAATAAACGTGGTCAGTAGGGATTGAACCCACAACCTCTTGAATAGATGAGAGAGTTAGGAGAAAAATAAAGGAGAAAAATAAATGTGGTGAGTGGGGATTGAACCCACAACCTATTGAATAGATGAGATAGTTAGGAGAAAAAATAAAGGAGAAAATTAAATGTGGTACGAGAGGATTGAACCCACAACCTCTTGAATAGATGAGAGAGTTAGGAGAAAAAATAAAGAAGAAAAATAAATATGGAGAGTGGGGATTGAACCCACAACCTCTTGAATAGATGAAAGAGTTATGAGAAAAATAAAGGATAAAAATAAATTTGGTGAGTGGGGTTTGAAACCACAACCTCTTTCATAGGTGAGAAAGTTAAGAGATAAATTAAGAGTAAAAGAATGAGTTTGTGGGGGATTGATCCCAAAACCTCCTTGACATAAATGAAAAAGAGAAGAGGAAAAGAAAGGAAATATTATGGGAGTAATGGGGATCGAACTAGGGTCCCCCAAATCTGAAAAATGAAATCATAATGTTTAATATAAGACTAAGTAATTATTACCTAGACGTACTCACCTATGAGAGTGTAAGGTTAATGAAGTGACAAGTCTCTATTAACACTATTATGAAAGTATTGAAGTTAAAGCATACTTAATACTAAAGATGAGATGAGAAATCATCTAATGAGCTATGATGTCTCATGCTAGAAGACAACTATTATGATATGAGATGAATGTAATGGAACTTTATACTGAGCACCGATAGGGTAGCTATGAGTTGCGTTTCCTTCTTTCAGGAAGGCAGAGGTTCGTGTAATTCTCATGAGATGAGACTGTCCATCCAGACTGGTATGGTTCTCCTTATATCTCAGTCTTTGAACCTATTCTGCCAATAAGGGTTCTTGTAGGGTTCGACTCCCTATAAACGCTAGCGTGTTTTGGTTCACATTGGCCACTGATTCCACCTCTTTTCAATTGTGGGGTTAAACACTGGATTTCATAATGCTCACATGATCTATGTCGGTTAAGGTTAGAGTTCCCAAAGAATGAATGAGGACAATCTCATGTAATGCGCATAATGAAATGAACGATACTAAAGGAGTTTGGGTAGAATAATCAATAGGTGAACTAGACTTATGTAATGACACTAGGTCATTCTTAGTCAATGCACAGTGAACCAAATGAGTCTTAGACTACATCCTAGGTATAGCTTGTTTTTATACTAGCCTATGAATGAAATGAAATGAACTACGTACGAATGAATGAAGCAGACTCTGTGTTTGCTAAAGAAGGCTCCCTAGTTCAGGTCCCATATGTTTAGCCTTCATTTTGGGAATTCCTAATGTTAGGTCCATGGTTCCAGGGTCTCATGGCGTATGAACGAATGAAATAAATATGATATGTTCTATGTGCAATATGTTATGTGCTATATGCAATATGCTATGTGATGTATGCAATATGATACGTATGATGATGCACGTTACTCTCATGGCATGACTTTCCTAATCTAATTTTGGCAAGTCCACTGACTTGACTTTCACTAACTCATATCATTAAGAGAGAGGTATTCTAAATCATGTATGTCCGTGGTGTGTGCTTTCGTATACCCATACTTAGTACATGTGTGTACTAATTCCATACATTTATCTACTTTTAGTTGCATGCAGCTGGACGTTAGATCTTACGAGTCGACGCAGAAGTTATCCGGACATGGATCTTTCATACGGATTTTGAAGGACCTCCTGCTTTCGAGGATGCTTATTGATTATTCTAGCGTAGAAGTAAGCATGAGATAGAGGAATATGTTCCACTAGCGTTTCTTTTGTATTTACTTTTAGACGTTCTATTGCTGCCACTTTGGCAACTCTATATTTATGACTATATCTTTCATATGATTATCTTGATTTAGATGGTTGTTGTGAACGCTTATGAGTTTACGTAGAGAGTATTATGAGGGATCAATGTTTTCCAATATAATGTGTAAGTAAACAAAAGTTAAAATTTACTGCTAAAATTAACCTAGATGAAGTAAAGACGACGTATGTAGGCTTGTCTGCGACCTATGAGGTCAACGACGCCGGTCTCGTCTGGTCTCTAGATTTTGGTTGTGACACGGCCCATCCTTCTAGGGCTTCAATTGAGATTGAGGCTCTATCTTGGGGTTTATTCTCCCACCACTTAGGTTGTATCTACGCCCCCAACAACGGCCCGTCAACAAGACTATCAATCATGTATCAACATCTAAGACTACACATATAAGCACATAGTCATTATCTACATGATCTCCTAACATACAAAGAAAGAACATATACTTTCACATTACTTCACATTTAGATCAATATGCTCATACTTCACATAAACAACTACACAAATCATCATACTACTTCAAATAGTGCTGACAAGGCATTGATTATCATATTGCATAGTGTAACGCTGACAAGGCCACAACAATTCACATAGCACCGCCACTATAAGTGGAACATACCAATGAAAATTGAAGAATAAACTCCATTGAAGAACCATCTTCAAGCTCCATCTTCACCTTGAACTCTCATGGAGGTTTTTGGAGGAACTTTTTGAGAGAATATGTTTTTATTTAGGTGTTAGGGTTATAATGAGAGTTTAATAACTTATATACTCTTAAAATACCCATACACACTCAAAACAACCGTCCAAATACTTATAGGGGCTTGGGGTGAATTTACAAGTTCACCCTCAACTTAATAGTAAAGCTAGCAGGAAAACAGCTGCACCATCGACGCCCATGTCTACGGTCTGTGGTCTCACCCACGCCCCGTCGATGGGGTCTCGTGGGTTGCACCTGGAACTCCCCAACCTGTAGGCAAAGTGGATCCATCGACAACACCCATTAAAGGGCTGTTGCCTTGTCGACTGGCCATCGTTTGGGTCATCGATTACCACTGCCTGGCAGTGTTGAGATCAAATGTTAGGGTCCTACATGGAGTAGTAACCAGACGTTTCAACCCCAAATATGTTTTTATACATGTTTAGGACTTACCACATGAGTTTCATCCAAAACAAACACGTAAAACTCGACAAAACATACATAGACAAACAAGCTCGTATCAAGGCAAACCTTTCACACGTCATGGACGTTCTTTGATATTTGACCTACAAACATCATGAAACTTGACACACTTCCTATAAACACTAACTCATTTAAGGACCTTATAACCTCATGAATCACGCATAAACACATAAAACAACATATGAGGCACATAGGTGTCACATCCCGAAATCACACCCTAGAAGTTTAGGGCAATCTGAGATTTGCAACCGGCGTACTTGACCTCTTGAAGGTCTTGTACAAGCCCTTACATATCATTCATCGCATAAACATAGTAAAAAGTAGTGAGGAATTAAAACATTTCACAAAACATAACATAGTCTTTAAAAATATCTTTTATATAAAGAAATAAGAAATACTAAGTCTCAATCTCATCATCTTAAGACACAAGAATACTTAGGACGCGATCCATACAAAATCCAAATATAGAAATACTTATTCTATAAGAATACTTCAATAAGAAACATAAAAGACATATATGCCCTCGACTCAAAAGAGGACATACTTTAACTTCTATTGAATGATTCTATGGTCCAAGTCTTCCTTCCCCAAAGCTCCTCACCTACCAAGAACTATATAGATAGATAAAATCATGGAGTTATTTCAACCACATGTATTAAGTATGACATTATGCCTAAAAATCATGAAAATGGATATTTATTGGAATTGTGCATCTTTTCTTTAAAATATCATAATAAACTTATAACAACAACATTTATGAACTTAGAAACACATAAGATAAAATTTAAAGTAAACATTTCTTTTTAATAGTCACTTTACAGTGAACTCATTTCATTGTACAATGAAGTTCTTCACTGTTAAGGTGAAGTGCTTCTCTTTCCATTTTAACACCTCTTAGCATGTACTGTCCTCACAAAAAGTTATCCTAAGACACACTTAAGCAACACAATGAGAGACCACCCACACAATCTCCCAAATCATACCTAAATGACCCTCAAGAACACTTATAATAAGTCATATACACACTCCAAGACATCAAACATCACCACATAGAGAATATAACATTTCCTCATTTAAGGCTATCAATAGATTTACTTAAATATATCAAGAAGATAACGTTCATGATTGACCTCTTCAAGACTACCTAAATAATCCTTAAGAATTCCTAAGTTCGGATCATGTCCACATTATCAACATCATCCATAACTAGAGTCATTCATAAGACTCGTCTAGGTAAGATATGATGTGACCATTCCTACGCCCCCTTCACACCTTAAGTAGATAACCCTTAACTACTCTAGATAAGTACTTATTCCGTTTACATACTTCATAACATATGTCATTAGTTCATTAGTTCATTAAGACTCATACATCACATAAAGGACATTCAAGTAATGGTCTTATACAAGACCTAGGGACTTTAACCAAAACCTTCAAAGCCTATTATGCGATGTCTAGATAGCGTGCCACACCACCACCTAAACTTTATAGAAGTTCTGTAGTACTAGTAAGTATCCCACATGACAAGAATAGGCAATAATCGATATAGATCATGATAGCTAGACATGGAATCTAGAGTTCTAACCTACTCCAATGAGGATGTTCTACTTTCCATGGGTAGAGATAGGACAAATCCCATGTAGGCACATGGTTAAGGAATAAGAAGGGCTTTATGCACTTTAGTCTCATTCTCAAGTAGAGGTACATTGTATTCTAGTCTCATTCGCAAGTAAAGTCACTTCCCATAACATAATCACTTGGTGCTAGCCTTGGTTCTCATAGAGTAATTGACATTAAAGGATCGAATGAAGTGGTTCTTTATCTAGTTCATAACCAAATCACATTCACCCTACAAAAGAGGTCCACTAGGGATACCTTTCCATTGCGACTAAGATAGTTAATTATAACTTTCCTAAGAATTAATACGAATCCATTCCATCCAATTATTCTTAAGTACACCATTCCCTTACATGAGGATACAATTACGGCTCTCGACTTTAAAATTCATAACATAACGTTTACAACGTACATGACCTTCTTAACTTCCTCTAAAGTCTCACATATCTTTCATTCATACATGATAAAGGTGAACTAAGCCTACATATTAAAGAAATATCATAATCTCATAACATTCATTCATATATCATGTAAGGAACACACGTCTACCAAACAAGAGAATACATTCTTTCACCTTATCACATATAGAATATCATTATTTAATGCACTTATGATGACCCTCACTATCTTTATCTCACCATATACCTTACTACAACAGCACCAATATAAACATTATGGACTAATATAGTCATGTAGGAATAACCAAGACTCAAACCTAGACTATACATACAAAGTCAAAGTCATAGTCACATGATCACCTACATAACATCAATAGAAAACATATACTTTAACATTGCTTAACATGTAGATAGATATGATAATATTTAAAATAATCAACTACACAAATAGCCACATTACTTCAAGTAATGCCGACAAGGCCATGATTATCATAATACATAAAATAACGCCGACAACGCCACATCAATTTCAAGTAAAACACATAACACCACCACTATAAGTGGACCATACCATTCACAACATAAATAAAGTATAAATAAAAAAAAAATAAAGGCAATAGGGAAGCATACCCACACATCATCCTCTACACCTCAACTTGATGCTAAATCATCTAATTCGATAACATAAAGCCCTTTCCAATGGCCATGAACATCAATTAAACATTAAAACTATAATAATCAATACATTAGGTAAAAATAAATGTAAATTCATCAATATAAAACAACCTAGATATCAATTTACTAAAATTATTAGATCAATGAATAGCCCACATATAACTATATAAGAGTTCATCATCATTAGATCAATATCAAGTAACTCATAACATAGTTAAAAACTAGGGTTCATCCAATTCATTGGTTCATAGGTAATATAGGTTAAAATAATCAATAAAATATCAATTTAATCCATACTAAATTATTAAAAACAATTGATGCAAGAAGCCATGGTAGAATCATGAAATCGGACAATTCAACTATGAAAACTTAGAAAACATCTTCAGAATTCGGGCTCCTTGATGAAATAATTTTCAAGGATCAAAATTAATACCTTGATGAAGCTAATTCTTAACTTTTATGAACAATCTCCACTCAATTATTCACTTTAATGCCTTCTTTGAGTTTAGACTTCAATGGAGTCTTGAGGAGTTTCTAAGGGATTTTTTGGTTTTGATTAAGAAGAATTAAGTCTTTAATGTGTTTAAGACCTATACACACATTTAAAATAACCAAAAAACCCATAATAAACGTCCAATACTCTTGATTGGATGTGGGGTGAAATTACAAGTTCACCAGTAACTTGGTAGTGAACAAGCACGGAGGAAGACACTCCACCAACGGTTTGCAGTTGACGGACCGTTTGTCCATAAACGAACCGTCCTGTCCTTCCGTTGGTTTTATAAGAGACTTGACATGGTCCTCCTACTTTCACATTCTATGTCACTTCCAACGAAACCCATCGAAGGGCCGTCGATAGGCCCACGAGCCGTTGATGCCTCCGTCGCTTAAGGGCTTCCTGGGACAGTCTTGTCTCCAAGTTTGGGTCCTTCCTCAAGGACCTTTGGATGGTCCTTGGGGATGTTTACCCGGACGTTTACAACCCAAACATGATATTCTCTGATTTTAGAACCTCACACATGAATTTAATCCAAAATGAACATGTAAAACTCAACGAAACATGCCTAGACACACAAGTTAATTTCAAGGCATATATTTTGAACGTCATGGACGTTTGACCTCCAAACTCCACGAAACTTGACACACTTACTATATATGATATAATAAATCAATTAAGGACATTATAACCTCATTAACAACACATAAACACATAAGCGACATATGAGGCACATAGGTAACTTAGTCGTGAACGTCTTGGTCGTCCGTTTACGTATGACTTCCAATGCTCCTAAACTGTTAGACACTGCCTCAATACCGTATGTTAGACGTATTTAGAACCTTAGACAATCAAGACCCACATGTTAGGCTATAGTTCACCTATGTCATTTTCAGGTTCTTACGAAATCCCGCACTTGTATAACATTCGTTCTCGAATGACTCTTGACACTCTCCGAACACTTCTAAGAATAGAGATTTATGAGCAACTAATAACCATACCATACAACACATAATCAATAAGAAAACATCAATTTCACATATTCAAGATATTCACAACACAAAAAGAAATTAGAAAACAATTCCATAGTTGATTATGCCACAAAACTCACATGCTTCATTCCAAATGTAATAACTCATTTTGTACTCATATATGTTAGTTCTGACCACATTACAACAATTTTAGATCAAAGAATCAATTAGTAATTTTTCACAAAATTTGAAAGTGAACTGTCCAATGCTACAATGATATGTTTTTTCCAAATTTTTTAAAAGTGAAACTTTTAGGCAATTCATCATATAAACATGCTAATATGAAGAGTAACATTATATATACATCTCTTAAAATATAATCATGGCTTCATAAAACACACAATGCAAGAAGTTAATAAAATTCAATTTCAACAAAACTCCTAAACATCATGCACATGCATCATGCTTCTATATCATTTTATCCCATCTACTAACCACACTCCCCCACTTAGAAGGAACTCATATCACAACAAGATAAAGAGAACTTACCAACATCATCATCACTCTCATCTGGCTAAGATAAAGATAACTTACCAACATCATCATCACTCTCATCTGGCTTCTCTCCTCTAGTCCGGAGTGCAAAGAAATGCCTATTTATAGGAGCATCATCCTTTGGAGCACTAGGAGCAACTTGATTACTTTCTCTTCCTCTAGACGCAATGATAGGACAATCTCTCACCTTATTATAATCCTTCCCCCAACGAAAGCAACCACTAGTACCGGCTAGACACTTCCCATAGTGCCTCTTTCCACAAGTGACACATGTTAGATTTTCATTTTGAGAACCACCTCCTTTCTCAAATTTCACCTTAACTCTCCTAGGTTCTTCTTAAATTTGAGCCCTCTTCTTCACCCTAGTTTTTTTATGAGCACCAGAACCACCACTTTTCAAGTTTCTAGCCATCCTCTTAAATTTAGACTCTTCAATTGATTGTGTATACACCATGAGTCTAACTATGGTCATATCATCATGTAACATTGCCTTATGGCATTCCTCCTTCACTAAGTCAGCTACACCCGTCACAAAATGACTCATTTCATCTCTTGGATTAGACACAAACGAAGGGGCATATTTGAACAGCCTGAAGAACTTCAAAGAGTATTCCTCACCACTCATATTTCCTTGCTTGAGATTGATAAACTACTCTACCTTAACTTCCCTCATCTTACGGGGAAATTACTTATCAAGAAAAACATCCTTAAATTCTTCCCTGTAAATACGACCGGACTCCTTTGGCCAATTGCCTTTCCATTGTGTGTACCACATTTGAGCCACATCTTTCAATTGATACAAAGCCAACTCCATTTTCTCTCTAGATGTCATTCCCATTACATGCACTATCTTGTACACTTCATCTAAAAACTCTTGGGGATCCTCTCCCACTTTAGAGCAAAGAAAGATAGGAGGATTCATCCTCATAAAATCAATCAACCTAGAGTGATAGTTCTCTCCACCAGATTCGCCCTAGTCACCATACTAAAACTCACTTAGCAGTTACGGCTCGGACTAAGCCAAGCAAAGCCTCTCTAATATCCCTATTACTCAACTCCGCGGGTGTCACACCCAGGTTTACCCCGTAGACGTAACCGACGTAGATGTCCTTTTGAAGGATTAAGACTAGCCTGTTAGTTTCATGTCATTACATTCATAGGTTGGAAAATGCGGAAAAATTTAAAACTTTTATTTCCTCTACTTGGAGGTTTACATAGACCTCTACATACACATAATATATATTCATATCGAATATACATAGACCCTTCATATAGGAAGGTCACATAGCCTTCTACTTTTACTTCAAACACACACACACACACATACATATATAAATATATATATATATATATATATATATATATATATATATAGTCTCAACTATTGTATCGTCTCATAACATCTAAATGGATGTCACAATATGGGCATAGCCCTTACACCAATTCAACAAGACCATGTATGGTCAAATGAACGTATAATATTCCAATAAAAAGGAAAGAAATGATAGAGTAAATAGGATCATAAAAAAATCCAAATCTAGAAGATGACATTGCCCTCGAAAGTTGAGGACCTACTTCACTTGGATGAAAAGAATCCAAGCCTTCAACAATATCGCCTTCCAAATTCCTCAACGACTGGAACCTAAAATTTTTGGGACAAGGGAAGAAAATAGGTTTCGTACTCCACATATACTAAGTATGAGATCTTATGCGCATACACAAGCAAAACATGCTAAAAGGGACTTTTTATCAAAGCATGCCATTGTACCCCTTTCAGGGGCTTAATGCAAAATCAAGTAAGTAATATTAATCAACCTAACATTCTTACTATCATAAAAAGTAATACCTATCCCAACACACTTGAAATCATGATTTACTACAACCCTAACATCAAGGAATAATATCACAAGAATGAATAAAACTTAAACATACCATAATAAGTAAGAAAACTACTCACAAGTCCTTATAAAGTCAACAAGTTCAATGACAAAGAAAAGCCCCATAACCTTACACAGTCAAGTGTCCTTGACAAGAAAACATGACCAATGTTTAACTGTACATATCATGGAATTTAGGCTTGCCTTTCAACGTATAATATCATTACAACCCAAGGCATATTCATAAATGAACTAATCAACATATATTATCAATAACATGACATGGTCATCATATATACATCATAAATTATCATAACATAAACATATAAGAACCTCCTTCTAAGACTCCCCTCAAGACTAACTAGTGCAATGTCTACGAAGAGTCCCATACCCCCACCTAAACTAAGCTAGACCCCTTAGGTTATCAAATTTAGAGTTCAAGTCCTTTAATTTATTTTACCTTTTGGGAACATCTTACCCTAACCGACATAGGCCACATGAGCTAGTGTAGAATCTGGTGTCATAAAAACCTACACCGAAAGAAGGCGGACTACTTGCGAAGGTAGTACTAAATCATAAAACGTAGAAACTACGTGGATCCACTAGCTAGTATTTTTATGGGGTAAACATAGTTTATGAACTAGGAGATTTAGTTGGGACCCTCTTTATGCGCCTAGCATTGTAGTATCCAATCTCTAGAATAATGCAGTGTTCCTACCTTTCCCATGTGGGAAGGGACACTCCTCTATCTAGTTCACTCGGTGCTAAGCTAGAGTCCCTTTTTGAAATGTCTTTAAGCCTTTATTTACCATTCATAACTTAATTTAGGCTATAGGGTCTAACCCTTATATAATCATCATCCTCAATAGCTCAATAAGAATTGTATGAGTATAAGTCCTTTTATCACAATTCATATAAGCGAGGTTAACACAGTAGCGTTTCCTAACATATTAAGGCACATTGATAGTTTTTACCATCCTTATACCATATTAATCTTAATAAACCTCACAAAATAGACAAGACATTTAAATCCAACATCATACCACCCTATAATCCTAGAATAAGGCATACTCCAATGTAATATCATCACTTAACAAAAATTAATCACAATTAGAAGTAAAGGTAGAGATTTTATGACTTACCAACTCTTCCTCATCATCTATCATGAAGGTCTTACCATCAAAACATAACTTAACATGGGGAGTAACATCATCCCAGAATGATAACCAATAAAATAACAAGGCCAATTGCATCTCTATAACACATTTGCTCTTTGGATCACAACTTCAGGCAAGGTACATAGGCTAAATTGACATTATAATTTGTAACGTAAATCCTATCTCAAGAACTAAAATGATAGGCCTATAATTCTCTTAATTATTTCATGCTAGCACCATAGGATAGTAATCAAATTAACAACCAACCCAATTGAATGATCACAATACAATATAGGTCAAAATCAGTACCTAAGGATAGGGATGGAGAATCATATTCTTCAATTTAGACCAAACCATTAACAATTACCATAAACAAGTTTAATTACATATTAATGTACTCAACATAACCCTAATAATTCATTAACAACTCAATCCATAACATCAATTTCGTCATTGAATGAAACCCATAAGAAAACTAAACTTTTTGTAATCTATTTTGAAGGAACGCCTTGAGGAAAGAATCTAAAAGGTGAATAGAACCCATAATTTAATGTTTATCTACAATTTGATGAAGAATCAACCCTTTTATCAAGCCCCCAAACCCTAGTTCTTTATACCCTTCAATGGTGAGTTCATGTAGAGAGAAATAAGAGAGAATGAAGAGAATTTATTTTGAGAGATGTGTTTAGGTTAATGAGTGCTAAGGGTATTTATAGTGGCGATTAATTAACTTTATTAATCTCTCTTTAATTCCTAACTAACCCCTAAAACACTTAATTAATTAAATGAAAAATCAATTAAAATTTATCAGTAGAACTCGACCCTCACCAATGAGACCTCGATCGATGGTCCATCGGTAATTCGACCGACAACCCCCCCCTCCATCGTGCACTCCGTCGTCTTAGTTAGAGACTTTGCAGGCGAAGGCTTCCTCCAAATTTTTCTAAGTGTGGGATGACGGTGGCCTCGAAGCCCCGTCGAGACACTAACGCCCCGTCAACCCCCTTCCGTCGCGTGTAACAGTAGCTAGGTCAGAAAAGCCTTCACGAATATTTCTAAGTGTGGGACAATAGTATCCTCGATGCCCCCATCGAGCCACACACGGACCGTCATATGTCCCGTCAACCTACAGTTCCAGGCAATGCTGCATCAAACTACAGGGGTCCTCCTCAAGGGCGCTTGGTTGGTCCTTGGGGAGTCATATAAAGACATTTCAATCAAGAAACAACTCAATCACCCATTATCTACCTTTCCACCCATTTTCTTACATTTTCGACTCATAAAGTTAGTCAAAAGGCTAAGGCACACTAACATCCCTTTGAACCAACTTCCCGGACGTTTTTGGACGTTTTCGTTCTTAAACCTCCTAAATGACCTATAATCATCAACAATGTACATAGAAACAGTGTTTAGTCTTTATGACACCTATATTAGGATTTACAATGAGTCTTGATTTTCAAGGTGTTACAGGGGGATCCTCATTAACCTCACCCACAACAGAGACTTGATCACCTTGATCACCTTGAGGAACTTGCTCAACCCCCTCAACATGATGAGGGATCTCCCCATGCACATCATTCTCCTCAACTCTCATAGTCAGTGTCCTCCTCGTATTCATCTTCCTAGAAGCACAAGGAAAATCATATGAAAAGAGTGCGCATAACTTTTACTCTACGACACGACATAGGAGTAGAAAAGAAGGGAAACTCTATCATCCTATAGCCTCTCACCCATAGATGTGTCGGGACTCACACCGATGGTGAAGACTCTACAAGAAGTGACTTAATGAGACTTCTTGACTACTAATAATAATTTAACAACCTGAATCTGATACAAAACTTATCACATTCCGAAACCATACCCTTGAAGTTAGGGTCAATCTCGGATTTGCAACCGGCGTACTTGACCCCTCTAAAGTCTTGTACAAGCCCTTACATATCATTAATCGCATAAACATAGTGAAAAGTAGTGCGGAATTAAAACTTTTCACAAAACATAACATAGTCTTTAAAAATCTCTTTCATATAAAGCAATAGGAAATACTAAGTTTCAATCTCATCATCTTAAGACACAAGAATACTTGGGACACAGCCCATACAAAATACGAATATTGAAATACTAAGTCTATTACAATACTTCAATCAGAAACATAAAAGACATATATGGCCTCCAATCAAATGATGACATACTTTAACTTTTCTTGAACGATGCTATGGTCCAATTATTCCTTCCAAAAATCTCCTCACCTACCAAGACTATATAGATATATAAAGGCATGGAGTTCGTACAACCACATACAATAAGTATGACTTATGCATAAAAATCATGAAAACAGACATTTATTGGAAATATGCATCATTTCTTTAAAATATCATAATATAATCATAAGAACAACATTTATTAACTTAGGAACACATAAGATAGCATTTAAAGTAAACATTACTTTTTAGTGGCACTTTATAGTGAACTCATTTCATTGTATAGTTAAGTTCTTCACTACTACATTGAACTGCTTCTCTTTCCTTTTTAACACCTCTTACAGTGAAGTGCTTCGCTTTCCTTTTGAACACCTCTTAGCATGTAGTTTCCTCAGTAAAAGCTATCCTAAGACCCACTTAAGGAACACAATGAGAGACCGCCCATATAACCTCCTAAAGAATATCTAAATAACCCTTAGGAACACTTATATTAAGCCACATACATACTCCAAGACATCAAAGATATCAACAATATACAATGTGACATTTACTCATCAAAGGCTATCAAAAGATTTACTTAAGTAGATCAAGAAGATAACATCCATGATTGACCTCTTCAAAACTACCGAAATAATTCTTTAGACTTCCTAAGTTTGGATCATGTCCACATAATCAACATATTCCCTTACTAGAGTCATTCTTAAGACTCATCTAGGTAAGGTATGAACTGACCATTCATATCCCTCCTTCACACTTTAACTAGTCAACTCTTAACTACTCTAGATAAGTAATTATTCCATTTACGTACTTCATAACATAAGTCATTAGTTCATTAGTTTATTAAGACTCATACATCACATAGAGGACATTTAGGTAATGGTCTTAAACAAGTCATAGGGACTCTAACCAACACCTTCAAAGTCTATTGTGCAATGTCTAGATAGAGTCCCATACCACCACATAAACATCATAGAACTTCTCTAGTACTAGTAAGTATCCCAGATGATGAGAATAGGCAATAAGAGACATAGACCATCATAGCTTCACATGGAATCCAGAGTTCTAACCTACTCCTATGAGGGTGTTCTACTTTCCAAGGGTAGAACAAGGACACATCCCATGTAAGCACATGGTTAAGGAATATGAATGTCTTTTATGCACTCTAATCTCATTATCATGTAGAGGTACATTGTACTCTAGTCTCATTCTAAAGTTGTTACATTTCCCATAACATAATCACTCGGTGGTAGCCTTGGTTCTCATAGAGTAATTGGCATTAAAGGATCACATGAAGAGGTACCTTATCTAGTTAATAACCAAGTCATATTCACCTTACCAAAGAGGTCCACTATACGTTTCAATGGTGATTAAGATAGCTAATTATGACTTTCTTAAGGATTAATATGATGTCGTTCCATCCAATTAACCTTAATTACACCATTCCCTTACATGAAGGATACCATTATGGCTCTCGACTTCAACATTCATAACATAACCTTTACCACGTACATGACCTTCCTGACATCCTCTTAGGTATCAAATATCTTTCTTTCATACATGACAAAGGTGAACTAAGCCTACCTAGTCAAGACACATCATAATATCATAACATTAACTCATATATAAAGTAAGGAACACAAGTCTACAAGAAAAGACACTACATTCTTTCACCTTATCATATATAGCATATCATTCTTTAAAGCACTTAGGATGACCCTTACTCTCTTTATGTAACTCCATACGTTACTACTAAATCATAAATATAGCCATTATAGACTCAAATAGTCAAGTAGGAATAACGAAGATTCAACCCTAAGACTATACACACAAAGTCAAAGTCATAGTATAACATGATCACCTACATAACATTAATAGAACACATATACTTCCACATTTCCTAACGTGCAGATAGATATCATAATACTTCACATAATCAACTACACAAATAGCCACATTACTAGCCGAACAGGCCATGATCATCATAATACATAAACTAACTCCGACAACGCCACGTCAAATTCAAGTAAAACACATTATACAACCACCATAAGTGGAACATACCAATTACAACATAATTGAAGTATAAACAAGCACAAAATAAAGTCAATAGGGCAGCATACCCCCACATCGTCCTAAACATCTAAACTTGATGATAAATCATCCAATTCGATAGCATTAGACCCTTAGAGATGGCCATGAACATCAAAATACAACATAAAAACTATAATAATCAATGAACTAGGTCAAAACAATGTAAATTCATCAATCTAATACAACCTATATATCAATTTACTACAATTATTACATCAATGAATAGCCCACATAAAACTATATAAGAATTCATCAACATTAGATCAATATCAAGTAACCCATAAGTTAGTCAATAACTAGGGTCCATCCAATTCATGGGTTCATTGGTAATTAAGGTTAAAATCATCAATACAATATCAATTTAATCCATAATAAGCGTTTAAAAACAATTGATGCAAGAAACCATGGTAGAATCTTGAAATTGGACAATTCATCTTTGAAAATAAAGAAAACATCTTGAGAATGAGGGCTCCTTGATGAAACATGTCTCAAGGATAAAAATACATACCTTGATGGATATAGTTATTCACTTTGATTAAGAATATCCACTCAATTTGTCACATCAAGTCCTTCATTGAGTTTGGACTTCACTAGAGTTTTTAGGAGTTTCTAAGGGATTCTAGGGTGTTGATTTAGAAGAATGAAGTCTTCAATGTGTTTAAGACTTCTGTACACATTTAATATACTAAAACTACCCCTAATAAACCTCCAATACTATTATTTGTAAGTGGGGTGGAATTACAAGTTCACCCCTAACATGGCAGTGAACCTGCACGCAGGAAGACATTCCACCAATGGTTGGCAGTTAAGGGACCATTTGTCCACAAACGGACCGTCATGTCCTTCCGTTGGTTGGATAAGAGACTTGAAATGTTTCTCATCCCTTCCCATTCTATGTCCCTACATATGAGACCAATCGACGGGCCATCGATAGGCCCACGATCTGTTGATGCCTCCGTAATTTGGGGGCTGCTTGGGACAGTCTTGTCTCCATGTTTAGGTCATTCCTCAAGGAATCTTGGTCGGTCCATCGGGATGTTTCCCAGGACTTTTCCAACCCAAACATGATCATCTATGATTTTATCACCTCTAAAAATAATTTCATTCATAACGAACATGTAAAACTTAATAAAACATTTCTATTCAAGGCACACCTTTCGAACATCATGAACGTTCTTGGACGTTTGACCTCCAAACTCCACAAAACATGACACAATGGATATACATGCTATAGTAACACATTTAAGGACCTTATAACCTCATTAACAAAATATAAACACATAAAACCACTTATGGTCGTCCCTTAACGTTTGACTTCCAATGCACCTAAACTCCTAGACACTGCCTGAATACCATATATTAGAACTATTAGGACCTTAGACCATGAAGACCAATATGTTAGTCTCTAGTTCACCTAAGTCATTTTTGGGGTCTTACTGCATCGTCTGGGCCTGTATTGGCAGCTTTGATTTTAAGTCTTGTGTCCGCATCTTGGACCCCTTGTGGGTACTAGGTGGAGTCTTACCCTTAGGTTGAACTCCTAAACATAGTAATCTAGGTGTTACGATCATCCCACATCATTTTCATCATAAACAAACACGTAAAACTTGTTAAAACATGCTAAGACGCACAAGAACTTCCTAAGGCACGCCTTTCGAACGTCATGGACGTTCTTTGACGTTTGACGTCCAAACTCTACAAAACATTAGAAACTCCCTCAAAAAATCATTATTAACTTTTTTAGCACAGATTAACTCATGATAAACAAGCAAAGCTCTAGTTCAACTTAGTTTGTTTTCGGACGTTGCATTCTTCTCCACTTGGAAAAACATTCGTCCTCGAATGACCCTAACCATTTTTTTAGGATAACAAGGACTCAACTCGTAGAATATAAAACTTTATATTATGGTTTAAAGATTCATAGTTAATTCACCATCTTATAAACAAACGCAACTATACATTGAAAACAAATTTGACAACACAAGCATGTTTTGGAACTATTTTCACCACTCAAAACACACCCTCATCTCTTCATTTATGGAGGAACTACCTTGTGTCACGTTAAAAATGCTCATACACATCATTTCTACACACATTAAAACTACAAATCATGTAGGTGAAATTAAGTCAATTTTTGAAATGAATTGCACTGAATGCACAAGCCTTAACAGTGAGGCATGCTTAAAACTCATTAATTCATCATTCAAACAATTCCAACAAGAAGACATGAAAATATTAGAGACAAGATCATATAAACTCAGATAAAGTAAAACAAACAACTAAAAAGGAATCAATACTTATAGGGGCTACATTTTAGGATTAGACCCTTACTATGTTCCCATTACATAGAAACAATTATTCTTTGGAGCATTAGGATCCAGACCACCATTAGGGGTATGGTTGACCTCTTTTCCCTTTTCCTTGAAGTTAGGGCAGTCCCTCATTTTGTTACTCTTACTACCACACACAAAAAATGTATCCGTTGCAGCAAGTCACTAACCCAAATGTTGCTTCCCACATGTAGCACACCTCGACCTCTTTAAAGAATGGCCACCTCCTTGGGAATTTTTGTTGGGATCCCTATCCTTATTCCACATGGCAGAATCATGGTGATAGAACCTCGTCTTAGGTTTTGGTTGTCCTTGTTAATCAGACCTAGTCCTCTTACCCTCTTGCCTTAGGTCCCTACTTTTGGACTTCTCAATTTTTTGAAAATATACAATGAGTCTTGAGATATCCATATCATTATGGAGCATTGTTGTACATAACACTCTCTACACCAAGCTAGACACTCACATCACAAATTTGCTCATACTATCCCTAGGGGTGGCAACTATGGCAGGGGCATATTTACAGAGTAGGGTTAATTTGAAAGAGTACTCTTTCACATTCATTCCCCATTAATAAGATTCATGAATTTCACCATCATCTTCTCCCTCCACTCTAAGAGAAAGAACCTATCAAGAAAAGCCTTTTTGAACACCTCTTAATCTACCGGACCATCCCATAAGGGTCTGTCATCCGTCCATTGGTCAAACCATACTTGATCCACATCTTTGAGTTGATAAGCGACTAACTCCGCTCTCTCTATAGGGGTCACACCCATAGTATCCATCACCCTGAAAATTTCATCTATGAAGCTTTGTGGATCTTCATCAACCCTAGTTCCATGAAAACTAGAAGGGTTCATCTTCATGAAATCTCGAATTCTAGAAGAGGGAATATTTTGCATTAGGTTGAGGTCCACCTTCTTGGTTAGCATTGGAATCCAGTTGATTAGTGACGACTTGAGCTTGAGTCATCATGAATTGGATCAAATTCATATGGGCAACCCTGAATTACGCATTAGTAATATCCCCTTCAACAAAGGGAATTTGAGGAGCTTTTGGAATAGGGGGAATTTGGAGCACTTGAGGTCCTTGAGGTTCCGAATGGGGAACCACCTCATTCACATCCTCTAGGCCAACTACAAGGACTTTCTCATCACGAGGAGGGATCCCCTCATTTCCTGCTAATTCCTCCTCCCTTCTAGCGGTGGTCCTCCTTGTATTCATGTCCTATAAACACAAGAAAAGAGGTTAAGAAAGACATCATCTAGAACTCAATTCTAAGGCACTACATTAGAATAATGAAGAAAATGAAGCTTCTATCGCCTTATAGACTCTCACTAATGGATATGTCGCGACTCACACCTATGAATAATACTCTACTAGACATGACTTGTGAGACTTTTGATCCTAAACTATTTTCCATAAGTTTATGCTCTGATACAAATTTTGTCACAACTTGAAAGTACCCAACAAGTTAGGGTAACCCTTAGGTCTAACAATTTCATGCTTGACTTTTCAGATGTCTTGTATTAGCCATTTTCAATCATTCATTATATAAGACATGAATAGTAGTGCAAAATTATACTTTTCACGACATTTATAATAATAATAAAATTTCATCGATAAAGACTAAAGAGTAGTCTTGTCGTCACAAGTCAACTTAACACCACTTAATATCTTAGGGACATGGCCCCTTTACATTAAAGGAAAATACATAATGAGTCTTAATATTAGAAACTAAGAAATAGAACTATGCCCTCGAATATATGAGGACATACTTAATGTTGAGAGAGTCGATTCCCAAGCTTGACTTCTAGCCTTCAACTTGCCTCCAACCTATACTTATAAAGTATAGAAAAGTACCGGGTTAGTACGGGACAATGTCCTAAGTATGACATATGCAAAAACATGCAAAAAGGAACATTTTAGTAGAAATAAGTTTTTATGCCAATTTATTAAAACCTTAATAAATATAGAAGAAAAATATCACAACAATAGTAATATATCACATAAAATAGAACTCCCATGATTTTAGGATGAAAACATATTTTTATAGTAAACCCAACTAATTTTACAGTGAAATCTTTTCAAACCAACCGACAGTGAACTCACCCCTTACAAGTTTCCCTAACAAAGGTTATCCTAAGATTCACTAAGGTAAGACATGAAGGAACCACCCATTCGATTCCTTCAATGCACACTCAAATGACCCTCATGACTACCCATTATAGGCTTACTTGGTTGAGGTAGAAGTCAACATCTTATAGTTAGAAATTAGAGGAAATATTAGAATCTAGAACTTAACATAAGTACCCTTCCCCAAGTGGACTTGTATGTTACACAAAGTGCAATGTGAGAATAACATCCCATACTTCTTCTCCCACTTTGTGCTTCTTGAGTATTCCATGAGGTTAGGTACACTACATTCATCATTCATACATTTCATTAACAAGACATAACTCTAAAATCCTTTATTTACATTAGAATATAAGTAGAATAACTTCATTTCATTACATAACAACACATTCATGCATTAACGATAAAGACACATCAACACTCCCCTTTCGAGTGTCTACTTGTGCAATGGATAAATAGTGTCTCACACAACCACCTACCCTAAGTAGAACACTCATTAGGAGACTTAGTTCATTACATTCTTTTATGGGGAGTTAGCTTTAACCGACATAGACTATCAGAGTTATACATGGAATCCCTACATTAACCTTTATCGGATTAGGGATCCCCACTTGCCTAGGGTAGGGTAATTCTCTTAGACTTTACATGGATTCTCCAATAGCTACACCTAAGTGGGTGCACAGTTAAGGGATAAGGAATTTCTTGAAATTAACTCATTCTTTACTAATGAGTAGTACTCATCTGAAGAGGTAGATTGCGTACAACATCCCAACTCACAATGTGTAACCACCTCTTCTTCATATACTCTAGGTGCTAAGCATGACTCCTCCATGGAGTCTTCAACATTAATTACTAAAGGATAAGGAATAATTTATTAGACACCACATCTCATCTCACGAAGGGAGTCCATCCTTCAACCTATCTTGAAAGCTCTTGGGAGATAGTGAGGTTACTACTGAACACTTCATCTCGAATAGCAAAGAGTCTCCACCACAAGACACACATTTTAATTCACATTATTTAACTTCATTCATCATATTACAGACTTTAACATGTTTCACATAAGTATATAGTTCACTTAGACGTAATCTCTAGCATACTTCACAAACACAAGCTTCATAAAGCCCATTAAGAAGACAACATAATTATAATGTTACTTCACATAATATGCCTTCATGTCCTCATTAATAATACATGTGTAAATTAATATTCATATACTTCAAATAAAAACCACCACCACAGGTGGCTCATACCACTCAAGAACATTTTGCCAATAAGAGCTAAAAAATCTAACCAACTTACCATTAATCCATGCTTTCACCACCTATAATAAGTTAGTAAAGAATACATTATTAAGTAGTCCTTAGGGAAGTAACTAGATTACAATACAACCATAAAGAGACTATAACTCTAACAATATCAAATCATGTTCATTAGACCCATACCTTAAGACAAAAGTTCATAAAAAGAAATAACATGATTTCATTGCGTTTTAGATATTTAAATAATCATTAAACACTATTAATAAATCATTTTAATATTTAAACATTTTCATTAATGAACCATACTTAGAGTCAAGGAATAAAGAAGTTTGAAGGTAAAACCCATTTTGAAATCATTATGAAGTGGCTCCTTGAATGAAAGGAAGTTCAATAATGACTACCATACCTCAATGTGAATAAGACAACTATTCTTTATGAACAAATCGACCACAATCGGCCCTCCAATACCTTGCTTGAGTCCAAGCTTCTATGGGGTTTTGGGAGAGTTCTTTCTTTAGAGTGGGTTTTGAATATTTGAAATGAGGGGTCTTGTCAAGGTCTACACTTTGAAAATAATTTAATATACTAAAAAACAATAAAATACTCATCTTAGGTTAATAAAAGAGTTGGGGTGAGTTTACAAAATAACCCTAGCCTTGGCAGAAAAACATTGCAGCTTTACACTGTCTCCATCGACGACTAGCAGCTATGGGGCGTCCTCTGTTCGACGGCCAGTCCTGCTTGGGCGTCGAATGGGACTGAGTATCCATCTTGTGGGTTTAACCTCCCAGAACTAAGGGTGTATATATGCACCCCAAAGACGGCCAATCAACAGGACTACGGTCCGTTGATGCTAGGGCGTCGTTTGGGCCTGTCTTGGAAGCTTTGGTGTCAAGTCTTGGGTCAACCTCTAGGACCCCTTGTTGGTCCTAGGTGGAGTCGTACCAGGATGTTGAACCCGTAAAAATAGTATTCGACGTCTTAGGATCATCCCACATCAATTTCAACTAAAATGAACACGTAAAACTTGCTATGACATGTAAAGACACAAAAGCACTTTCTAAGGAACACCTACCGAACGTCATGGCTGGTCTAAGATGTTTGACCTCCAAACGTCACAAAACATTGAACACTGCCTCAAAACATTAGTATAAACCTTTTAAACACAAAATTAACTCATGGTACACAAGCGAAGATCTTGTTCAAGCTAGTTCATTTTGTGGCGTTACATCAACTCTATGTCACGACACTAGAATAAGGAAGAAAGTGAAACGTCTATAGCCTTATAGCCTCCTGTTCATGGATATGTCATGCATTATACAAATGAATAAGACTCTACAAGATGTGGGTTGTGAAACTTTGGACCCTAAACTATTTCCCAAAACCTTATGCTCTAAAACCATGTTTGTCAGGACCCACAAGTACACCGTTGAAGAAAGGGTAACTCTTGAGTCATAACAAAGAATAATTTACCCTTCAGTGTCTTGTACAAGCTCTTAACTATCGTTCATTACATAAGATATGCAAAGTAGTGCGGAAATAAACACATATCATGACATTAATAATAATAAGGAGATATATTTTATAAATACTAAGGATGGTTCTCCTTCTCACAAGCCAACTTAAAGAGACAACATAAATATCATAGAGAACGACCCTTTACATTGAAAGAAGATATATAATAAGTCTTATACGAGACTTAAAAGAGAACTAAAGAAACATAGACCATGTGCTCAAACATATGAGCACATACCGAGTCTAGAGAGAGTCAACTTCCCAAGCTTTCCTTGTACACTTCCAATCGCCTCCAAACATATACTTATAGGTATAGAAAAGTATCGGTTTAGTACAAACATTGTACTAAGTATGTCATATGCAAAAACATACAAAAGCGGAATTTTAGTTGAAATAAAGCTTTCATGAAATATAAGTAAAACCTTCATGAATATAAGAGTAAAACAACATATAAATCGTCATTTAGCACATAAGGTAAAACCTTCATAATTTTAGCACCAAACGAAACAT
Source organism: Solanum pennellii (assembly GCF_001406875.1). Classification (NCBI taxonomy): domain Eukaryota; kingdom Viridiplantae; phylum Streptophyta; class Magnoliopsida; order Solanales; family Solanaceae; genus Solanum; species Solanum pennellii. The sequence goes on along the minus strand of NC_028645.1, from coordinate 53,831,182 downwards.
TACAGTGAACTAAAGAAACTTAACAGTGAAGTTGCATTCATTTCATCTTACAGTGAACCCATTCTATTACGACTTACAGTGAGCTTATTTCCCATGAAGTTTACCTACACAAATCTATCCCAAGACTCACTAAGGTAAGACATGAAAAAACCGCCCGTACTATTCCTTTAATACATACCTAACTGATTCTTAAGACTACCGATGATAGGCTTACTTCTCATGTATAATATCCCACACTAAACATCAAAGACACTAGAGGAACATACTTACATTTAAGGACTTCCTATAAGAACCCTTTTCCATGACATCCCCCAAATTGCACATAGTGCAATGTGAAAGTATCATCCCATACTACACCACATTCATGATTTATTAGCTTCATCATACAATGCACAACCTTAATGCTTTCATGACATTAGACTCTATGTCCCATAACTTTATTTACATTACATAAGGACCCTTCATACATTTCATATAAATGCACAACAAGACTCCATTCAAATGCCTAGTTGTGCAATGGATAGATGGTGTCCCAATACACCACCTATCCTAAGTATTACACCCTTCATAAGACTTAGTTCATTACATTCTTTTGTGGGGGCTAGCTTTAACCGACATAGACCATGAGAGCCAGAAGTGGAATCTCACTATTAACCCCTACAAGATGAAGGATCCCCAGTTTCCTAGGGTGGGGTCATTCTTGAGTAGTTACATGGCTTATCCATTAGCTACTCCTATGCGGCGCATAGTTAAGGTATGAGAAGACTCCTTCTTGTAACTAATTTTCTACTAAAGAGGAGTACTCATCTCAAGGGTTACATTGGGTACAACATCTCTACTCACGAGGTGTATCCACCCCTTCTTTAAATCCTCTCTGTGCTAAGAACAACTCCCCTACGGAGTCTTATAAATTCATTACTAAAGGTCAAGGGATAACTATTGGACACCACATCTCAACTTACAAAGAGTGTGAGAATGCTACTAAACACTTCATCTCAATTCACGAAGAGTGTGCACTCAAACTCACTTCTTCTTACAATAGGGACATGAGGGATTGTCTAGACCATTCATCTCCACTCACGAAGAGTGTCCACCCTAAAATCCCCCATTCACATTCATTAACTTTGTCCATTCATTCAAATACTAAACATAATGTTAACTAATCATTATTTCACACCTTTCCCACAATCATTATTTTTCATAATGTTAACTCCTAAACATGCTCATACCAACACTTATCATATTTCACACACTAGAATTCTTCATATATACATATACTACACTTACACATTGTCACATCCAGGGAGAATTCCCTAGAAGTAACTGGTGTCGTCATCCTCGAAGAGGACTAAGCCTCTTATCATTCTTCTTTACATTTAATAGGTTAAATTGCAGATAATTTAAAACTCCTTATCTACTTCTATATTAAGGTTTACATAGACCTCTAGCATACACACAATATATACATAGGATGTTTGCATCAATTCCTCTCATAAGAAGCACTACATAGTCTTCTAATTTTACTTCACGTACATAAGATGGCAATATATAATTATATGAAGTCTGGAATACGTCTCATATTAAACCATCTAAAATGTGTACAACATTGGGCGTAACCATACTTTATTACAATAAAGGCCACATATAGGTATATACAATCTTAGTCTTCAAATGAAAGAGAATGAACAGAAGTGTCTTTAAGATTAAACAATATCCAATAGAAAGATAGTGGCATCGTCCTCGGAAGTTGAGCACCTGCCGAATATGGAGAATGAGAAATCCAAGTCCTCTTCAATGGCCTTCTAGAAACTCAATGGTCGGAACCTACATTTTATAATAAACATAGAAACATAAGTTAGTACATCACTTGTACTAAGTATAGACATATGCACAACATCATCACAAAGTCACCTTAACATTTCATATTCATTATTCATTGAATTAACATACAAGAACCTTACCAACAATACCATCCTAAGCCTACAATTGTAGTGGTCATGTGAAGCCCCATAATCCCACACAATCAAGTAAACAAGATAGTAGATCATACGTAAAGCCTGGCTTCACATTACATTTCATCATAGATAGTCATTATTTAATATAACAATTTACACTAACATCATGTTCATTAATCTATTCTTCATCACGTAAGAATATTATCAAAAAATGTTAACATCATATATTTCATAACATCATACATAATAACAACCTCCTAGATCTCATCTTAGAGACAATCTGTGCAATGTCTAGGTAGAGTCCCATACACCTACCTAGACTAAGTCAAACACCTTTAAGTCACCCTTGATAGTGTTTACATTGTTACTTTATTTTACTTTTGGTAACCGACATAGACCACAAGATCTAAATGTGGAATTCGATCTCATGAAACCCTACACCGGAAAAAGGTGGACTACTTCCAAAGGTAGTACCAAAATATGAACATAGCATTCTAGGTGGATCCACTAGATAGTATTCCTATGAGGGAAACAAAGTTCAAGAACTAGGATAGATGCTTTGGACCCTCTTTATGCACATTGCATTATAGTCTCCAATCTCATGGGTAACATAGTGAAACTACCTTTCCAAATGGGACGGGACACTTCTCACTACTAGTTCACCCTGTTCTAAGCTAGAGTCCCTTTTTGAAATGTCTTTAAGCCTCTATTAATTATCATAACATTTTATAGGTCATAGGATACTAACCCTTTGTATATCATAGTCATTTAGTTCATTAGGAATTACATATAAATTTTCTTTCAATGCAACCCTCATATGTGATATTAGCACATCATAATCATATCATGGTGAGGCACATAGGTAATTCATAACCAAGCTTATATCATTACATCTTAAACATAATCTCACAATCACATTATCAAGGAATTTCAATTTCATCATCCTACCACCACCTAGGTAATTCAATCACAAGACATGTTTCAATTGATCTTCATCAGCAAGTAAGAGCCATCATAACTGAAGTAAAAGTTTAAGATCACAAAGTCTTACCAGTTCTCCTTCAAAAAGCTATAATGATTGGTATTACCCATAATTAATCCAAATTAATCCATCAATACGTGTAATAACATCATACAATAGTAATTATCACAAGAACTTGGTAAATTGCATCATCACCCCCTAAGTTAATATAAATTCACAACCTAGGGTTAGGGGAAATAGGGTTCAACATGAATTCATCAAGAAATTGATAAAAATCCCAACAATATCTTATCAAAGGAAGTCCATGAATGAACTAGAATAGATAAAAGAAGTCTAAGAATCAATACATCTTCAATTCCTATCAATTAATAAGCAATATCCAAGGTTTGGCGAATTTGGGGAAAGCGACATGATCCATAAGATATTGCCATAACAAAAATCAATTAGCTAAAAATTTACACTTAACTAGCCTTATTTAATCACAATTATCCATTAATTTCATGTTTAGAAGAAAATCATTAGTAGAGAAAACCCTTGGAATTGGATGATATAGAAATCAACTTGGAAAGGACCTCTTGGAGAAAGAAATCACAAGAGTGAAGAACCCATACCTTAATGAATCTTAATACACAAAATTTGAGAAGAAAAGTTGAGAACTTGGTGTTCTTATCAAAGCTTCCTTGATCCTTCAATGGTTGATGAATTGAGAGAGAAAGTCGAGATAGGTAAGAGATTTTGGGTTTGATTTGGCGATTATATTTGAGTGAGTAAAATATGCTTTAAACTAATCTAAAATCAATATAATCGTCCCCTATATTACCCAAAATAAAACTCACTTAATTGGGTCTTATTGAGAAGTCAAATTAACTTAAAAATGATGCGAACGAATCTATGAAGTGGTTGTGCATCACGAGGGAAATTTTATTAACTTTTTTTAAAATCTGGGTTGAGGCAGTGGACCTAGTGGAGGTCCCATGTCACGAGGCAACTTTTTTCCTTCCTTGTGTTGGCTGCACGGCAGGCAGTTGCCTCCATATCTTGGCTGCCAAGACCTTCTTCGACTGCATGATCGCCAAGGTATGGGTCTTCCTCAAAGACCCTTTGGACGGTTCTTGGGGAGTCGTAAATGGAATTTTGTACCCTATATACTATATTTTAACTATTTAATGTCTTTATACAAGTATAAGAGTTCTACATATTTATAGAACCCAGATGAATTAACTAACGAGAACAATGAGCTTTCTCAAGGGTACGATTTCACAAATCATCCATTTTGGGCACGCAGAACCTCCCTTGAACCTCAAATGACCATGTCCCTTGAGGAGAATGATTCATTAAACTTTATAATAACCGAATCCTTTAACTCCATCAATGATGTATCAAGGTGTTTCTTAGACATCACCTCAACCACCAAAGATGACTCATAGTTAAGATTGACCATAAAACCACCATGAGGAGAATCTTCGAATCTAAAAACCAAATGAGCCAACCTATGGACATCTTTCTCTAGGTCTTTTTTTTTATCCTTAACATGAGACACACTACTGATGGTCATACGACTTAGAGCATCCATAACCACATTAGTTTTACCTTGGTGGTAGAGAACACTCATGTCGTAATCTTTCAATAATTCCAACCACTTTTGTTGTCGGAGATTCAACTCCTTTTTAGTAGACACATATTGAAGACTATTTTGGTTGTTATACACATCAAGATGAACAACATATAAATGATGACTCCATATTTCAAGGAAAACACCACGACCGCTAACTCATAATAATCAGTATGGTAGTTCTTCAAATGATCCTTGAGTTGCCTAAAGGCATAATCTATAATCTTCACGTGTTGCATAAGTACACAACCCAATACCACTCGTGATGCATCAAAATAACCACGAAACCCTTGGTACCCTTCGGTAAAGTCTACAATAGAGTGGTGGTAAGACTATCTTTCAAGGTTTAGAAGCATCTTTCACAAGCCACCAACCACTCAAATTTCATAGTTTTTTGGGTCAAAAGTATCAAATTAGATGCAAAGGACACAAAACCATCCACCAACCTCTTATAGTACCCGGTTAGACCTAAGAAACTTCTAATATCTATTGGATCAAAAGTTCTAGGCCAATTTTAAACCACGTATGTCTTCTTTGGATCAACCTCTACAGCCTCACTAGAGATGACATGACCAAGAAACACCATCGACCTTATCCAAAACTCACATCGCTATAGATGTCAAATAATTGGTGTTCCTGCAAGACTTGTAACAACATCCTCAAATGACACATATGATCACCCTCATTCTTCAAATTTGCAAAAGTATCATCTATGAAGACAATCACAATAGCGTCTAGGTAGTTTCAGAACACCTTATACATTAGTTCCATAAATGTTTTCGGGGCATTAGTCAACCCAAAAAACATCACTCTAACCTCAAAATGACCATACATTTTACGAAAGGTCATGTTGGGAATATATTCATCTCTCACCTTAAGTTGGTGATATCTCGACCTTATGTCAAATTTGGAAAAAAAGCTTACCCCTTGGAGTTGATCAAACAAGTCCTCTATCGGAGGGAGCGGATACCTATTCTTAATAATCACTTTGTTGACTTGCCGGTAATTGATTCATATCCTAAGTTACCCATCCTTCTTCTTCACAAATAAAACTTGAGCACCCCATGGGTAAATACTACGTTGAATGAATCCCTTGTCTAGTAAATCTTTCAGTTGAGCCTTCAACTTTTTCTATATCCTGAAGCCATCCAATAAGGAGAAATTGAAATTGGATTTGTATCCAGTAGCAAATCAATACCAAAATCAATTTTCCGTTTGGGAGGAATTATGGGAAGATCATTAGGAAACACCTCCAGAAATTTCCTCACTACGGGACTAACTCAATGGGAGGAATGGTGGAGTCAAAATATTTGACTCTGACAATATGATATAGAACCCATTTATATATCATCTTACAAGCGTTTATGCTACTAATGATACAACCTCTAGGAATGGAACTTTTCCCCTTCCACTCCATGATAGGTTCATTAGCAAAGTTAAACATAACTCTTTTCCTATAATCAATGGAAGCACAAAAAGCATGCAACCAATTCCTCCACAAAATAACATCAAAGTCAATCATATTGAGTTACACTAATTCAACATGAGTAGCTCTATTGGGTAACATTGTGGGACAATTTTTCTATACCTATTTGGAACCACCTACTCACCTACCGGGGTAGTCAAGGTTCATTTAAGATATAAGGCAAAATATCAAACTTTCTAGATACCAATGAAGTAACAAATGACAAGGTATCACAACGATAATGTGAAGAATAAAAATTTAAAGAGAATACTTGTAACATACCTCTCACCACGTTAGGAAAACTCTCTTTTTCACCGTTAGAACGGAGAGCATAAAAGTGATTTTTTTGGATCATCAACTTTTGAACCACTTGCTTGTCGGCTCCCCTTATCTTGCCCCTTCAAATTAGGTAAATCTCTAACCTTGTGACAACTTTTACCACAGTTGAAGCAATTCTCCATCCCGACTAGGCACTCACCCCAATGTCTCTTGCCACACTTTCCCCAAGTTGGCTTCATACTTTGTGAAGTAGTGCCTCTTCCCTTTGAGACTTAGGGTTAGACACCCTATCATCACGAGCCTTAGGGAACTTTGATGGAAGTTTATTAGAAAACTTCTTCTTGAATCTAGTTGTATCTTGAAATTCCAACCTCCCCATTGAATAACCAGTTTCAAAAGACTTGGCCCTCTTTGCTTCTCTATTCCTCCTCCTTAACCCACTTTCTTCCACTTGTCGAGCATGAAATATTACACGGGAAATATTCATCTTTTCATAAAGAATAGACGAATGACATTATCCCACCAAGTCATTCTCCAATAAGAAAATGACTCATCTCAAGCCTTGGGTTAGACTCTAAGGATTGAGCATATTTTCACAATTTTGTAAACTTCAAGGAGAAGTCAAGTACACTCATACCTCCTTGACGACGGTTGATGAATTTTTCTAGATGATCTTCCCTCAACTCTCTTGGAAGGAACCGATAGAGGAAAGCCTTTTTGAAAATCTCCCAAGTATCCGGTCCACATCTTAGCATGCTATTATCTCTACATTGGGTGTACCAAGTTTGCGCTACATCTTTGAGTCGATAGGCGGCCAACTAAGCCTTTTCACCCATAGTAACACCCATAGAAAATAGGATCTTATATACCTTATCTAGGAATTCTTTTGGGTATTCATCCGCTTTCGACTCGTGGAGTAATGGATGGTTCATCCTAATAATGTCTATCAAACAATATGTCATAGTGATAGCATGTTGAAGCACACGGGATGTGTTAGTACGTCTAGGGAAGTTTCTCTATATAAATCATGAGAATGGAGAAGAAGTAAAACATCCTGCGTTAGACTAGGTTACAACTCTAGATTCCATGCCTAGCTACCATGGTCTATGTCGGTTATTGTTTATTCTCAACATATGGGATACCCTCTTGTGGAGAAGTTCTATGAAGTTTAGTTAGTAGTATGGGAAACTATATTGACATTGCACAACAGGCTTTTAATATGTTAGTGATTGATTCCATAGGTATTCTCCAAGACCATTACTTGAATGTCCTTATGTGATGAATTTATCTTGAAACTAATAATGATGATGAGTTAAGTTGGAAAGCATGGAAATGAATATGTACTTACCTAAAGTAGTTAAGGGTGATCCAGTTAAGGTGTGAAGGGCGCATAGGAATGGTCACTTCATGTAATACCTAGGTATGTATTAAGAATGACTCTAGATAGGGAAGTTGTTAAATAGATTAGACATGATCTATACTTAGGTAGTCTTAAACGATTATTCTTGTAATCTTGGAGAGTGTGTATGGGCATTCCCTTCTTGATTTACTTAGTAAATATGTTGATAACATTTGGGAGGAGAATTTCATATTATAGATATGTTATGTTATTAAATGAGAATGATCTTGTCCTAGGTAATCTAACGGATCTCTTAGGTTTGTGTGAAGGGACTGTACAGGTGGTCGCTTCACAACTCACTCAAGTGAACTTTAGAATCACTTTTCGTAGGAGGATCTCAAATTTATGTGTTTTGGATTTACTTTGATGCTAGAATGTGGAGTGTGAATTTCATGGGATGCTATAGTGAACTTACAGTGAAGTCACTGTAAGCTTCATTGTAATGTTACTGTAAATTGGAAGACTTGCTGTAATGTTCCTCAAATAGTGATAAAATGCTTATGTGATATCTTATGTATATCTAAGGTGTTAAATGTTGTTCTTATGTTTATTCTATGATGTTTAAGTAAAAAAGAACATATTTCCATTAAATGCTTGTTTCCATGACTTTATGCATTTATCCATATTTAGTACAAGTGTTTGTATTAATTCTATACATTTTGTTATATCTAAAGGAGTAGTTGGCAGAGATAAGGTGTTTTCAAAGAAAGAATGGATTCTAGTTATCATTCTATCAAAGTTTGATGTATGTCCTCATATGACTCGAGGGAATATATCTCTTTTGATTTCTTATTTCAAAGCATTGTAATAGACTTAGTAGTACTTTATATTGATATATGGGTCGTGTCCCAAGTATTCTTGTATTTAAGATTTGATGATATGAGCGTTAGTATTTCCTATGGTTTTTATATGAAAGATCTTTTTAAAGACTATGTGATTGTTGGGAAAAGTTTTAATTCCGCACTAATTTTCATACATGTATGCAATGAATGATGTCAATGGACTTTTACAAGATCTCCGAGAGGTCAAGTACATTGTGCGATGACCTTATAATACCTTAGCTTCTAGGGTATAAATACGGGTCGTGACAAGCGTATAAGACCATATATTATTAAAGTGGTATTAGTAATCTAAAAGTCTCATCAAGTCACGTCAATTAGAGACTTGAACAGCGGCGTGAGTCACTACACATTAATGGGCGAGAGGCTATAGGACGATAAAGTTTCACTTTCTTCATCAATCTTGTGTCGTGCCTATAGAGTTGAGGTTGTAAGTGTCTATTCCTGATCTCTTCGCTTGTGCTTATAAAATATGAAAACTAGAAGGATGGCTTCGAGAAGGTTAGAAGAAGTAAGGGTGGATGAGGAAGTGTCTCATCAAGTTAATCAAGTTCTTCAAAATTATCAAGGGTCTCAAGGAGCTAATGGTTTTCAATTCCCTATTGGGGTGGTTCCCCAAATAGAACTAATTGAGATTAGAGAGGCTTTACTTACTTTAGCCCGATCCTTAACTACTTTGATGAATTGAGATTTGACCCTAGAGTGAATGTTCGTGTAACATTCCGGAAAATTACAAGTCTTTTGAAGAGCCCAATAGGTATTTAAGTATGTGTATTAGGGATACATATGCCTTCCAATGCCCAATATTGAGAAATATTTGGCATAGTATAGAAAATTTGCTAAGGGGTATTAGCCAATTTTTATATCATGCACAAATAAGCAAAATATTGGGCATATTAGAAAATATTGGTTTGAAGGGTGTTAGCCAATTTTTCTATGTATTAATGAGCTTGTTAAAGATATGTACCTGCAATGAAGACCCTAAGCTAAAATTCAATACTTTTATCATATATACAATATGTACTAGGAATCCAAGTGTCAAGCATAGTACAATAGCACATGACCATTTAAAATGATCATGTAAATTAAGCAGTGCCCAAGGACATGGTGAGGTCCTTGGGACAATAAGTAAATATTCAAAATAGTACAGCAAGAATACTTAGTTAGAAAAGTACAACCAACACATGTGCAACCATATGGGCAAAGCATGTGGGAATCAGACAACAGTGGACCACCCTAACCGAATTTAGTTAGGGTAGTTAGGGGGCAGGCGTGCACAAGGGTTCCACCATGTGGGGCGTATCTCTCTAAATAATTCTAGACTCTAAAATACTTCCCTAAATAACTAAATAACCTAGGACTAACTTAAATGGACCCACTAGTGCACCAAACAATCTAAGACAAAACCGGGTGGACACTAACCTAGTAACTAGTTAAAGAGATAACCTTGTACCTAACCTAGGATTGTCCAAAGGGTTGGTTATGGTCCAAAAAATTTACGTATACTTACCATAGGATACATAATTAATAAATTTAGTAGCTTAATTAATTAATTTAAAAGGGAAAAACCGAAATCACAAAGCAATTTCCAGATTTCGGTTAAGACAAGAAAAAAACAACCTAGTACCTAACCTAGGATGGTTCAAACAGTTAGTTATGGTTATAACGATTTAAGGGTACCTAAATAATTACCCTAGGTATCTAAATTAGTTTAATTATCCATTTAATTAATTAAATTAAAGGGGTCAAACCGAAATTCTTACACTAAGCTAGTTAATTCAAGAAACATCCTATTACTTAACCTAGGATTGTCAAAAAAGGTTAGTTATTGTTTCAACGGCTTAGGGGTACTTTATTAATTACCATATGTCCCTTAATTAATTAAATTATCCATTTAATTAATTACTTTAGAGGTTTAAAACGAAATTCTTATGCTAAATTTCAGATTTGACTGAGCGTTGTGTTTTCCTAGTTCTAGTCAATCTTGGAGGGGCTTTTTACTAATTAATTAATAATTTATTTAATTAAAATACTAAGACTTATTGAATGAGTCAATATCAGTTCCTAAACCTAAAACTCACGATCAAAACAATGAGAGAACACAACTGTAAAACAAACGAAAGAAACAGGCAGAAAATTCATAGACGTTCTAGGCGATTTCAAGGTTTGTCAAAGTTTTCAATCAAGGTGTTCTCCGTAGATTATGTTCTACTTAAGGTATGGGTATTCTCTCTTGGAATTCTTTCTCCAAAAGGCTTTTCAAACGTTTAAAACTTATGAATTTCGACACTAGGGTTGTTTCCCAATGATATTGTTGAACGTCCATCTCCCTAGTTATCCTTCTCTTCGACTCTTTAAGCATATAGATGTAATCTTTAACATGTTGTTGGTATGTGGTGCTAACTGATTTTATAAGTTGTTGATTTTTTAATGATTACTGAGGTCTATAGATGGAATTCGAATGATTGAGTGATTAGTTACACGGATTAAGGAATGACATAATGCTTAGTTTTGTACTCGAGAAAGATGAAGTTTTTGTGAGTTCTTTATGAAATTAATTCTACTTTTATAGGCTGTTCATTGAATTATAATTCTATGTTAATTGAATGTAAAAATGTTGGCTTACAACAAATGAAGTTTAAATGACTATCATATGTGAAGGTTTGGTTTATGCCAACAAATTTGCTAGCAAAACTACGTCAAATATATTATCTCCCAAAATGTATGAAGTTATACTAATCTTAATTCAAAATATGCAAAGTTATACGAATATCTACATCAATGAGCTGATAACATAGGGTATGCCAATCAATGGGACAAGTCCCAACATACATATGCACACGAATTTGTGAACGTAATAGCATTGAATAAGTAGTTATAATTTTTATAAAGAATCAAAGCTAGTTCATGAATCTATAATGGTAAAACAACTTCATAGCTTAGCCAAACCAAGAATTTAATTATTCTTGCAAGTTAATCAAAGATTACAAGTTCAAGTGTAGTGAAACTTTGGCTTATGCCAGTAAATTTTCCTACAACATTATTTCCAAATTATGTAATAGAATTGGCTAATGATTCCATGAAATTATACTTGAATGAATTGCCTGCATTATTCAAATAAAATGGCAAACAATACATTGTCTAAGAGTGATGAATTGAATTGTATATACTATTATCTTTAAATAATTTAAATATTAGGTGATGGCTTAGGAAAACAAAACTAAACATGAATGAGTGTAACTTTGGCTTGTGCCAATAAATTGGGTATGAAGTTTGTTTCAATTTTTCTAGGCCAATACTAATTTTGTGCAAATCATATATAGCCAAAGTATTGAAATTACAATATAATCACATCTAAGGTAATTCAATGAATCCATATTCAAAAGGCATGCCCTTCATTGGGACAAGTCCCAACATGCCCTAACAAAATGAAATATGAACATATGTAATTCATTGAGTGGAGTTCTCATCGTCTATAAACGATTATATGAAGCTATTAAACGAAAGTAAGCAATTAACCTGAGTAATAACATAACTAAAGATGTCTAAGTTATGAAAGTGAGCAGAATAAAAGGTGAGACAAGCCTCACTTACTCCTAAGCCACTATGTTAAAAATACTCACGAATGAAGGTGTTAGAGCGTGTGAGACAAGTCTCTTTAACACCAAATATGTCATGTAAGGACAATTCACATTTCATCAATGTAAATAAAAGGTTGAAAAGTCATTTATAGAGTAAGTAAATCTAAATCTAGAAGAAGATTCCATAATGTTTGAGTGAACTCCAAAAGATAAGAAGATAATGAAAGTGAGCAAAGCACAGATAGAGTAGTTACGAGCATGTGCTTTTAAGTGTATGTCTCATGATACGAGGCTACCACCGAGGTGAATAATTTTTCTTCTTATGTCCCTAAGCATCGAACAATGTCTAGACAACATATGAACTAGCCTGTAGTTTCCACCTAATAGAGCTAAGTATGTTTCGATATCACCTTGGCCAGTGAGATCACCTATTTTCGGTGTGGGGTAGACACTATATTTCATGTTTATCTCACATGATATATGTCGGTTAATTCTCAAAAAGATGTTCTTGATTCACTATAGTCATGAGCCACCCTTTTCGATATAGGGTAAAAACTTGAGATGGTTTCGCCTTAGCCGAAATCACCCCTTTTCGGTGTGGGGCAGACACTGGATTTAATGAGTAGCTCACATGATCAAGATTGATTTTAAACGGTAAATAACCTATTTTTGGTTTAGTAAGAAACTGGGTTTTATGTTATCTCGCATGATCTTACTTGTAAAGATGTCTCTAAAAAAGCAAGAAAGAAAGATGATGGAACGTATCTTCAAAGTGATCAATGAAAGTAAGACCTTAAGAATGTCAATTGTCAATATCAATACCAATGAAGTTTCAGCAAATAATGGGCAAAGACAAATAAAATTGCCTTATAATGACTTCTTATATGATGCCAATAAAGGGGAGTAGAAACATAATAGCAAATCAAACCTTCATAACTTCCCTAAAATGAAAATGATGAAATAAGTTGGATAGCCAATAGAGACTGGCTTATGAAGTGTTAATGAATATATATAATGTTATAAATGAATCATTGTAAGGATAGTGAAAACATTCCTTAGTCCTTGGATTACTTACTTGATTCATTCTGGGTATGGGACTACAATGAATCGTTGCAGTTGTAAGTAAAATATAGGACCAAAGTAATTATTGAATAGACAATAAGAAGAAGAAAAACATTTAAAAATCAACTAAGTGTCAAGAATAGAGCTCTGGGGTTAGGGGATACTAAAATTTCAAATCTTCGCCCGAGTTGTTCTAAAAATATGTTGATAATTCTAATGTCTTGTAATCAAATAGAAAATTATATGTGTGCTTTGAATGTATTAAAATACATCATATTCATACCACAATTCACAACTAACGAATTAGGAAAGTCCAGTGACTACACTTTCAAGAAATGGCATGTTGTTTAGGAAGAGCTTTCCTTGATCATGCATAGCCTTATGTGTATGTGTGAACACACCCATACTTAGATCAAGTGGTGAACTAACCCTATACAATTTAATATTTTATAGGTGCAGGTCAGAGAGAAGATTGAAGACTCATTGTAGCAGTTTGGACATCAGCATTTTGCAGACCATTTTGTAGCTCCTCTTGAATTCGAGGATACTATAGTTTTAGTCTAGCCTATTAGTAGACATAGCTATTGTATTTTGTCCCTAGAGTATCTTTCATATTCTTATTTCAAAGCTTCGTAATAAGGTCGTGTTTGGACAACTTTTATGATATATTCATCTTTTGTTTAAAATTGATTCTTTAAGATGGATGGTTGTTTTTTTACTTTGAGCTAAGTATATGATATAATAGTTAATAATTATTTGAAGTCTATCTATCCTTCATACATTTAGAAAGTTTTAAAGTTTTCACAAATTTAACTAGATGAATATGATGAATGCAAGAAGAGGCTTGTCTGTGACCTCTGAGAGGTCAACGACGCCGGTTGCGAGTCAGATTCCAAAATTTGGGCCGTGACAGTTGTGGAGAGCACTATGGAATCTACAGTGATAGATTTTGTGTGAATTAATCTTCCTATATTTCTTGTATCTAAGGTGGGGGATCCACAAGTGTTTTTAGATGGTGTGTACAAGGTGTTGAAAGCAATGGGGGTGACTTCTAGGGAGAAGGCGGAGTTGGCTTCGTACCAATATAGGGAGGTTGCTCGAGTGTGGTGCACACAATGGACATATAATATATCATTTAAGTAGAGTGCTATTGTGTTGGAAGAGTTTAAGGAGGCTTTGATAGGAAAGTAATTTCCTCGTGAGAGGAGGGAAGTGAAGGTTGAGCAGTTTATTAAATCTCTATCAAGGCAATATGAGAGTTAAGGAGAGTTCTTTGAAGTTCACTATGTTTTCTAGGTATGCTCCATTGTTGGTGTTTAACCCTAGGGATGAGATGAGTAGGTTTGTGACCGTTGTAGCTGACCTTGTGAAAGAAAAATGTCATACGACTATGCTCCATGATGTTATGATTGTATCTAGTCTTATGTTATATGCTCAATCGATACATGATTTTAAACTTAAGAGGATCAGTAGAAACTTTAAAAGGAGTGGATCACGCGAGCAAAATAAACCTAGGTTCAAGAAGAGACCTCAAATTGAAGATTAACCGAGAGATCCTAAGGTCAAACTTGAGAAGGGTAGTGGTTCTCAAAATGGTAATCCTACTTGTGCTACTTTTGGGAATAAGCACTATGAGGAATGTTTAATTGGTATCGTAAATTGTTTTGGTTTTTGTAAGGATGGACATAAGGTGAGGTATTGTCGTACTATTGCGGCTAAAAGAAAAAAACGTAAATAAGTTACTACAAGTGTTCCAGGTAATGATTCTCCAAAGAAGAATCGTTTTCATGCACTCCGGGAAAGAGGATCAAACCTTGATGATGATAAGGATGTTGGGAAGTTATAGTTTCTTTCTTTTAGTTATAATGAGTTCCTTCTAAGCGGGGGAGTATTGTGATTAGTCGAGTTTTGATTGTTTGTCTCATATCTTCCATTCAACTCAAGCTTGAGAGTAGAATGTCATAGTAGACTGTTGTATTGCTGCATTGTGTTTAAGAGTCTTTTTGTTATTGAATTTCATTTATTCCTTGCATTGTGCATTTCATAAGATTATAAATATGTTGTGGATTGAGTTTATATGGTTATATCTCATATGTTATCACTTTTCCATTATCAATTACTTAAATGTTTCATTTTTTTGAATTTTGAAGCATCTTCACCGCAAGGGAATTTAGTTCACTATAACATTTTTGAAAAATTGACTGAATTGTTCTTTGGTTGAAATTTTTTGTAAATGTATATAACTTTTGTTTATGAGCATAATAATGAAAATTAAAAAGATTTTTTAAAATTTGGAATGAAGAATGTGAAACTTATTTGCATGATGAGTTGTAGATTAGTTTCTATCTTCTTGTTTTACTGTGAGAGTCTTCATTATGTGAAATTCATGTTTTTCCAATATTTTGTATTGTATAATGTGTTATGTGTATTGTTATGATCTGCTCACTGAATCTCTAAATCTTGGAAGTGTTCGGAGAGTGGCAAGTGTCATTTGAGGACGAATGTTGTCCAAGTGCGAGAGATTGTAATGCCTCTAGAAAAACATAGATAAAACTAGAGTTTAACATGTTTTTAATGAGGGTATAAGGTCCTAAAAGTTTTTATAATGATGTACTGAGGTAGTGCCTAAAGATTTAGGTGAATTGGTAGTAAAATGTCTAGGGAGACAAACACGTTCGACGTCTCAGTAACCTATATGCCTTATGTGTTTTTATATTTCATAGGAATTTTTTTAAGTTTCATGAAGTTTGGAGGTCAAACGTCCATGACGTTTGAAAGGTATTCCTTGAAACGACCTTGTGTGCCTTAGTATTTTTTGTTGATCTTTACGTGTTCGTTTTGGATGAAATTGATGAGAAAGGTCCTAAACTCGTATATGAACATATCCGGGTTGGAAATTTCTGGGCAAACATCCACAAGGACCAAGCAAGGTTCCTTGAGGAAGGACCCTTCACAAGAGCCAAAAGCTGTCAAACTAGCCTAACCTATGTTGGCAATCGACAACCAGTAGGTCAGACGATGCCACGTAGGCGAGAGGCGTATGTTGAAACTTAGGCATGGTAAGATGTTCACTCTTTTGATTAGTCTCTGACCCAAACCACGGACCAGCAGGAAAGTCCATTAGTTGGGTGACAGTCCGTAGGTGACCACGTGTTGATAGGGCCTATAATTTGCTTGCTTCACTGTTAAGTGAAGGGGTGAATTGGTAAATTAGACCCAAGTCAAAATAAATGTTTGGTCTGTTTCCTAAGGGTAATCTAGGTATTTTAAGTGGGTTTATAAGTCCTAACTACCTAGATGAATTCATTATTCTAAAATAAGAACCCCAAACCCGTAAAGAGCTCTCTCGAACTCCATTGAAGCTTTAAGGTTGATTTCTCCACCAATTATTCTCAATTTTCATTGATTAACATCACTTAAGTTATTTTTTTTCATCCCTGAAACTTTCTATCATTAAGGATCCAATCTACAAAGTGGTTTACAAGGACTTTCTCAAAAGATAGAATTCTAACTTGTGATCTAGACATAGGTTCTTGCATTAAATGTTTTGAACCGTCGAATATTGATTGAATTGATGTTAATTTTATGAGTTTAACCTAAAATCTTCATGAATTCTAGTGTATTTTTCCTTGGGCTATTGAACGATGTAACAATTGTATTATATTGATGCATAGGCCATCTTATATTGATTAATATACATTGAATTTATTTAGATTTATTGAGTATTATGATTTTTGTATTGAATTAATGACAATGGCCATTGATAAGGGCCTTTTGGTATTGTATTGGATGATTTAATAATGGATTGAAGTGGTGAGAATGGATTGGTAGTACTCTACCCTAATTCTCTTTAGATTCTGTAAATTAGGTCTTAAATTATATTGTGATTTGTATGGTCCACTTATGGTGGCGTTGCTGTGTGTTTTATGTATTATAATGATCATGTCCTTGTCTTTATTGATCTATATATTATGAGGATTTGTGTGGTTGATGTATGTGAATTATGAACATATCTATATACTTGAGATTGAGCTGAATGTATGTGTTCTTCTATTGATGTTGTTAGGTGATCATGTTAGACTTTGACTATGTAGTTATGTGTGTAGTCTTAGAGTCAATCCATTATGTTTCGTGATTGGCTATGTGAGCCTTATGGTGGTTATAATGATTATATTATAGTAGTGGATAGGGTGACCTAAATATAATTTTTGTTATGCCTATGTGGTTCTCGAATAATATGTTATATGTGAAGTATGTTTTGTCATGCTTTGGTTGATTTGTGTCCCTTACATGATACATATATAATGAGAATATGAATTCTTGACTTAGGATGCTAATCCTCTTAGTCTTATATGTATGAATGACAATGTACCTTAAATATTACAAAGAAGGTCGTCCTCTATATGGAGTCTTCAACCTTGTGGTAACGTTACGATATCCTTGAAGTCGAAAGCCGTAATGGTATCCTTCTTGTGTGAATGGTGGAGTTACGGACTGATTGGCTAGAACAACATGAAATCATCCTTTGGAAAATCATTAATCTATCCTATTAACCATAGTAAGGCAAGCCTCGGGGACCTCTTTGGTAAGGTGTAAACTAATTGGGTTATCAACTCTATATAAAACCTCTTCGTGTACTTTTTTATTGAGATATTGTATAAGAACAAAGGCTAGCACGTAGTGATCATGGCTAGGGGAGTTTCTCTATTTGAATAATGATAATGGAGAACAAAGAAACCCTTCATATTCCTTAAGAATGTGTTTACATGGTATGTGTCCATGTTCTACCATTCTTAAATAGAACACCCTCCATCGAAATAGGTTACAACTCCGGATGCTATGACCAACTACCACTGTCTATGTCGGTTATAGCCTATTCTCATCATATGGGATAACCACTAGTGTTGGAGGAGTTATATGAATTTTAGGTGGTTGTATGAGACGCTATTTAGATATTGCACAGTGGGCTTTGAAGATGTCAGTAAGTGAGTCGCTAGGTCTTCTCCAAGACCATTACTTGAATATCCTTATGTGATGAGTGTCTCTTGAATGAACTAATGAAGATAATGACTTAAGTTTGAAATCATGTAAATGAATAAGTACTTACCTAGAGTAGTTAAGGGTTTTCTAGTTAAGGTGTGAAGGGGGCATAGGAATGGTCACTTCATGTCTTGTCTAGGTAAGTCTTACGAATGACTATCATAACGAAAGTTGGTTGATACATTAGACATTATCTAAACATAGGTAGTCTTGAGGATTAGTTAGGTAATCATTGAGTTTGTTTATGGCTGTTCTCTTCTTGATTTACTTAAGTCTTTTGATAACCTTTGGGAGGAGAATGTCATATTATATATATGTTATGTTATGAAACGAGAATGATCTTATCCTAGGTATCTAAAGGATCACTTAGGTGTGTGTAAAAGTATTGTATGGTGGTTGCTTCACAACTCACTTAAGTGAACCATAGAATCACCTTTGGTAGGAGGATCTCATATTTATGTGTGTTTGATATACTTTGATGCTAGAATGTGGAGTGTAAATTAATGGGAAGTTACAGTGAAGTCACTATAAGATTCACTGTAATGTTACTGTAAATTTGAAGACTTACTGTAATGTTCCTTAAAAAGTGATAAAATTCTTATGCGATATCTTATGTATTTCTAAGGTGTTAAATTTTGTTCTTATGCTTATGCTATGTTATTTAAATCCAAAAAGGCATATTTACATTAAATGTATGTTTTCATGATTTTATGCATTAAGCTATACTTAGTACAAGTTTTTGTACTAATTCCATACATTTTGATATATATAAAGGTGTAGGTGGAACGTGAGAAGGTGTCTCGAAGGAAATCATGGATTCTAGTTATCGTTCAAGCAAAGTTTGATGTATGTCCTGATTTGACTCGAGGGCATGTATGACTTTTGATTTCATATTTCGAATTATTATAATAGACATAGTAGTACTATATTATTTATGTATAGGTCGTATCCCAAGTATTGTTGTATCTATGTTTTGATGATATGATACGTATTATTTCCTATGGTTTTTATATGAAAGATATATTGAAAGAGTATCTGATTGTTGTGAAAAGTTTTATTTCCACGCTACATTTCATACATGTATTGAATGATGTCAAAGGGCTTGTACAAGACCTCCGAGAGGTCAAGTACGCCGTTTCATGACGTAATAATACCTTAGCTTCGACGGCATACATTCAGGTCATGACACTAAAACACTTTATTAACATGTTTTTAACCTTTTTAGATACATGTAAGGCTCTAAGAACCTTAATCCATTTTGAGGTAACTTACAATGTCCCCCACTTGAGAAAATTCGTCTTCGAATGACATTTGGAACAATTTAAAACACTTTTAAGGAGTCTAATGAGTCATAGAGAAACTCATATCCTTCAAAACATCATCACACTAATGTTAATGCACAAAAAATAAAAGGAACACAAACTTCCATACCATTTGTCACTGAATACAACACAAGCCAGCAAAACCTTTTTTTTCACTCACTTTCAAAATGCATCGAACACATAGGTTCATAGAGATTGTGTTAATTCATTCGTCCTCGTTGGTTGTAATTTGATGAAAACATATTAAAAATCTTTTAAAAAATTTATAAAAATAATATATTATGCATGTATATTATTAAAATATATGCATATAATTTGTCAGTTCTGGTTTAGTTATTTATTATTTTTTTCAAACAGAACAATAACCAACCAATATATTATAGATTCTTAAAAATATAAAACAAAACCACACCTAACCTCAATAAAAATAAATTTAGTTAGTCGGTTTGGTTTTATTTTTTGGTTTGGATCGGTTTTTATAAAAATTGTGAACACCCCTACTAGCTCCTATGTCAGTTTAGCTGTATATGATCTGATTTCTCCTTCATTTTAGCTAATGTTTTTGGAAGAAATTAGGAATAAAAAAGTTCTAAGTCCTCTCTAAATTTCCCCTATAATCCAAGAAAAAATCTACAAGATTTCAAAGTGGTTTAACCCTCGGAACTATAATAGAGATTATGTTACTTCTTTCCTCCTCGTCGGTTTTTATTTTGGAGGATTCTTCATTGTGAAGGAGACTCGTATTTCTGTGGTGCTTCTTTTGGAGGTAATGATTCTCACTCTTCATTTTATTGAGTTATTTCAAGTTATAGCTAAGCTATATAATCAAGAACATAAATAGATTGTGGGCAAATAGTATTTTTATAGTTATGTGATGCTGGGTTGTTTTTGAAGTATGTTCTGAAGTTGTTATTATTTTTGAAGAGAAAGGCGTGACTCCAAATAATGTAATTATTTTCCGAATGTATAGGATCATGATTGGAAGTAGTGTGTTCAAGTTAATATGGTTATATTGAACAATTATAGGAATGTATTACATATAATAATGTATGGATTTATGGTTTGAAGACGCGTGGCTAGGATGTGGTTATTGTTATTTTCGAGTTGGAAAACAGGGGTGTGGCGATACGCTAAGTTTATATTATTATGCAACAATATTGTTTTATTACTATGGATAGAAAATATATCTAAACAATTAATTGATAACGAAATAACAGCAAAAGAAACACTGAAATATATAGAAAGAACATTTGTTGGAACAACAAAATTATGGATAGAAAATTTACCCCCAGAAAGTCTAGAAACACTTAAAAGTGATAAGAAAATGGATCGATCTCCATCAACAACAAATATAGATATACTAGATAAATATGAACTAGCAATAAGATATGAATTTGGAGGTATGAACACAGAAATAAAAGAACAAAATAGGGAAAAAATAATAAATAGACAACTTATGACAAAATTAGCTATATGTAAAATGTGTTATATAGAAGAATACACATGTGCATTCAAAGAATATTATTACAAAGCAAGATATGATATATATGAAGTAAAAGAAATAAGACAACAATATTTTACAAAATTACCACAACCATTTAGTACAAAAATAATTATAGATTGGAATGATGAAGGATTAACAGATACTTTAGGATCTAGAATAAAATTTTTACACCAATGGTTAATACAACTATGTGAAAAACAAAAAGAAAAAAGAAAAATGGAAAAAGTACTGATTAAAAATTTAGCTTGTTGCAAAAATAAAACAGCACCACAATTTGGTTGTACAAATAAATATTATAAAAAGCAAAGACCTAAGAGATATAAAAATTATAGAAAAACTAAAACTAGGTATAAATATCAAAAACCAAGACAAAGATATTATGTAAAAAATTATAAAATAAAAAGGCCATATAGACCAAAAAAAAATATCACAATGCACTTGTTATAATTGCGGAAAGATAGGACATTTAGCTAGAGATTGTAAATTACCCAAAGACCCAAAATGTCACGACCCAAAACCGGGGCCGCGACTGGCACCCACAATTTCCCTCCTATGTGAGCGAACCAACTAATCTAACCCTTATCATTTTAACATATATCAACAGAAAATAATGCGGAAGACTTAAACTCATTAAATAAAACAAATCAACATCTATTAATTCCCCAAAATCTGGAAGTCATCATCACAAGAACGTCTATCTCAAATTACTAAACTAAGAATGTCTAA
>NC_028645.1:53800770-53801848 GCF_001406875.1 Solanum pennellii | reverse complement strand
GAGATTGCATCCATCAAAGTTCAATGGAAGAATCGACCAGTTGAAGAGTCCACTTGGGAGAAGGTGGCTAATATGCAAGAAAGATACCCACACCTCTTTACAGATTCAGGTACTCCTTTTCGCCCTTGTCTTTCTTCTTGTGATCGTTCGAGGACTAACGATGGGTAAATTGGTATCTATTGTAACGACCTGTTTAGTCGTTTGGAGCAGCAGAGTAATTTCTGGAAATCACTGTCTGGGTCGACGGATCCCACGACGGACCGTCATGGGCACGACGGACCGTCGAGGGGGTCTCCTTCCAAAACACTTAGAATTTAGAAATTTTGGTACTGAGATCGACTCTCTGAACTTCGCAACGAAATGGCAGGACGGACCGTCGCAGACATGACGGGCCGTCACAGACTCTTTAATGAATTGAGTCTCTGAACTTTGTGACGGAAGCAGCAGGACGGACCGTCGCAGGCACGACGGGCCGTCACAGGCTGCGTAACCCTGACTGGGTCGGATTTCTGTTAAATGTTTTAAAAGGGGGTTTTGGACTATTCCTGCTTATAATTATAATGTTAGTGGTTTAATGTTAATAATTCAATTACTTGGGGGTTAAAAGAGATATCCTTGAAACAAATAGTGGGGTATTTTATCATCTTTTATACTTAATTATATGCTAATTAGGGTAAAAGAAAGAGGGTTTTGAAATAAGAAAAATAGAAAGAACAGAGAGAGAAGGGAGAAACGAACGAGAGAAAGAGAAGAACGCAGAGGAAACCAAAAGTTTTGGGAAGATAGCTTGTTTGTTCGCGATTTTTCGGTGGAGGTAGGTTATGGTTTATGCTATTTCATAGTAAACTCTTAATAGGGAATGATATGTATAGGGTAGTAATGTAAAGTCTCCTATATTGCTTAATTGTGTGTATATATGATATGATTACAAAATTGTGATGAATTAGCATGATGAGGCTGTTGAACCTTAAACCTTAAAATCTTTTTGTTAATGATGATGCCTTGGTATAAAAGAAGGCTTGATGAACTAAAAGATTGAGAGTAGTGGATCGGGTGTCACGTTCCGGCACCAGGATAG
>NC_028645.1:53754829-53800541 GCF_001406875.1 Solanum pennellii | reverse complement strand
TGTGGAGGCTTGAGTCCTCATAGATGTGTTTGGTGATGTTGTAAATGATTCTTATACTTGTTGCTATCACCTGTTAAGAATATTAGTTGATTTTATGTATTATCTGAAATATATTGCTTTCTATTTTGAGTTGGCTGATGATACCTACTCATACTCGTGTTTTGTACTGACCCCTACTTGTATTTGTTTTTCTTTGTTAATTGTGTAGTGCAGCAAACGTGCCATCGTCTTCAACTCAACCGCAACTCTAGCCAGTCTTCATCACGTCAGATCTCAGGGTGAGCTAGTGCTTCTACCTTGGACTTGATCTTCTTCTTCATGTCTTGATGCCTTGAAGTTCCGGCACGGACTAGCTGTTTATTTATTTTAGCTTCCTAGATATTCTTAGATTTAGTATTTGAGTATAGATGTTCTTGTGGTGATGACTTCCAGTTTTTGGGAATAATAAGTATTGAGTTTTTAGAAGTTATTTAATCGATTTTTATTAAGGATTTTTAAGTCTTCCGCATTTTATTTTGTTTATTATGGTCGAAATGTTGGGGTTTAGGTTGGTTGGTTCACTCACATAGTAGGATAAGTGTGGGTGCCACTCGCGACCCGTTATGGGTCGTGACATTATCACCTAAAACTAGAAGAAGAATCTGAACAGCTAACAGCATTCACAGTACCACAAGGTTTCTATGAATGGAATGTTTTACCGTTTGGATATAAAAATGAACCAGGTAGATATCAACATTTTATGGATAACTATTTTAACCAATTAGAAAATTGTATTGTCTATATAGATGATATATTATTATATTCTAAAACACAAGATGAACATATTAGATTATTAGAAAAATTTATACATATAATTAAACATTCAGGTATAAGTTTAAGTAAAAAGAAAGCAGAAATTATGAAACCACAGATAGAATTTCTAGGAATACAAATAGATAAAAATGGAATAAAAATGCAAACTCACATAGTACAAAAAANCAAAAAAGAAATTACAATCCTTTCTAGGATTAGTAAACCAAGTAAGAGAATATATACCGAAATTAGCAGAACATTTAAAAACATTACATAAAAAACTTAAAAAAGATGTTGAATATCATTTCGACAATAAGGATAAAGAACATATAAGACATATTATGAGTTTATGTAAAAAAATTACCAAAACTATAATTTCCTGATGAAAATAGATAATTTACTTATATTGTTGAAACAGATTCAAGTAATCATAGTTATGGAGGAGTTTTAAAATACAAATATGAAAAAGAAAAAATAGAACACCATTGCAGATATTATTCAGGATCTTATGCAGAAGCACAAATGAAATGGGAAATAAATAGAAAAAAATTATTCGCATTATATAAATGTTTATTAGCATTTGAACCATATATTGTTTATAACAAATTTATTGTGAGAACAGATAATACACAAGTAAAATGGTGGATAACTAAAAAGGTAACACACTCAGTTACAACAAATGAAATAAGGAGAGTAGTATTAAATATATTAAACTTTACATTTACAATTGAAGTGATAAAAACTGACAAGAATATTATTGCAGATTATCTCTCACGAGGAAACTAGTCCAAATATACAAGAAAAAATACTAACTGCCATAACTACACTTTGCCAAAAAGTGGAAAGTCTTGACAGTGAAGTGCAACTATTGAAGAAAGCATCTAATAGTCAGCAGCATGACTCTAAATATGCGGAGCTACGTTGTTCGGCAGATGATAAAAGACCAGAACTAAAAGGTGACGTTGAGAAACACCTAAAAACTCAAAATACTAACAAATTATCAACTGCACGTACAAATGAAGCAAACACAAGTAAAGGAAAAAATATCAATTTATACAGCCTATTTGAAAAACCATTCATTCCCAGAAAACAAATTATAGATATAACACCAAATCCACAAACTTCTACCTACGCAGAAAGCCTAAACAGAGAAAAGAAGATATATAACCATATTACCCAATCATATATCCAAAACATATATACAATCCAAACTTTTTTAAACCTCAAGCCAAGATCTACTACCACTACAGAAAAAACACAGGATTATGTAACCCAACATTTGCAAGGCTACAACAAACTAATCGCACAACCTAAAACTAACCCAAACTTGGTTAGAACTTGTTACAGTTATGGACTACTTAGTACTGTATATACATACGATGGTACAGAAATAAGTGGAATCCCTGAGATCCACAAAGCCTTTTTAACATACAAAAGAATTACAAAAGGCAACCTATTTTTTATAAAATTTTATACAGCACCAGCAGAAATACTTTTTGAAGAAATAAAACCAACTATCCAAGTTGTCAAAATGGGATTGACACGGGAAATGATAATACTAGAGGATATATTGGCACAGCAAGAAATACCTAAAGTTGAGATGCCTAATTTGTATGCAAATAAAAGGACAATTGGACTATCAACTATAATCCAAGAACTAGCTACAAATTATCTACAAGGAATTGAGTTATTATTCCAGAGACCATTTAATGATATATGCAAATTCCAAAGAAGTTAGGACAACAGATATGGCAGAAGTACAGAGATGGATATTATCTTTGTTAAAGCCAGAATTACCGCCAACAACTAGAGCTTTGAAACAAGGATTTATTTCGAAAGAATTATTAACCAGATATTGCAAACTGATTGGACATAAGTATTAGGAACATATATGTTCAAAATGCAATGGAGAAGATAACTATGTCCCAGACGTACAGCTGGAATGAAATAAGTAGAAGAAGATTAAAATATATATATAGATATATATAGATATAAAGAGATATGTACAAATTAGTCAATTTGTATAGTTTTACTTTTTGACTCATGTAAATTGTCAGCCAAGAAGGCCACTAAAAAAAATGTGTGTCCTATTCATGAATAGTAGAGGACAAAAAGTCACATTCATGAATAGTAGGAGTCAAGTTACTGTGTAAATAGTAAAGGTCAAGTTACTGTGTAAATAGTAAAGGCTAGTAACTGTGTAAATAGTAAAGGCCAATCGTCTTTTAGTAAGGATGAAAGGTCATTAGGAACTTGTATTTAAGTGGCATTTGCCTTTGTGAATAAATCATCAATTACTAACCATCCATACATCTCTCTTTTCTTACAATTCTGCAATATAGTCGATTCAACATCATCTCTTCAATAAACAAATACGAAGTCACACTAAATGCACATATACTTGGTGAAGAAACATGAAGAAATTAGTATTCTTCCTTTGAGCTTGAATCTTCTTGAAAATGGAGGGTTTTGGAGAAAGAGTTTTAGAGAGATATATTTTTTTTAGGGTTTTAAATGGTGGATTAATTGAGGTTTAAAATGACCTTAATCAGTACACAAATGTTATCCAGAGTTTTCAAAAGACCCCTACCCTATTTGGACCCTTTTCAAAGTTCTAATTTTACTTAAAAGCGACGCGGCCAAATCTTGTACTTGGCTGCGTGTCGCGAGGTCACCTCCTTATCTTGGTTCTGGAAATTATTTTTGGACATTAAGGTTCGTTTTGGCTCTGCATTGCAGATCCAAATTTGCCCATTGAGTGCTGGCTGCGCGTCATGCAGTAGCCTTAAAATCTAGGCAGTCTGGTAGCTTTGATGGCAAAAGTGAGGGTCCTCCTTTGGAACACTTAGGATGGTCCCTGGGGCATCGTTGTCGGACCTTTCTACCCTTTACATGTTAGTCTACGCATAGGAACCATCGATACTCAATTTCACTCTCAAACCGTCCCCGAAACTTCACTACAAAACACTATGACACACTAGTTGGACTTCGACTAGTTTCTGGACGTCTTGGACGTTTGATTTCCAAACAATTCCAAACATTGAAAACTGACTTATAATGTCAAAATAAACTATTTTAATACAATATTAACTCATGAAAAACATGTGAATCTCTGACATTTCACTGAAGAACATTTTGAGGGTGTAACACCATACCACTTAAGAACATTTTATAATAAGAGGTAAACAATATAACCAACTAACTATTAATCCAAAATTTCACCACCTACAATAAATTCTTCAATAATAAATTATAAAATAGTTCTTAGGTCAAAAACTTTATCACAATACAACCATAAAGAGACTATAACTCTAACATTTACAAATCCTGTTCATTAGACCCGTACCATAAATCAAAAGTTAGTAAAAAGCAATAACTTGGTTTCATTGGGGTTATTACATTTGAATCATAATTAAACACTAAGAACAACATATTTTAATTAGTAAAATGTTTTGATACAAAGAGCCATACTTAGAGTCAAGTAATAGAGAAGTTTGAAGTTAAAACCCTTTTTAAAATAATTTCGAAGTGGGTCCTTGAATGAAAGGAAGTTCAAGGATGACTACCATACGTCAATGTGAGGAAACCCACTAATTTTAATGAGAAATCTACCACAACCATCCCTTTCTTGAGTCCAAGCTTCTATGTTTTTTTGGGAGAGTTCTTCGTTTAGAGAGGTTTTGAATATTTTAAATGAGGGGTCTTGTCCAGGTCTAGGACTTAGAGCTAATATAATATACTTTAAAAAGACTAAAATAATCAAACTATTTTCATATCATACTTGGGGTGAATTTAAAGAACACCCCAAGCCTTGGAAGAAAAAAATTGCAGCTTTACAATGTGTCCATTGACGACCACTAGCTACGGGGCGTCGTCTGGATGACCGCCCATCTTGATAGGGCGTTAATTGGGACTGAGGCTCTATATTGGGATTTAATACACCACAACATAGGTTGTATCTGCACCCCCCAACGATGGCCCGTCAACAGGACTACAATCCAATTGATGCTAGGGCGTTGTCTGAGCCTGTATTGGCAGCTTTGATTTCAAGTCTTGGGTCCTCCTCTTAGACCACTTGTGGGTACTGGATGGAGTATTACCCGGACGTTGAACTCCTACTCATATTAATCTAGATCATAAGATCATCCCACATCAGCTTCATCTAAAACGAACACGTAAAACATACAAAAACAAGCTAAGACACACAAGCACTTCCTAAGGCACACCTTTTAAACGTCATGGACGTTTGACCTACACATGGAATAACATTCATCCTAGAATGACGTTACGAATTTTTTAGGACATCAAGGATGCAACTCACAGCATATAAAACTCCATATTATGGTAAAAATATTCATAGTTATTTCACCAACTTATAAAGGAACATAACTACAAAATTAAAAGAAATTTGACAACACATGCAACTTTTGCAACTATTTTCACAACTCAAACTACACCCTCATCTCTTCATTTATGGAGGAACTACCTTGTCAAAAATAAAAAATGCTCATACATATCATTTATACACACATTAAAACTACAAATCATGATTGTGCAATTTAGTCAATTTTTTAAATTAGTTACAGTGAATGCACAAGCCTTAACAGTAAGGCATGCTTAAAACTCATTAATTCGTCTTTCAAGCAATTCCAAAAAGAAGGCAAGAGAATATTAGAGACAAGATCATATAAACTCATTTAATTAAAACCAACAACTAAAAAGGAATCAATACTTAACGGGGCTCTCTTTACGGATTAGTCCCTTACTCAATTCCGATTACATAGCAATGATTATTCTTTGGAGCATTAGGATCAGGACGACCACTAGGGGTTTGGTTGACCTATTTTCCCTTTGCCATGAAGTTAGGGCAGTTCCTCATTTTGTTACTCTTACTACCACACGCAAATAAAATATCCGTTCCGGTAAGGCTCTTACCTAAATGTTGCTTCCCATAAGTAGCACACCTAGACCTCTCGAAAGTATAGCCACCTCATTGTGAATTTTTGTTTGGAGACTTATTATTATTCCTAAGGGAAGACTCTTGGTTATACAACCTCTTATTATGTTTGGGTTGGCCTTGTTCGTCCAACCTTCTCCCTACTTTTGAACTCAATTTGTTGAGCATATACCATGAGTCCTGAGATATCCATGTAATTATGGAGCATTTTTGTACAATACTCTTTCTCCGCCAAGCTAGACAGTCCCATCATAAGTTTGTTCATAATAGTCCTATGCTTGGATACTATAGTAGGGGCATACTCACAGAGAAGGGTTAATTTGACAGAGTACTCTTTCACACTCATTCCCCCCTGAAGAAGATTTATGAATTTCACCATATTCTTCTCCCTCCACTCTAAGGGAAAGAACCAACCAAGAAAAGCCTCTTTGAACACCTCTAAATCTACCTAACCATCCAATAAGGTTTTTTCATCCCTCCATTGCTCAAACAATACTTGATCCACATCTTTTAGTTGATAAGTGGCTAACTTTGCTCTCTCTCTAGGGGTCACAACCATACTATCCACCACCTTGAACATTTAATCTATGAAACTTTGTGGATATTCATAAACCGTAGTTCAATGAAAAGAAGGAGGTTCATCTTCATGAAATCCCAAATTCTAGAAGAGGGAATATTTTGCATTAGGTTGAGGTCCACCTCCTTGTTTATCATGTGAATCCAAATTATTAGTGACAACTTGAGCTTGATTCATCATTAATTGGGTAAAATTCATAATGGCAAGCCTGAAATACGCATTAGTAATATGCCCTTCAACAAAGACAACTTGAGGAGCTTGTGCCATAGGGGGCATTTGGAGCACTTGGGGTCCTTGAGGTTCCGGAGGGGGAACCAACTCATTCACATCCTCTAGGCCAACTACAAGGACTTTCTCACCACGGGGAGGGAGCCCCTCATTTTCTACTCCTTATTCCTCCCTTCTTGTGGTTTTCCTCCTTATATTCATGTCCTATAAACACAAGAAAAGAGGTTAAAAAAGACATTATTTGAACTCAATTCTATGGCACGACATTAGAATAATGAAGTAAGTGAAGCTTCTATCGACTTATGGACTCTCACTCATGGATGTATCGCGACTCACACCGATGAACAAGACTCTACTAGACATGACTTGTGAGACTTTTGACCGTAAACTATTTCCCATAAACTTATGCTCTGATACAAATTTTATCACAACCTGAAAGTAACCCCTAAATGTTAGGGTAACCCTTAGGTCGGACAATTGCATACTTGACCTTTCTGAGTTCTTGTACTAGCCATTTTCAATCATTAATTATATAAAACATGAAAAGTAGTTACAAATTAAAACTTTTCACGACATTTATAATAATAATAAAATATCTTTCCTAAATACTAAAGTGTAGTCTCGTCATCACAAGACAACTTAAACACACAACTTAATAACTTAGGGACACGGCCCTTTACATTAGAGGAAAATACATAATGAGTCTTAATAGTATAAACTAAGAAATAGTATGCCCTTGAATATATGAGGACATACTTAGTCTTGAGAGAGTCAATTCCCAAGATTTCCTTCTAGTCTTCAACTTGCCTCCAACCTATACTTATAAAGAATAGAAAAGTATGGAGTCAATACAGGACAATGTACTAAGTATGACATATGCAAAAAACATGCAAAAAGGGACGTTTTAGTAGAAATAAGCTTTGATGCCAATTAAGTAAACGTTCATTAATATAGAAGCAAAATAGCACAAGAATCATCATTTATCACATAAAATAGAACTCCCATGATATTCGGACGAAAAGATATTTTTATAGTAAACCTAAGTAACTTTAAAGTGAACTCTTTTCAAATCAACACACATTGAACGCACCCCTTAGATGTTTCCCTTACCAAGGTTATCCTAATATTCACTAAGGTAAGACATGAAGTAACCGCCCATACGATCCCTTCAATGCACACTTAAGTGACCATTAGGACTACCCATTATAGTCTTACTTCATGAGGATTCCATGAGGTTAGGTTCACTACTTTCATCATTCATACACTTCATTATACAAGACATAACTTTAACATGATTTCTTGACATTACAATATAAGTAGCATAGCTTAATTTCATTAAATAACAACACATTCATACATTAAAGATAAAGACACACCAACACTCCCCTTTCGAGTGTCTACTTGTGCAATGGATAAATAGTCTCATAAAACCACCTTCCCTAAGTACAACAGTCTTTAGGAAATTTAGTTCATTACATTATTTTTTGGGGAGTTATACTTAACCAACATAGACTGTGAGAGTTGCACATAGAATCCCGACATTAACCCCTATCAGATGAGCGATCCACACTTGCCTAGGGTAGGGTCGTTCTCTTAGCCTTTACATGGATTCTCAAATAGCTACACCTAAGTGGAACCCACACTTATCCTACTATGTGAGCGAACCAACAAATCTAAACCCCAACATAATGCGGAAGACTCAAAATCTTATTAATAAAACCAATAAATAAACATTCCAAAATTTATCAACTATTATCCCCAAAATCTGGAAGTCATCACATCAAGAACATCTATCCTCAAATTACTAAGTCTAAGAATATTTAACAACTAAAATAAAGAATAAAACGATAGTCCATGTCCGAGCCTCAAGGACATCAAGACGTGAATGAGAGAATCCAGTCCGAGCTAGGAACAATAGCTCACCCTGAAATCTGACGTGCTGTAGACTGGCTAGAGTTGAGGACGAGACGAAGTCACTGGTGCACTTACTGCACTCCACAAAACAACAAGAAGAACATAAAAGTAGGGGTCAGTACAAGTACTGAGTAGGTATCATCGGCCAACTCAGAATAGAAAGCAATATATATCAAGTAATAATATAAAATCAACTACGACACTCAACAGGTGACAACAACAAGTACAAAACCCTTTGACAACAACACCAAGCACATCTATGAGGGCTCAAGCCTCCACACCATACTCGTTTGGGAATTAGGTTCTTTAAATTGAGTATATCATCATAATTCGAGATTCAATTTCATTATCCTCTTGTGTCGAAACGTGACACTCCTATCCCCTAATACTACGTGTCGGTTTGTTACACCCGATCCCTTAATACTACGTGTCGGTTCGTGACACCCGATCCCCTAATACTACGTGTCGGTTCGTGACACCCGATCCCCTAATACTACGTGTCGGTTCGTGACACCCGATCCCCTAATACTACGTGTCGGTTCGTGACACCCGATCCCCTAATACTACGTGTCGGTTCGTGACACCCGATCCCCTAATACTACGTGTCGGTTCGTGACACCCGATCCCCTAATACTACGTGTCGGTTCGTGACACCCGATCCCCTAATACTACGTGTCGGTTCGTGACACCCGATCCCCTAATACTACGTGTCGGTTCGTGACACCCGATCCATTAACCTCATTCTTTTAGTTCATCAAGCCTTCCTTTATACCAAGGCATCATCATTAATAGAGTGAATTTAAGGTTTTTAAGATTCCACAGTATCATCATTATAATCCATCACAATTTATATATAATCACAATCATGCAACAACGCAATTAAGCGCATAGAAGACTTTACAATACCACCCAATACATATCAATCGCTATTAAGAGTTTACTATCACATAGCATAAACCATAACCTACCTCCACCGAAGAATCGTGATCAAGCAATCTACTTCTCCAATATCCTAGCTGTCTCTTCGTTTCTCTCTCTCTCGCTCGTTCTCTCTTCTTCTCTCTGTTCTTTCTATTTTTCCTTCTTCCAACTCTTTTTCTTTTTACCCTAATTATCAAATAATTAAGTATAAAAGATGATAAAAGTAACCCACTATTCATTTCAAGGTTATCTCCTTTAACCCCCAAGTAATTAAATTATTAACATTAACCCACTAATTTTATAATTATAATCATGGATAGTCCGACCATACAAAGGGAACATTCTGCTTAGTCAAATTTGTTAGCTGCGAAGCAATAGAAGAAAATCCCTTGACAAATCGACGGTAGTAGCTAGCTAGACCAACAAAGCTTCTTACCTCTATAACATTAGTAGGTCTTACCCAACTCTTCACTGCTTCAATCTTAGAAGGATCCACCATCACTCCATCCTTAGAAACCACGTGCCCCAAGAAGGACACTGAATCTAACCAAAACTCACACTTGGAGAATTTGGCATAAAGCCTTTTCTCCCTCAGCTACTCCAATACAGTTCTCAAATGCTCCTCATGTTCTTTCCTGCTCTTTGAGTATATCAGTATATCATCAATGAACACAATGACAAAGAGATCCAGATATGGCTTAAAAATCCCGTTCATCAGACTCATGAAAGCAGCAGGGGCATTCGTAAGCCCAAAAGACATTACTAAGAATTCGTAATGCCCATACCTGGTTCGTAAGGCAGTCTTCGGCACATCTGCAGCCCGTATTTTCAATTGATGATAACCGGATCTCAGATCAATTTTAGAGAAGACACAAGCACCTTGTAACTGATCGAACAAATCATCAATTCGAGGAATAAGGTACTTGTTCTTAATAGGTACCTTATTCAGCTGCCTGTAGTCTATGCACATCCGAAGGCTTCCATCCTTCTTCTTCAAAAATAAAACAGGAGCTCCCTAAGGGGATGCACTTGGTCTAATAAAACCTTTCCTAACAACTCCTGAAGTTGGGCCTTTAACTCTCTTAACTCAGCTGGAGCCATTCTATAAGGGGGGAATGAAATGGGGCGAGTACCCGACTCCAGATCAATACAGAAATCGATATCCCTATCCGGTGGCATACCAGGAAGGTCTGCAGGAAACACATCCAGAAACTCACAGACTATCGAAACAGACTCAATCGAAGGTACTTTGGAAGTATCATCCCTGAGATGTGCTAAGAAGGCTAAACAACCTTTACTAACCATCCTCTTAGCGCGGAGGAAAGAGATAATGCGGACTGGGGTGGAAATGTAGTCACCCTCCCACACTAGCGGATCTGTCCCAGGCTTGGCCAATGTCACAGTTTTAGCATTACAATCTAAGATTGCAAAATTTGGGGAAAGCCAAGTCATACCCAGAATTACATCAAAATCAACCATTTCTAGGATAATCAAATCTACATAGGTATTGCTCCCTACAAAAGTCACAAGGCAAGACCTATACACCTTCTCAACTATCACAGACTCACCCACAGGAGTAGAGACACTAATAGGCATGTCAAGCAAATCGCAATGTAAATCAAGACCAGTAGCAAATGAGGAAGATACATATGAAAATGTGGATCCAGGATCAAATAATACAGAAGCCATGCAATCACAGACCAAAAGATTACCTGTGATAACAGCATCAGATGTCTCTGCTTCAGACCTCCCGGGGAAAGCATAACAATGGGCCCTATCACCTGTCTGTCCATTGCCCCTATCATGTTGCGCCGCAGCAGTTCCAGCTTGCCCTCCACCCCGATTGATTGGGTGACCACCATTACCTTGGCCACCGCGTCCTCCAGAATGGCGGCCTCTCCCATGACCACCTCTACCTCTAACTATTGGGGGTCTGTAACTCGGTTTTGGACAATACCTCCTAATATGTCCAGTCTCTCCACATCCATAACACTCTCTGGAGTCAAGCATAGGTCTCTGTGAGAACGACGGAGTCTGGGGATAACCTCCAAACTCAGAGAATTGTTGACCGGTCTGCGGTGGACCCTCAGCTACAGCCTGCAGGGAAGACTGAATAGGGCGGTTTTGGTAACCTCCTGAACTCTGCCCTCTGGAGTAAGAACCTCTAAACTCACCTCCCTTATGGAATTTTTTAGATGTAGACGCCATGGTGAAGTAGTCTGGCTTCACCCCCTCTACTTCTATCACGAAATCAACCATTTCCTGAAAGGATTTTGCTATAGAGCTACCTGTAAGGCTGTAATCCGCAAATCTGACCTCAGTCCCTTCACAAAACGGCGAATCCGCTCTTGTGGACTGAAACAAAGCTGAGTGGCATACCTAGATATTGCACGAAATTTAGCATCATAAGCAGCAACAGACATCCTTCCTTGCTCTAGGCTCAGGAATTCATCTCTCCTCCTATCCCTCAAAGTTCGGGGTATATACTTCTCCATGAATAAGCTAGAGAATGATGCCCAATTCATAGGTCGTGCCTGTGCTGGTTGACACTCAACATGCGACCGCCACCACCTTTTTGCATCCCCCTGAAACTGGTAGGTCACAAACTCTACCCCGAATTGTTCTACTATGTCCATCTTATGCAGCAACTCATGATAATCAACCAGAAAATCATAGGCATCTTTGGATTCAGCACCCTTAAATACAGGAGGTTTTAACTTTAAGAACTTAGTGAAAAGTTCGTGCTGATCACGTAATTATGGACCCTGTAGTCAATCGAGGAAATGTGCCTTTTTCCAATGAGGCATCCATGCGGGGAGCCACAGCGGCTGCATGTTGTACCCCCTGAACCTGAGGTGCTGGTGCAGAAAACACTGGAGGTGTCTGGCCCTGATCAGATAACGCGCTAAGATAAGCAAGAACCTGGTTAATCATCTCTGGGGTAGGTTGGGGTGGTAATTCCTCATCTTGCACTTGCTCATTTTCCCCTTCCTCACCCTCTCTTACTACCTCATCGGTCGGTGGAGGAGTCACTGCCCTAGTACTAGTTGGACCAGGTGTTTGTCCTCTACCTCTAGAGGACGTCCTCCCGCGACCTCTACCACGGCCTCTTGCCACTGCTCCTCTTTGAGCTACAACCTAGTGGCTGGCTCAGACGCATCCTGTCTTGTCGGTGTTGGTGTAGACACAGTTGTTGCTCTAGTTCTAACCATCTGCGAAATAGAGTGAGGATGTCAGATACCAATTTGTATCACCTAGATACGATTTGGATTCAAGTAATAGCACGAAAGAAAGAAAGAATGGAATTTTTCCTAAAGTCCTATAGCCTCTCAAAGAAAAGTAAGGGCGTCCCCCTACCGTTCTTTAAGACTCTACTAGACTCGTTCTTGTGTGATGAGACCAACGAACCTAAAGCTCTGATACCAAGT
Source organism: Solanum pennellii (assembly GCF_001406875.1). Classification (NCBI taxonomy): domain Eukaryota; kingdom Viridiplantae; phylum Streptophyta; class Magnoliopsida; order Solanales; family Solanaceae; genus Solanum; species Solanum pennellii. The sequence continues at coordinate 53,787,724 of NC_028645.1, read as the reverse complement.
TTGTCACGACCCAAAACGAGCCGCGAGTGGCACCCACACTTATCCTACTATGTGAGCGAACCAACAAATCTAAACCCCAACATAATGCGGAAGACTCAAATCTTATTAATAAAACCAATAAATAAACATTCTAAAATTTATCAACTATTATCCCCAAAATTTGGAAATCATCACATCAAGAACATCTATCATAAAATTACTAAGTCTAAGAATATTTAAGAACTAAAATAAAGAATAAAACGATAGTCCATGTCCGAGCTTCAAGGACATCCAGACGTGAATGAGAGAATCCAGTCCGAGCTAGGAACAATAGCTCACCCTGAAATCTGACGTGCTGTAGACTGGCTAGAGTTGCGGACGAGACGAAGTCACTGGTGCACTTGCTGCACTCCACAAAACAACAAGAAGAACATAAAAGTAGGGGTCAGTACAAGTACTGAGTAGGTATCATCAGCCAACTCAAAATAGAAAGCAATATATATCAAGTAATAATATAAAATCAACTACAACACTCAACAGGTGACAACAACAAGAACAAAACCCTTTGACAACAACACCAAGCACATCTATGAGGGCTCAAGCCTCCACACCATACTCATTTGGGAATTAGGTTCTTTAAATTGAGTATATTACCATAATTCAAGATTCATTCTCTTTATTCCTCTTGTGTCGGAACGTGACACTCCGATCCCCTAATACTACGTGTCGGTTCCTGACACCCGATCCCCTAATACTACGTGTCGGTTCGTGACACCCGATCCCCTAATACTACGTGTCGGTTCGTGACACCCGATCCCCTAATACTACGTGTCGGTTCGTGACACCCGATCCATTAACCTCATTCTTTTAGTTCATCAAGCCTTCTTTTATACCAAGGCATCATCATTGAATTTAAGGTTTTTAAGATTCCACAGTATCATCATTATAATCCATCACAATTACAAAATCACATCATGCAACCACACAATTAAGCATATAGAAGACTTTACAATATCACCCAATACATATCATTCGCTATTTAGATTTTACTATCACATAGCATAAACCATAACCTACCTCCACCGAAGAATCGTGATCATGCAATCTACTTCTCCAATGTCCTTGCTGTCTCTTCGTTCTTCTCTCTCTCTCGCTCGTTCTCTCTTCTTCTCTCTGTTCTTTCTATTTTTCTTTCTTCCAACTCCTTTTCTTTTTACCCTAATTATCAAATAATTAAGTATAAAAGATGATAAAAGTAACCCACTATTTATTTCAAGGTTATCTCCTTTAACCCCCAAGTGATTAAATTATTAACATTAACCCACTAATTTTATAATTATAATCTTGAATAGTCCAAAACGCCCCTTAAAAACTCTCAGCAGAAATCTGACTCAGTCGAGGTTACGCCACTCGTGACGGCCCGTCGTACCCGCGACTGTCCGTCCTGCACGTCCGTCACAAAGTTTAGAGACTCAATTTCAGTAAAAGGTCTGTGACGGTCCGTCGTGGCTACGACTGTCCGTACTGCAGTTCTGTCGTGATGTTCAGAGAGTTGATCCCAGTACCCTGATTTTCAGAGTTTATGTGTTTTGGAACGATGACCCCCGACGGTCCGTCGTGACAATGACGGTCCGTCGCAGGATCGATCGACCCAGTCAGTTATTATCATAAATAAACTCTACTGCTCGAATGGACTAAACAGGTCGTTACAGTTAAGGTATAAAGAGATTGATACAAAGTAACTCATTTTCTACTAACGAGCAGTACTCATCTCGAGATTTACTTTGGATACAACATCTCAACTAGAAATGTATAACCACCTCTTCTTCATATACTCTCGGTGCTAAGCATGACTCTTCCACGGAGTCTTAAACATTACTTACTAAAGGATAAGGAATAACTTATTGGACACCATATCTCATCTCACGAAGGGAATCCATCCTTCAACCTGCCTTAGAAAGATATTATAAGATAGTTAGGTTGCTACTAAACACTTCATCTCAAATAACAAATATTGTCAACCACAAGACTCCCATTTTAATTCACATTCTTCAACTTCATTCATGATATTACACACTTTAACATGCTTCACATAAGCATATAGTTCACTTAGACATAATCTGTTGCATACTTCACATAACAAGTTTCATAAATCACATCAACAAGAAAACATCATTATCATCTTACTTAACATAATATGACTTCATGGCCTCATTCACAATACTTGTGTAAATTCATATTCATATACTTCAAATAAAAATCACCACCAAAAGTGGACCATACCACTCAAGAACATTATATAATAAGATTTAAACAACTAACCAACTTACCATTAGTCCAAGATTTCACCACCTATAATAAAATCCTCAATAATACATTATTAAATAGTCCTTAGGGAAGTAACTAGATCACAATACAACCTTAAAAGACTATAACTCTAACATTATCAAATCATGTTCATTATACCCATGCCATAAGACCAAATTTGATAAACAGAAATAACATTGTTTCATTGGGTTTTTGATATTTAAATCATAATTAAAAGCTAATAACAACTCATTTTAATAATTAAAACATTTTCATACAACGACCCATACATAGAGTCAAGGAATAAAGAAGTTTGAAGTTAAAACCCTTTTTGAAATCATTACGAAGTGGCTCCTTGAATGAAAGAAAGTTCAATAATGACTATCATACCTCAATGTGAATAAACCCACTAATTTTTTACGAATAAATCGACCACAATCATCCCTCCAATCCCTTCCTTGAGTCGAAGCTCCTAAGGGGTTTTGGAAGAGTTCTTTCTTTAGAGAGGGTTTTGAATATTTTAAATGAGGGGTATTGTCAAGGTCTAGGACTTAAAACTAATTCAATATACTTAAAAACACTAAAATAATCATCTTAGGTTCATAAAAGAGGTGTGGTTAATTTACAAAACACCCCACGCCTTGGCACTAACACGTTGCATCTTTACACTGTCTCCATCGACGACCACTACATATGGGGCGTCATCTAGTAGATGGCTGTCCTGCTAGGGCATCGATTGGGACTGAGCATCCATCCTGTGTGTTAATATCCCAAAACAAAGGGTGTATGTACGCACCTCAACGACAGCCCATCAACAAGACTACGGTCCGTTGATGCTAGGGCGTCGTTTGGGTATACTTGGTAACTTTGATGTCATGTATTGGGTCCTCCTCTAGGACCCCTTAGGGGTCCTAGGTAGAGTCTTACCCAGACGTTTAAGCCCTATAAATAATAACCCTATAAATAATAATATACATCTTAGGATCATCCCACATCAATTTTAACTAATATGAACACGTAAAACTTGCTAAAACATGCTAAGACATATAAGAACTTTCTAAGGCACACCTTCCGAACGTCATGGCTAGTCTTGGATGTCTGACCTCCAAATGTCACAAAATATTAGACACTACCTCAAAACATTATTATAGAGCTTTTTTAACACAAAATTAACTCATGAGACACAAGCGAAACTCTAGTTCAACCTAGTTCGTTTTGGGGCGTTACATCAACTCTATGTCACACAATAGAATATGGAAGAAAGTGAAACTTCTATAGCCTTATAGCCTCCTATTCATGGATGTGTCGCGACTTATACCAATGAATAAGACTCTACAAGACTTGAGTTGTGAAACTTTTGACCCTAAAATATTTCCCAAAACATTATGCTCTAAAACCAAGTTTTTTACGACCCGCAAGTACACCCTAGAAGAAGGGAGCACTCTATAGTTATAACCAGGCATACTTTACCCTTCGGTGTCTTGTATAGGCCTCTTAACTAATGTTCATTACATAAGATTTGCAAAGTAGTGTTGAATTAAACACATTTCATGACATTAATAGAAATAAGGAAATATCTTCTATAAATACCAAGGATAGTTTTCCTCCTCACAAGCCAACATAAAGACACAACATAAATATCTTAGAAACACAGCCCTTTACATTGAAAGAAAATACATTATAAGTCTTATATGAGACTTAAACGAGAACTAAAGAAACATAGGCCATGTCCTCGAATATATAAGCACATACCGATTGTTGATATAGTCCACTTCCCAAGCTTTCCTTCTAGACTTCCACTCGCCTCCAAACCTATACTTATAGAGTATAGAAAAGTATGGGGTTAGTACAAACATTGTACTAAGTATGTCATTAGCAGAAATATGCAAAAGCGGACATTTTATTTGTAATGAAGCTTTCATGACATATAAGTAAAACCTCCATGAATATAGCAGTAAAACAACATATAAATCATCATTTAGCACATAAGGTAAAACTTTTATAATTTTAGCACCAAACAACACTTTACAGTGAACTACAGAAACTTAACAGAGCTTTATATTCTCTGGTAGTGTTGATATGCCTTCATCAATCTGGAATTGAGGATATTTCTCAGCAAACTGTCGAGGCATTACTTGTTTATTTCCACCAAAGCAGCTCCACCATTCGTAGAACCACCTTGGGATAGTAGTAGGTGCAACTTCAGGACAATATTTCACAAACCGGGTGTGGGTTGTAGGTCTAACATACAAGAAGTTTACCCAGGCATTCTTGTAGACTTACCAATTATAGGTTTGTGGGTTAAATCTCTTAGAGAGATTAATGGGAGTTTGCAAATGGTCTACAGACCAATTGAAAGGAGATAAAATCTTTTTGTTTGTGAACTTAGAGTAAGCAATGCTATCTGGGTCAGATTTATCTTCCAACTCATGTTCAATCTCAACTGATCCTGTATCAACAAGGATAAACTCAAAATATCTTCTGGTTTTTAAGGAATTATCTGTTTCTACATAATTCCTGTTTGTATAAATAGGTTTTAAGAGATGCTTTATCTCATACCGTTCATATATCTTGTCTAACGCTATGATCGGAAGAAACTATAGAGAAACCATTTAAAATTTCTCTTTCTCTTTGTGAGTAGTTTTTACACTGCTCGGAGAGACTGCTTCTGCAAAACATTGGGGCTGTTTCATAGCGTAACAGTCACTTGTTTGCTTCTGTGAGAATCTAAGTTCTCCGCTTGGTGATGAAGATGAGTTGGGCTCTTGTTCCTTTAAAAAGGGCTTCTTCAAGATCAGCATTTTTGACGAACTATCTTGCGGATCTTCAGGAGGAATGATTGGGGGTAGTTGTGCTAAAGCCGTTATACCTGTTTAAATCAGGCCTTGCATGATTAATTTCAGCCCTTATTGCCAATGGGCCTGATGTTCTTGTCAGGCCACTTGCGTTGGACCTAGCTGGTTGCTTACCCGCTATGGGCCTAATCTGTGGTCTGCTCATGTTTACCCTGCAAAAATTCACGAGTTAGGAAATCTGACAGCGAAGTATTTTCGCCTTTAATAAATTCAATTTTAAAATAGAAACTAGATAATAAGGCTTGCCACCTAGCAAAAATTTTTTAGAAACAATATTCTTCAAAGATCCTTTTTATTATTTCTTGATTTTGTCTTTTATACTTCCCGCACCAAGATCCTTTTTATGGTATCAGATCCTTTTCAAGTCTCTTCTTCAATTCACTCTTTGAGGGTGAAAGTTTTTATAATGTCTTCTTACATGAAGATGGAGGTGTACCTTTTTTGGCCGGAGACCAACCTTTGACTCGGATTTCTTGAGAAAGAAACTTAATCTTGTCAAAATGTGCAATAACAAATGTCCAACTTATAATATAAGATAAACGTTTTTTAATGAAAAACTTACAGAGATTTATATTCTCTGGTAGTCTTGATATGCCTTCATCAATCTGGAATTGAGGATATTTCTCAGCAAACTGTCGAGGCATTACTTGTTTATTTCCACCAAAGCAGCTCCACCATTCGTTGAACCACCTTGGGATAGTAGTAGGTGCAACTTCTGGACAATATTTCACAAACCAGGTGTGGGTTGTAGGTCTATAATACAAGAAGTTTTCCCAGGCATTCTTGTAGTAATACCCATTATAGGTTTGTGGGTTAAATCTCTTAGAGAGATTAATGGGAGTTTGCAAATGGTCTACAGGCCAATTGAAAGAAGATAAAATCTTTTTGATTGTGAACTTAGAGTAAGCAATGCTATCTGGGTCAGATTTATCTGTCAACTCATGTTCAATCGCAACTGATCCTGTATCAACAAGGATGAACTAAAAATATCTTCTGGTTTTTAAGGAATTATCTGTTTCTACATAATTCCTGTTTGTATAAATAGGTTTTAATAGATGCTTTATCTCATACCCTTCATATTCCTTGTCTAACGCTAAGATAGGAAAAACCTGTAGAGAAACCATTTCAAATTTCTCTTTCTCTTTCTGAGTAGGTTTTACACTGCTCGGAGAGACTGCTTCTGCAAAACTTGGGGGCTGCTTCATAGTGTAACAGTCACTTGTTTGCTTCTGAGAGAATCTAAGTTCTCCGCTTTGTGATGAAGATGAGTTGGGCTCTTGTTCCTTTAAAAAAGGCTTCTTCAAGATCAACATTTTAGACGAACTATCCTGTGGATGTTCAGGAGGAATGGTTGGGGGTATTTGGGCTAAAGACGAATACCTATTTAAATCAGGCCTTGCATGATTAATTTCAGCCCTTATTGCAAATGGGCCTGATGTTCTTGTAAGGCCCCTTGCGTTGGACCTAGCTGGTTGCTTACCCGCTATGGGCCTAATCTGTGGTCTGCTCATGCTTACCCTGCAAAAATTCATGAGTTAGGATATCTGGCAGCGAAATATTTTCGCCGTTAATAAGTTTAATTTGAAAATCGTAACTAGATAATAAGGCTTGCCACCTAGCAAAAATTTGTTTAGAAACAATATTCTTAACATCCTTTTGGAGGATTTCTTTAGCAGATTTGCAATATAGTCTAAGCAAGAATTCTTTATTGATCAAGTCATCTTGGAACTTTGTTATACAAAGAACAATAGCAAGGATTTCCTTTTTGATCATGCTATAATTTCTTTGAAGAGAATTCCAGATTCCCGAGGTGTATCGGACTAATAATTCTGAAGAATTGGGGTTTTTTCTTTGTTTAAGAATACCGCCATATCCAATGTCAGATGCATCAATCTGAACAATCGTGAAGTAGTCAGGGTTAGAAATACCAAGGCATGGAAGATCTTTAACCATATTCTTTAGAAGAATAACTGCATTGGTTTGTTCTTCACTCCAGGGTGAAGGATTCTTTTTTACCCTATCAAAGAGAGGTTTGCAAATATGCCTAACTTTGAGAATAAAATCAGCTACATAGTTGAGACTTCCTAAGAATCTTTGCAACTGAGTTTTATCTAAAATGACATTGGGAAATTTATCAGAAAACTCAATTGATCTGCAAATTGGTTTATAGCACCTTGATAAAGATCATGTCCGAGAAATCTGATTTTTGTTTGAAATAATTTGATCTTTTTAGCACTAATGACTAATCCATTGTGCTTAACAATTTTAAACAAAATATTTAAATGTTTTAAATGAGAATCAATGTCCTCGGAAAAGATTAATACATCATCAATATAAATAATTGAAATATGACTAATATGATTGAATAAAGAACTTCATAATATTTTGAAATTCTGATGGGGCATTTTTAAGCCCAAAAGGCATGACATTCCATTCATATTGTCCAAACGCGACATTGAAAGTTGTTTTATATTTATCTTGTTCATCAATTTGAATTTGCCAAAATCCGGATTTGAAATCAAATTTACTATAAACATTACCTTTAAAAGTTCGTTTTAAAAGATCCCTTTTGTTAGGAATCAGATAACGAATCCACTTTAAAACTGAGTTTAAAGGTTTGTAATTAATAACAAGTCTTGGAGAACCACGTTCTTGTTCAGCTTCATTGTTAACATAAAATGCTGAACACCTCCAAGGTGATTTAGAAGGACGAATAATTTTATTACTCAAAAGAGTATGAATTTCTTTCTTACAGATTTCCATTAATTCATGGATCATCTGAATAGGCCTAGCTTTTGTAGAGATGGCCTTTTCATTAAATCCATCAATATATGGTAAATCAATAATATGAGATTTTCGATCCCAAAAAGCGTTTGGAAATTCTGAGCAAATTTCACTTTCGAAATTCTTCTGGAGATTGGCAATTTTAGCAACTATTCTCGGGGTTTTTAGAATTTACTCAATTTTCTTAATTTTAATATCTTCTTTTAAAAAACAAATCAGATTGATTTTAAATGCAGTTTGTTTATGCAAAAATTTACTTTCTTCAAGAGAAAGTGTCTTAATAAAAGGAAAGGAAATGTCTTTTCCTAATATTTTTGTTTTGATTGATTCAAAATCTTAAAGATAAGGTTTGATCTGGGTAATAAAAGGTATACCCAAAATAATTTCCTCATGAATGACTTTAGTTATGACAAAATCATTAGCAAGGCAAATACCGTCATTGCAGATATGAGCATTTGAAAGTTTATAATTTATACAGATACGCTCACCAGTCGCGCTGTATAACTTAGTAGTTCCCTTCTAGAGGTACTTGGTTGGGATTAGACCTTCAACAATGCAAATACGATCTGCACCACTGTCTAACAAAGCAATTTTGCTAAGTACAAAATTAGAATTAACTACTAACTTAATCATAATGTGAGAACTCTGAGGTCTCACCTTAGTGATCATACTAATACCTGCATCTTCAATATCTTTAGGTGATTAAGGGGCTGATTGATTGGAAGAGTTTTTATCTTCATCTTCGTTATGTGAAGTAGCAATTTCTTTTCCTTTAAGAGATACTTCATCATCCTTAAGAAATTGTTTTGCTAAAGCATCAATTTCAATTTTGTTAAGTCTTGTCTTAACTTCTAGAACTTCTTCTTTGAGGGAGTTAACTTCTGATTGAAGATCATTAATAGAAGGTTCTTCTCTCTTATATGTATATCTCTGCATTATTTGTTTCATGCTGAAAGGAATTACATTCCTTGTAACTTCCTTTTCTTTCTGTTTAGTGACAAGCTTTTGAAGTTCTAAAAGATAGCTTCTTCGGGCAGCATCATCTTTGATATGCTCAATAGTTGCAAATAAGATTTCTCCAGAGTCTTCAGAGAGAACTCTAACAGATTGGCTATCACAATGACAAAATGCTCATTGGCAATTGCATTCATGTCCACTATCTTGAGCAACATTGAGGAACTCCTCATCCTCAGTTTCTTCTTCTTCTGAAGTGGAAGATGAATTTGAATCTTCTTCGTTCAATATAGACAGAAACTTTTCTTTAGTTTCTTCATCCACTTCAAGAAGATTGATCTTCTTTCTTTTCTTTTTTTTTCTAGGACAATCAGGAGACTTGTGACCAGACTTTCCACAAGTCCAACATTTGTCTTCGTTAGATGTGTTGCGAGAAGTTTTCCTACTTCTCTTTCTATTTGAATATCCCTTTTCTTTTGAGGATTTCTTTTTAGTTGTCGATTTTTCAGATCGTTCATTCGTAGAAATCCTTTTTGCAGAAGGGGGTTTTTGACTTGGGAAGCCAAAGTCTTGACAGAAACTACCAAGTTCATTACTTGAGAATTTTTAATCTTTCTTAAGCTAGTCCTTTAGCTTTAAATCTGTACATAGCTCCATTGCTACGAAATGAATTAAACTGGTAAGGTCTCCATAAGTCATTTCTGAATATAGGATTTTACCTTCATATCGATCTCTTGTTTTGGATCGGACCTTTTCTGCAAAATGGGGAGGTAATCCGCTAAGGAATCTTTCTTTCCAATAATCATTGTTGCAGTCATCTCTTAGTATGACCTTTGTAATAAACATATCTTTATACCATCTGAAATCTGTCAATTTCTTGCAGTCTAGATTGTTTAATATTTCCAAACTTCTGTCTTGAAATAATCATGGTTCTCCCACAAAATGTTTAGCAATGCTGTAAAGTAGAGTTGCAGTTGCATCTTCAACTACCTGTAAAGTTGAAGATGCAACTGCAACTCTACTTTACAGCATTGCTAAACATTTTGTGGGAGAACCACGATTATTTCAAGACAGAAGTTTGGAAATATTAAACAATCTTTACTGCAAGAAATTGACAGATTTCAGATGGTATAAAGATATGTTTATTACAAAGGTCATGCTAAGAGATGACTGCAACAATGATTATTAATAACAAAGATTCCTTAGCGGACTACCTCCCCATTTTGCAGAAAAGGTCCGATCCAAAATAAGAGATCGATATGAAGGTAAAATCCCATATTCATAAATGACTTATGGAGACCTTACCAGTTTAATTCATTTCGTAGCAATGGAGCTATGTACGGATTTAAAACTAAAGGAACAGCTTAAGAAAGATAAAAAATTCTCAAGTAGTGAACTTGGCAGTTTCTGTCAAGACTTTGGTTTCCCAAGTCTAAAACCCCCTTCTGCAAAAAGGATTTCTAAGAATTAACGATCTGGAAAATCGACACCTAAAAAGAAATCCTCAAAAGAAAAGGGATATTAAAAAAGAAAGAGAAGTAGGAAAACTTCTCGCAACACATCTAACGAAGACAAATGTTGGACTTGTGGAAAGTCTGGTCACAAGTCTCCTGATTGTCCTAGAAACAAAAAGAAAAGAAAGAAGATCAATCTTCTTGAAGTGGATGAAGAAACTAAAGAAAAGTTTCTGTCTATATTGAACGAAGAAGAGTCAAATTCATCTTCCTCTTCAGAAGAAGAAGAAACTGAGGACGAGGAGTTCCTCTTTGTTTCTCAAGATAGTGCTCAAGATAGTGGACATGAATGCAATTGCCAAGGAGCATTTTGTCATTGTGATAGCCAATCTGTTAGAGTTCTCTCTGAAGACTCTGCAGAAATCTTATTTGCAACTATTGAGCACATCAAAGATGATGATGCCTGAAGAAGCTATCTTTTAGAACATCAAAAGCTTGTCACTAAACAGAAATAAAAGGAAGTTACAAGGAATGTAATTCCTTTCAGCATGAAACAAATCATGCAGAGATATACAGATAAGAGAGAAGAACCTTCTATTAATGATCTTCGAGAAGAAGTTAACTCCCTCAAAGAAGAAGTTCGAGAAGTTAAGACAAGACTAAACAAAATTGAAATTGATGCTTTAGCAAAATAATTTCTTAAGGATGCTAACGTATCTCTTAAAGGAAAAGAAATTGCTACTTCAGATAAAGAAGATGAAGGTAACAACTCTTCGAATCAATCAGCCCCTTTATCACCTAAAGGTATTGAAGATGCAGGTATTAGTATGATCACTAAGGTGAGACCATAGAGTTATCATATTATGATTAAGTTAGTAGTGAATTCTAATTTTGAACTTAACAAAATTGCTTTGTTTGATAGTGGTGCAGATCGTAATTGCATTGTTGAAGGTCTAATCCCAACCAAGTACCTCCAGAAGGGAACTACCAAGTTATACAGCGACTGGTGAGCGTATCTGTATAAATTATAAACTATCAAATGCTCATATCTGCAATGACAATATTTACCTTGCTAATGATTTTGTCATAACAAAAGACATTAATGAGGAAATTATTTTGGGTATACCTTTTATTACCCAGAACCTTATATTTCAGATTTTGAATCAGTCAAAACAAAAATATTAGGAAAAGAAATTTCCTTTACTTTTATCAAGACACTTTCTCTTGAAGAAAGTAAATTTTTGCATAAACAAACTGCATTTGAAATCAATCAGATTTGTTTTTTAAAAGAAGATATTAAAATTAAGAAAATTGAGCAAATTCTAAAAAGCCCGAGAATGGTTGCTACAAATTACCAATCTTCAGAAGAATTTTTAAAGTGAAATTTGCTCAGAATTTCCAAACGCTTTTTGGGATCGAAAATCCCATATTATTGATTTACCATATATTGATGGATTTAATGAAAAGGCCATCTCTACAAAATATAGGCTTATTCAGATGAATCATGAATTAATGGAAATCTGTAAGAAAGAAAATTCATACTCTTTTGAGTAATAAAATTATTCGTCCTTCTAAATCACCTTGGAGTTGTTCAGCATTTTATGTTAACAATGCAGCTGAACAAGAACGTGGTTCTCCAAGACTTTTTATTAATTGCAAACCTTTAAACTCAGTTTTAAAGTGGATTCGTTATCCGATTCCTAACAAAAGGGATCTTTTAAAACGGACTTTTAAAGCTAATGTTTATGGTAAATTTGATTTAAAATCTGGATTTTGGCAAATTCAAATTGCTGAACAAGATAAATATAAAACAGCTATCAATGTCTCGTTTGGACAATATGAATGGAATGTCATGCCTTTTGGGCTTAAAAATGCCCCATCAGAATTTCAAAATATTATGAATTCTTTATTCAATCATATTAGTCATATTTCAATTGTTTATATTGATGATGTATTAATCTTTTCCGAGGACATTGATTCTAATTTCAAACATTTAAATATTTTCTTTAAAATTGTTAAGCACAATGGATTAGTCATTAGTGCTAAAAAGATCAAATTATTTTAAAAAAAAATCAGATTTCTTGGACATGATCTTTATCTAGGTACCTCTAAACCAATTTGCAGATCAACTGCGTTTTCTGATAAATTTCCCAACGTCATTTTAGATAAAACTCAGTTGCAATGATTCTTAGGATGTCTCAACTATGTAGCTGATTTTATTCCCAAAGTTAGGCATATTTGCAAACCTCTCTTTGATAGATTAAAAAAGAATCCTTCACCCTGGAGTGATGAACAAACCAATGCAGTTATTCTTCTAAAGAATATGGTTAAAAGATCTTCCATGCCTTGGTATTTCTAACCCTGACTACTTCATGATTGTTGAGACTGATGCATCTGACATTGGATATGGCGGTATTCTTAAACAAAGAAAAAACCCCAATTCTTCAGAAAAATTAGTCCGATACACCTCGGGAATCTGGAATTCTGCTCAAAGAAATTGTAGCACGATCAAAAAGGAAATCCTTGCTATTGTTCTTTGTATAACAAAATTCCAAGATGACTTGATCAATAAAGAATTCTTGCTTAGAGTAGATTGCAAATCTGCTAAAGAAATCCTCCAAAAGGATGTTAAGAATATTGTTTCTAAACAAATTTTTGCTAGGTGGCAAGCCTTATTATCTAGTTTCGATTTTTAAATTGAATTTATTAAAGGCGAAAATAATTCGCTGCCAGATTTCCTAACTCGTGAATTTTTGCAGGGTAAACATGAGCAGACCACATATTAGGCCCATAGCGGGTAAGCAACCAGCTAGGTCCAACACAAGTGGCCTGACAAGAACATCAGGCCCATTTGCAATAAGGGCTGAAATTAATCATGCAAGGCATGATTTAAACAGGTATTCGGCTTTAGCCCAACTACCCCCAATCATTCCTCCTGAACATCCTCAGGATAGTTTGTCAAAAATGCTGATTTTGAAGAAGCCCTTTTTAAAGCAACAAGAGCCCAACTCATCTTCATCACCAAGCGGAAAACTTAGATTCTCTCAGAAGCAAACAAGTGACTGTTACGCTATGAAACAGCCCCAAAGTTTTGCAGAAGCAGTCTCTCCGAGCAGTGTAAAAACTACTCACAAAGAGAAAGAGAATTTTGAAATGGTTTCTCTAAAGGTTTTTCCTACCTTAGCGTTAGACAAGGAATATGAAGGGTATGAGATAAAGCACCTCTTAATACCTATTTAATACAAAAAGGAATTATGTAGAAACAGATAATTCCTTAAAAACCAGAAGATATTTTGAGTTCATCCTTGTTGATACAGGATCCGTTGAGATTGAACATGAGTTGGCAGATAAATCTGACCCAGATAGCATTGCTTACTCTAAGTTCACAATCAAAAAGATTTTATCTCCTTTCAATTGGCCTGTAGACCATTTGCAAACTCCCATTAATCTCTCTAAGAGATTTAACCCACAAACCTATAATTGGTATGACTACAAGAATGTCTGGGTAAACTTCTTGTATGTTAGACCTACAACCCACACCTGGTTTGTTAAATATTGTCCAGAAGTTGCAGCTTCTACTATCCCAAGGTGGTTCTTGGAATGGTGGAGCTGCTTTGGTGGAAATAAACAATTAATGCCTCGACAGTTTGCTGAGATATATCCTCAATTCCAGATTGATGAAGGCATATCAACACTACCAGAGACTATAAAGCTCTATAAGTTTTTCATTAAAAAACTTTTATCTTATATTATAAGTTAGACGTTTGTTATTACAGATTTTGACAGGATTAAGTTTCTTTCTAAAGAAATCCGAGTCAAAGGTTGGTCTCCGTCCAAAAAGGATACACCTCCGTCTTCATGTAAGAAGACATTATCAAAAGTTTCACCCTCAAAGAGTTAATTGAAGAAGAGACTTGAAAAGGCTCAATCTGAGTTAGATGATAATGCATGCGAAGTTGCAATCAATCAACTTCTTGAAGAAGCATCCTCTCAAAGCGATGATAATGGTGATATGCTAAATCCAAAGGCTTTAGCAAATTCATATCTAAATCCATTTGATTAAATTCTAATTGAGGTATTAAAACAGGAATAATTAGTCTTTCTAATAGAGATCTAAAGGATCAGAATTATTAAAAAAGAAACAATGGAGTCTGAAAGAGATGGAATCTTTGTTAAGATAATCAAAATGGAAGGATGAATTTCATCATCAAAATCAGAAGACCCAGTTAGCATCTGACTAGGATCTTATCATTAACAGTAGCCAAAGGAGACAAAGGCTTTACTGAAAGATAAAGTCGAAAAGAAAAGATGCCTCTTGAAAAGAGAAAGCAACAAATAGACAGTCATCATTCTCCAAGGTCTTATAGATCATGTCGGGACCAAGAAGTTATGATTCACCAACTTCAAACCATCCAATCAGAGATCTACATCTTCTACAATACAAAGCTTCAAATGGAGACATGGCTATGGACGAATGGTAACTATTTTCATTAGAGAACTCTACCAAAGGCAAGTGCTCATTTCAACTACCTTTGAAATCTATCACACAAACTCTAAGAATATCCTCAAATGTTTGAATAGTACGCTCCACTTGACCATCCCCTTGAGGATGAAAAGTTGTGCTAAACTTCATTCTTGTACCCAACCCTTTTGAAACGGTATCCTAAAATATATATGTGAATTGTGACCCATATCTGATATGATGGACAACAGGAACCTTTGAGACTCATAATTTTATCGATATAGATCTTGGAATAATCCTCGGCCGAGTATACGGACTTAAGGGGAATAAAGTGAGAGGACTTTTTCATCCTATCAACCACCACCCATATAGAGTCATTTTGCTTTCGATTCCGAGGAAATCCCCTACAAATTCTATATTGATGTCTTCCCACTTCAAACTGGGAACTTAAAATTCTTGAAGTAAGCCACCAGACTTTTGCTTCTTAGTTTTCACTTGTTAGTAATTTGGAAACTTTGCGAAAAATTCTTCTATGTCCCTCTTCTAGCCATCGCACCAAAATACTTCTCTATGTTCACGATACATCTTAGTAGAACTCAAATGAATTGAATAACGAGAACGATGAGTTCCTTTAGGGCACGATTTCATAAATCATCTATATTGGGCAAGCAGAACCTCACTTGAACCTCAAAACACATCTCCTCTAAGGAGAATGATTCATTAAACCTTCTAAGAATGGTTCCTTTAAATCCATCAATGATTGATCAAGGTGTTTCTTAGACTTCACCTCAACTACCAAAGACGACCCAGAGTTAAGATTGACCATAGAACCACCATGAGGAGAATCTTCCAATCGAACAACCAAATGAGACAACCTATGGACATCCTTCACTAGGTCTTTATTGTTATCCTCAACATGAGACACACTACCCTTGGTCATATGACATAGAGCATCTGGTAACCATATTGGCTTTACCGGGGTGGTAGAGAATAGTCATGTCGTTATTATTCAACAATTCCGACCACGTTCGTTACCGGAGATTCAACCCCTTTTGAGTAGATACAGATTTAAGACTCTTATGGTTGTTATACATATCAACATGAAAACCATATAGGTAATGCCTCCATATTATAAGAAAAACACTACAGCCGCTAACTCATGATGATGAGTACAGTAGTTCTTCTCATTAGCCTTGAGTTGCCTAGAAGCATAATATATAACCTTCCCGTGGTGCATAATGACACAACCCAATCCCACTCGGGTTGCATAACAATAAACCACGAACCCTTGGTACTCTCCGGTTAAGTCTACACTTGAGTGGTGGTAAGACTATCATTCAAAGTTTAGAAGCTTCTTTCACAAGACAGTGACCACTAAAATTTCACATTCTTTTGGGTCAAAGTAGTCAAAGGAAAGGCAAAGGACGCAAAACCATCCACGAAACTCTTATAGTACCCTGTTAGACCCAAGAAACTTTTTATATCTGTTGGATCAAAAGTTCATGGCCAATTTCTAACCGCGTATGTCTTCTTTGGATCAACCTTTACAGCTTCACTAGAGATGACATGACCAGGAAACACCACCGACCTTATCCAAAACTCACATTTTCTATACATGAAAAATAATTGGTGTTCCTTCAAGACTTGTAACAACACCCTCAAATGACCCATATGATCACCCTCATTATTAAAATATACAAAAATATCATCTATGAAGAGAATCACAAAAACATCTAGGTAGTTTCAGAAGAACCTATTAAGTAGGTCCATAAATGTTGTCAGGGAATTAGTCAACCCAAAATACATCACTCTAAACTCATAATGACCATACGTTGTCCGAAAGGCTGTGTTGGGGATATCTTCATCACTCACTTTATGTTTATGATATCTTGACCTTATGTCAAATTTTGAAAAGCAGCTTGCACCTTGGAGTTGATCAAAAAAGTCATCAATTGGAGAGAGAGTATACATATTCTTAATGGTCACTTTGTTCAGTTACTGGTAATCGATACATCCTAAGGTACCCATCCTTCTTGTTCACAAATAAACCCGGAGCACCCCATGGGAAAATATTACATTGAATGAATCCTTTGTCTAGTAAATCCTTTAGTTGAGCCTTCAACTCTTTCAATTTCCTGGAGCCATCCAATAAGAAGGAATTTACATGGGATTTGTATCCGGTAAAAAATCAATTCTAAAATTAATGTCCCGTTTGGGAGGAATTCTTGGAAGATTATTAGGAAACACCTCCGGAAATTCCCTCACTACGGGGACTAACTCAATGTGATGAATTGTGGAGTCTAAATATTTGTCTCTTATAATATTGTATAGAAACCCTTTAGATAACATCTTACAAGCGTTTATACTAGAAATTATACAACCTATAGGAATGGAACTTCCCCCCTTCCACTCCATGACGGGTTCATTAGAAAAGTTAAACTTGACAACTCTTGTCCTACAATCAATGGAAGCACAACAAGCATGCAACCAATCCATTCCCAAAATAACATTAACATCAATCATATCGAGTTATACTAATTCAAAATGATTGGGTAACATTGTGGGATAATTTCTATATATACCTTTTTGCAACCACCGACTCACCTACCGGGGTAGTAAAGGTTCATTCAAGATATATATCAAAATTTCTAGCAACCAATGGAGTAACTAATTAAAAGGTATCACCCGGATCAAGTTAAAAATAAATATTTAAAGATAATACATGTAACATACCTCTCACTTCGTCAGGAGAACTCTGTTTTTCACCCTTAGAACGGAGCTCATAAAAGTGATTCTTTTTTTTTTGGAGAATCAACTTTTGAACCACTTGCTTGTCTGCTCCCCTTGTCTTGCCCCATAAAATTAGGGCAATCACTCACCTTGTGAAATTTTTACCACATCCGAAGCAATTCTCCATCCCAACAAGGCATCACCCCAATGTCTCTTGCCACACTTTCCCCAAATTTGCTTGTTACTTGGTGAAGTAGTACTTCTTCCCTTTGAGACATAGGGTTAGACACTCTATCATCACGAGCCTTAGGGAAATTTGAATGAACGTTATTAGAGAACTTCTTCTGTAATCTAGGTGTATCTTGAATTTCCTATCTGCCGTTTGAACAACCACTTTCAAAAGACTTGGCCCTCTTGGCTTCTTTATTCTTACTCCTTAACCTACTTTCTTCCACTTGTTGAGCATGAACTATTACATGAGAAATATTCATCTTTTCATGAAGCATATACGAACGACATTCTCCCTCCATGTCATTGGATACTCCCATATGAAAATGAGTCATCTCATCCCTTGGGTTAGTGTCACATTTGGGGTTACCCCCTAGATGAAACCGGCGTCGTCGTCCTTTTTAAGGACTAAGACTAGCCTCTTTGTTTCATGTCATTACATTCATAGGTTGAAAATGCGGAAAAATATAAATCTTTTATTTTCTCTATTTGGAGGTTTACATATACCTCTACATACACATAATATAGATTCATATCGAGTATACATAGACCCTTCATATAGGAAGGTTACATAGCCTT
Source organism: Solanum pennellii (assembly GCF_001406875.1). Taxonomy (NCBI): domain Eukaryota; kingdom Viridiplantae; phylum Streptophyta; class Magnoliopsida; order Solanales; family Solanaceae; genus Solanum; species Solanum pennellii. The sequence continues at coordinate 53,769,392 of NC_028645.1, read as the reverse complement.
CTAATTTTATTGCATATATATAAAAATATAGAAATAGTCTCAACGATTGTCTTGTCTCATACCGTATAAACGTATGTCACAATATGGGCATAGCCCTAACATCAATTCAGCAAGACCATATATAGGTGATACGAAAGTACAATATTCAAATAACAAGGAAACAAAAGATAGAGTCAATAATCTAATAACAAAATCCAATGCTAGAAGATGGCATTGCCCTTGAAAGTTGAGTACCTACCTTACTTGGATGAAAGGAAGAATCCAAGCCTTCAACAATATCGCCTTGCAAACTCTTCAACGATCGGAACCTAAAATGTTTTGGACAAGGGAAGAAAATAGGGTTAGTACTCCAGATATACTATGTATGAGATATTATGCACATACAGAAGCAAAACATGCTAAAAGGGACTTTTTATCAAAGCATGCCATTTTACCCCTTTTAGGGATTCATGTAAAGTCAAGTAAGTCATATTGATCAACCAAACATCCTTACTATCTCAACAACTAATACTTATCCCGACACACATGGAATCATGACTTACATCAACCCTATCATCAAGGAATAATATCTCAAGAATGAATAAAAGATAAACATATCATATTAAGTCAGACAACTACTCACATGTCCTTATCTAGTCAACAAGTGCAATGACCAAGCAAAGCCCCATTACCTTACCCAATCAAGTATTCTCAACAAAAAAACATTAACCAATGTCAAACTTCACATATCATGGCATAAAGGCTTACATTTTATCTCATAGTACCTCTTTCGGAAAACAATTATACCACAAAGCCCCAACTAGGTACTACCACTAATAGGAGTCTTCTTTGCTAGTAGAATCCATTATAATCCAAGGCATATTCATAATTGAAGAAATCAACATATAGTATCAACAATATGACATGGTCATGATATATATAAATATAAATATATATATATATATATATATACACAAATCATATATTATCATAACATAAACTAACCTCCTCCTAAGACTCCCCTCAAGACTAACTAGTGCAATATCTACGTAGAGTACCATACCCCTACCTAGACTAAGCTAGAACCCTTAGCCTATCCAAGTTAGAGTCCAAGTCCTTTAATCCATTTTTATGTTTTGGGAACATCTTGCCTGACAGACATACACCACATGATCTAGTGTGGAATCCGGTGTCATAAAACCCTACGACTACTTGACAAGGTAGTACCAAAACATAAAACATAGTAACTACGTGGATCCACTAGCTAGTATTCCTATGGGAAAACATAGTTCAAGAACTAGGACATCTAGTTGGGACCCTCTTTATGCGTCATGCATTATAGTCTCCAATCTCAAGAGTAATGTAGTTTTCCTACCTTCCCTATGTGGTAAAGGACACATCTCCATCTAGTTCACTCGATGCTAAGCTAGAGTCACTTTTTGAAATGACTTTAAGCCTTCAATTATCAATCATAACTCAATTTATACCATAAGGTCTACCCCTTGTATAATAATCATCATCAATAGATCAATAAGAATTGTATGAGTATAATTCCTTTCATCACAATTCATATAAGTGAGGTTAACACATTAGCATTTTATAACATATTAAGGCACATTGATAGTTTTCACCATCCTTTTACCACATACACCTTAATCAACCTCACAACATAGTCAAGAAATTTAAATTCATCACCATACCACCCTATAATCCTAGTATAAGGCATAATCCAATGTAATATCGTGGTTTTACAACAATTAATTACAATTGGAATTAAAGATAGATATCTAAGACTTACGAAGTTTTTCTAATAGTCTATCATCAAGGTCTTACCATCAAATCATAACTCACCCGAACATGTGGATTAACATAATAGCACAATGATAACCAATATCATTACAAGGCCAATTGCAACTCTATAACACAATTCATCTTGATATCACAACTAGAGACAGGTACATAGATAAATTTCACATTATCAATCATAACCTAAATTTAAGCTAATGAAATATCATGATAGGACTATAATTCATCATAATTTAATCATTATAGAACCATAGGATAGTAAACTAATCAAAAACAAACTAAATTTAATGATCACCATACAACATAGGTCAAGATCACTATCTAGGGTTAGGGATAGAGGATCATATTCTTCAATAAGACCAAACCATCAACAATTATCATAAACAAGTTTAATTACATGTAAATATACTAAGTATAACCCTAAGAATTCATTAACAACTCAATCTAAGACTTAAATTTCGTAATTGAATTAAACCCATAAGAAAACTCAACTTTTTGAAATATATTTTGAAGGAACCCTTTGAAGAAAAGATCTCAAAGGTTAATAGAAACTATACCTTAATGTTTCTCATCAATTTGATGAAGAATCTACCGTTTTTACAGTCCCAAACCCTAGCTCTTGCTAGCATTCAATGGTGAGTTCTTGTAGAGAGAGAAATAAGAGAGAAGGAAGAGAGTTTATTTTTAAAGTAGTCATAAGGTTCATGAGGGCTAAGGGTATTTATAGAGGGTCTTAATAAACTTAATTAGTCACCCTTTAATCCCTAAATAAACCCTAAATAACTTAATTAATTAAATGAAACCATTTAAAATTCATCAGAGAAACTCGACCGTCATCGACGAGACCCCGATCGACGGTCCGTCGGTGAGTCGACGGACACCCCCCCTCCTTCCTGCACTCCGTTGTATCTGTCACAGACTTTATAGGCGAGGGATTCCTCCAATTATTATATGTGTGGGGTGACAGTTGCCTCGACACCCATCGAGCCACTTACGGACCGTTGTCTGTCCCGTCGATGCACACTGCCAGGCAGTGCTGCATCAAACTACAGGGGTCCTCCTCAAGGTACCTTGGTTGGTCCTTGGGGAGTCGTACCTAGATTTTTCAATCATGAAACAACTCAAACACCCATTAGATACCATTCCACCCATTCTCGTACATTTCCGACTCCTAAATGTTAGTAAAAAGGCTAAGGCACACTAACATCCCTTTGACCAACTTCCCGGACGTTTTGAACGTTTTGGTTCTTAAACCTTCTAAATGACCTATATTAATTAAGAATGGAATTAGAAACAGTGTTTAGACTTAATGACACCTATGTTAGGCTTTACCATAATTCTTGGATTTTCAAGCTGTCAGAGTAAGACACCAAGGATTAAGCATATTGCAGAATTTTGTAAACATCAAGGACTACTCAAATACACTCACACGTCCTTCTCGAAGGTGTATTAATTCTTCCTTCTGCGCTTCCCTCAACTCTCTAGGAAAGAACCGTTAAAGGAAACCCCTTTAGAAAATCTCCCAAGTATTCGGGCCACCTCTTAGCACCATATTATATCTTCATTGGGTGTACCATGTTTTTGCCACATCTTTGAGTTAATAGGCAGCCAACTCGGTCTTTTAACCCTTAGACACACCCATAAAAAATAGGATTTTATAGACCTCATCTAGGAAATCTTTAGGGTCTTCATCTGCTTTCGACCCGTTGAATAATGGAGGGTTCATCCTAGTAAAGTCTCTCAATTGAGATGCCATAGTGCTAGAATGTTGAAGCACACGGGATGTGTGAGTATGTATAGGGGAGTTGCTCTATATAAATCATGAGAATGGAGAACAATTAGAACACCCTGCATTGGAGTAGGTTACAACTCATGATTCTGTGCCTAGCTACCATGGTCTATGCCGAATATTGTCTATTCTCATTATATGGGATACCGTGTACTATTGGAAAAGTTCTATGTAGTTTAGGTGGTGATATGGGATGCCATATTTACAATGCATTGTAGGCTTTTATTAAGTTAGTGATTGAGTCCCTAGGTCTTCTCCAAGACCATTACTTGAATGTCCTTATATGATGAATGTCTGTTGAAACTAATGAAGATAATGACTTAAGTTGGAACGTATTGAAATGAATATGTACTTGCCTAGAGTAGTTAAGGGTGATCTAGTTAAGGCGTAAAGGGGGCATAGGAATGGTCACTTCATGTATTACCTAGGCATGTCTTAATAATGACTCTAGATAGGAAAGTTGGTTGATACATTAGACATGATCTATACTTAGGTAGTCTTAAACGATTATTCTGGTAATCTTGGAGAGTGTGTATGGGCATTAACGCAGGACATAGGAGTAGAAAAGAACGGAAACTCTATCGTCATATAGCCTCTCTCCCATAGATGTATCGTGACTCACACCGATGGTTAAGACTCTACTAGACGTGACTTGATGAGACTTCTTAATTTCTAATACTACTTTCACAAACCTATGCTTTGATACCAAGCTTGTCACATCCCAAGACCACACCCTAGAAGTTAGGGTACAATCTCGAATTGTGAACGGCGTACTCGACCTCTCGGAGGTCTTATACAAGTCCTTACATATCATTCATCGGATAAACAGAGTGAAAAGTTGTGCAGATTTAAAACTTTTCACATAACATAACATAGTCTTTAAAAACACTGTCATATAAAAGTAATAGGAAATACTAAGTCTCAATCGCATAATCTTAAGACACAAGAATTCTTGGTACACGGCCCATACTTCATTACTAATATAGAAATACTTAGTCTATTACAACACTTCAAAGGAAAACATAACAAACATATATACCATGAGTCAAATGAGGACATACTTCAAATTCTCTTGAACGTTGATACGGTCCAAGTATTAACTTGTCAAAGCTCCTCAGCTACCAAGAACTATATAGAAAGATAAAAGCATGTAATTAGTACAACCACATGTACTAAGTACGACATTATGCATAAAAATAATGAAAATGGATTTTTATAAAAAAATATGCATCTATTAATTTAAAAATAATATTATAATCATAAGAACAACATTTAACAACTTAGAAACACATAGGAAAATGATTAAACAAAATATCACATTTTAAGAGAACACTTTCTAGTGAACTCAAATCGCTGTACTGTGAATTCCTTCACTGTTACAGTGAATTCCTTCACTGTTACAGTGAATCACTTTAACTTCCATGAACAAACTTCTGGCATGTAATTCCCTCACTAAAATATATCCTATGATTTTCTTAACTCACATAAAGAGAGACCACTAATACACCCTCTCTAGATGTGCCTAAACGACCCTTAATATTACTTATAATGAGTCACATACACACTTATAAAGTATCATAAATATCAAGGTAAGATTCTTCTACTAAAGGTGACTCTAAGTCTCACTTGAGTGAGTTGTGAAGCGACCGCCCATACAGTCCCTTATACACAACTTAAGAGATCCTATAGACTCCCTAGAATAGAATCATTCTCACTTATCACAACAACACATAGATTATATGACATTCTCCTCCCAAAGCTATAAAAAGACCTACTTAAGTAAATCAAGAAGATAACGTCCTTAGCGACCGCTTCAAGACTACCTAAACAGTCCTTAAGACTACCTAAGGCTTAGATAATGTCCATAACGCCAAACATCTTCCGTAACTAGAGTAATCCTCAAGACTTCAAAAGATAAGACATGAAGAGATCATCTCTTATGCCCTCTTTACACTTTATCTAAGGAATCCATAAGTCACTTTAGATTAGGTACTTATTCATTGACATGATTCTTAACATAATTCATTAGTTCATTAGTTCATTATAAGACACACACATCACATAAATGACTTTAAGTAATGGTTTTAGACAAGATAAAGGAACTCCAAATAACACCTTAAAAGTCTATTGTCCAATATCTAGATAGCGTCCCATACAACCACCTAAACCTCATTAACTTCTCTAATGCTAATAGGTATTCCATATGATGAGAATAGGAAATAACCGAGACCATGATTGAAAGACATGGAATCCGGAGTTCTATCCTACTCTGATGAGGTTATTCTACTTGGAAAGGGTAGAACTTAGAGCCATATCATGTAGGCACATGGTAAAGGAATATGAAGGGCATACTTTGTAATCTAGTCTTTAACTTCAACTAGAACTACTTCCCCTTACTCACTCGGTTCTAGCCTTCTTTATCATAGAGTAATTCACATATTAGGTTCACATAAGAGGGTTCCATAACAAGTTCATAACCCAATCATTTTACCCTACCATAGAAGGTCCACTAGGGCTACCTCACAATGGAGTCATGAAGATCATGATGAATTTCCTAAGTATTAATATGATGCCGTTCCAGAAAATTAACCTTAAGTTTAACATTCCATAACTTTTGAGGATACCATTACGGTTTACGACTTCAATAATCTTAACATTACCACTAAATCAAAGTTTTCACATAAAAGACACTCATAAGATCATTAAGGTCACATGTAAATCATACATTAAAGACTAGAGTTAAAAAAATCTAAATAAATAAATCACATATTCAACATCATAAATACATCAAGCAATGGACACAAGTCCACCAAGACAAGACACCACATGCTTCACTTTTACCTATAATGCAAGTAATTCTAGAAGCACCTAGAACCAACTCTAACATCTTCAATCCATCCAATATACTATCATAACATAATAAATGTAATAAACATAGACTCATATAGCCACGTATGAATAACAAAGACTCAGCCCAAACACTATACACATAATGTCAAAGTCATAGTCTAACATAGTCACCTAAGACAACATGAATAGAATAATTCATATATGACTCAACATGTAGATAGATATTGTCATGCTTCACATAATCAAACTATACAAATAGTCATATTACTTCAAGTAGTTGTCAACAAGGCAGAGATTATCATATTGCATGAACTAACACCGACAAGGCCACATCAATTGCAAGTAAAACACATAACACCACAACCATAAATGGACCATACCAATTACAGTAGAATCAAAGTATAAACAACATCAAACTAAAGGAAATATGGAAGCATACCCCCACATCATCCTAAACATTTCAATCCAAAGTCAATTTACTCAATTCGATAACACAAGACCATTACCCAAGGCCATAAGTAACAATTAAACATAAAAACTACAATAATCAATGAACTAGGTCAAATAAATGTAAATTAATAAATCTAACACAACCTAGATATCAATTTACTACAATTATTACATCAATGAATATCCCACATAAAACTACATAAGGATTCAATAATATTAGATCAATATCACGTAATCCAAACATAGACAAAAAGTAGTGTTCATCCAATTCATGGGTTCATATGTAATTTAGGTTTAAATCATCAATAAAATTAACAATAAATTAAATCATTACTCAATGATTAGAAATCATTAATGCAAGAACCCATGGTAGAATCATGATATTGGACAATTCAACTTTAGAAACTTTGAAAATGTCTTGAGAATTGGGCTCCTTGATGAAACAAGTTTCAAGGATCAAAAGACATACTTTGATAAAGATAATTCTTCACTTTGACATAGAATTTCCACTCAAAACGTCACCTCCAAGATGTTCCTTGATTTTGGACTTCAATGGAGTCTTTGGTATTTCTTAATGCGATTATGGGGTTTTGATTTGGAAGAATGAAATATTCTAAGTGTTAAACACTTATATACACATTTAAAATAAATAATATACCCCTTAGGAACCGCCAAAGACTATGCTTTGTAGTGGGGTTAATTTTCAAATTCACCCCTAGTTTGGCAGTGAAACTGCACGCAGGGACAGCCCATAGACGACTTCCCCATAGACGGGGTTTAAGCCCATTTACAGGTCGTGATGGCAACCGTCGATGGGTTCAAAGGATTGAAACAGGTAGCTTTTCCGCCCAAGATAAGTATCTACCCACGACCATCAACCACGGACCGTCGACCATGCTACTGGCCGTCGATTGGCTTCCGTTTGGATCTGCCTTTTGGCAGTTTTAGCCACCAACTTAGGTCCTTCCTCAAGGACCCTTGGATGGTCCTTGGGGATAATTTCCCAAACGTTTCCAACCCAAATATAATCTCCTATGAGTTTAACACCTCCCACATAAATTTCATTCAAAACAATCACATAAAACTCGAAAAAACATGTCTAGACACAGAAGGTCATTTCAAGGCACATCTTTCAAACATCATAGACGTTCTTGGACGTTTGACCTCGAAACACCACAAAACTCATCACACTGCCTGTAGATGATATAATAACTCAATTAAGTACATTACAACCTCATGAATAACAAATAAACACATAGAACAACATGTGAGGGATATAGGTGACTTAGTCGTCGAGCGTCTTGGTCGTCCCTAGACGTTTGAATTCCAATGCACCTAATACTTTAGCTACTGCCTCTATTCTATATATTAGACCTATTTAGGACATTAGACCCTCCATACAAACATTTAGATCTAGTTCACCTAAGTCATTTTCGCTGTCTTACATAACCCAACACGCTTAATGGACCATATAGAAGACTCATCTTAACACCACATTCAAGTAAACACTACCAATGGCATCATAAGTTAAAATACTCTACAATCGAATACTTGGAATTCACTTTATAAGGAAAACATACGACCTTACTTACAATCCTACTCTATGCCTTCTAGTGTTATGTACAAGTGAAGCCCCATAACCTCACAGATACTAAGTAGACTCACAAAGAGATTACAAGTCTTCCATGTATTACATACATTAACAAGACAAGTATAGGCTACTTCATACATAACAAATAAGACCTCATCATATATCAACAAGACTAACATTATGCATTTATGGTAAGACCATTCCATATGGACGCATTAGGACTCATACCATGCATTTCATCACCACAAGTACAGGACACTACAATGTCATGCATAAGAAACATAAACATGATCATATAAATTAGGACACCTTCCTAGAACTCCATTCAAGATCTATTTATGCAATGCATAAGTAAAGTCGCATACCCTCACCAATGCTAACAAGTTCCCTTAGGCTATTCTAGTTAGTGTCCTTACTTTACATCCATTGTCCATTTTACTTTAGGGAAACTATAGCCTTAACCGACACTAACACCATGGTGTTAAACATGAAATTTGGTGTTGTAGAACCTTACACAAAGGAAATGTGCTCTACCTTTCCAAAGTAGAACATTAACATCATGCTAGCATATTATGTGATATCACTTGGTAGATCCTATGGGGCAAGCATAGTTTATGAGACTTGGAGGCATAGATGGAAACCCTTTTTATGACAAATGGGGCATTTTAGTTATCCACATCGTGAGAACTATGGTGAACATACCTTCGACATTCGGAAGGGACTACCCTTAAACTTCAAGTTCACTTGGAGCTAAGCTAAGTTCCATTTATTTAAAATCCTTTATTAACATTACCTTATAAGGTAGGCTTCAGGAGATTGACTTCTTATATTCTTAGCTTATAGTTCATAGATGAGAGTTCATGAACATAATTCATATGAGAAGACCTTCCACATAGACATAGCATATTCAAGGACCATCTAGTTTAGGATAACCTTCTGAACACCTTTCAAGAGACCATTTACTGACTAGATGATAATACATTCATAATGGACATGTTTCATGTTTGTGTATACATATATGTTAACAAACCTTTCAAGTAAACACCCACACATATTCATACTTCATCATATCATATACTTTCATGTGCATAGAGTAATCCCTAGGAGTTATTCTAGCAAGGTAAACATGTGCAATGTATATGCAAAGACCCATCCAATTGCCTACACTAATACAACTATCAGGTCACCTCAGTTAAGATACACTTCAGACCTCATGGACTTGTACTTTACATGCATAGTAATAGAAATTTGTGCATATGAGAATTATCTCTTCATTACACACTACGAATCTATACTACTTATAAACATGCATGAGGTGTATGTGTATGTACATTGGTCAACATAATCAGATATTGGCTAACAACATCACATTGAGGCAGCCACTTTTTTAGACTACATATCAAATTCAGGTTCCCTAAACCATAGAAAACTCAAATATAGAGTAATAGGGACTATAGAGCAAACACAACCACATTACAACATAGGAGACAACGCATCTATGATACTTTAATCTAAGACTCTTAATAATGATTAAAACCACACATTCGTGTAGAGATTTATAGGTAGGGGTCATGCTACGTAAGAGTAATCAATCATCAATAGACCTCAACAATGTCAAATTTATAGACCTCTAACCCTAACATCTTCATTCACATATAGAAAAAATCATCAATATAACCTAGATCATGAAATAGCATTGAAAACTAGGAATGATACTTCACATTGTGTAATCATCATAACACACTTTCAAGATATAATTGCCTTCAATTCCATGATGACATAAAATTATAGAATGACAAGGAAGTAAACACAACAACCATAAGTTGACCATACCACACAATGCCATACAAGGCCAATCATCTAGCTATTCTTTAGAAAAGAAGAGAGAATAAGACCAACTTACAATTCCTTCAAGCTTTTTTAATAATTGATAATTTGCCATAATTAAACACCAGTAAATGTATAAAATTGTTGCTAAAAGTACCATTACATAAAATAAATCATACTTCAAACATCATGGTTTCAAGATGACATTCAATACACTACTTCATCATGTCTACAAAAAGTAGAGAAATATAGATAAATTTACAAAATCCCTAAACCTTGATCATCATTTAACACTCACCAACAATCCATATTCAACTCAAATTTATAACAATAGTAATAGAAAATTCATCATAATTGAAAAATAATAAAATCAACGTAGATCACAAGTCCAACATTATAGGCCAATTTAAAAAATTATGGATATCATGGGTTCTTCATGAAATTTGATTTAAATCCATCTTAAAATAATTGATTAATCATAAATTCATTACTAGAATGCTTTTTAAATCAATTTTACAATGAACACATATCTAGATTGAAAGATAGCAATTTTGATCATGGATTTTCTTTGAAAACATTTGAAGAAATTCCTTAGATGAATGGATTACAAAGTATGAACGATTAACATAAATTACTACATGAGAATCCCAAAAAAAATTTAAAGTATAAACCATGAAAATAAGCCCCTAGCTTGAACCTTGAATTTTCTCTCCAATGGAGGTTTGAGAGGATTTGGAAGAGAAGAGAGATTTGGGATTTTTCATATTTTTGTTGGGTTTTGGGGTTTTGTCATGGTAAACGGGTTAAATAAGTCACAAAAACCTTTTATGACCATCTCCCCAAGCTACCTAAACGCCTCCATACTTATTGGGACTTTTAAACATGTCAAACTTGACTTTTAAACGACGCAACGGAATCTGGGAAGTGGTTGCAGGTCGAGAAGGGATCCTCTGATTTTGCCTTACATAATTTTTAAGCCATTGAACCTCGTGTTGGGAGCGTGACGCGAGGGCAACACCACATTCTTATTCTTCACGCTTCCTTGGGCACCTCTTTGTCCAACGTTTTGGTCCCCCTTAGGTGCCCTTAGGGTGGTCCTCGGGGAGCCGTACCCAAATGTTTTGACCCTTAACATATGTTTTAGGATTATAGGTTCACCCCTACTATTTTTTTACATCAAAAAACACATAAACACAAGAAATACATACAAGGACACACTAGCACGTCTAAAGACCAACTTTTAAATGTCTCGAACGTTCTCGGACGTTTGACCTCCAAACCAGTCAAACCTATTATACGATTTCTAATACACTTTATTAACATTTTTTAACATTTGTGGGAAACATGTGAGACTCTAAGAACCTTAATCCATTTTGAGGGACCTTAAAAAACCATATATCGAAAGATGGTGGGCTTCTTGGCAAGGTAGTACCAAAATATGAACATAACATTCTAGGTGGATCCACTAGCTAGTATTCCAATGGGGACAATATAGCTCAAGAACTAGGAGATACGCTTGGACCCTCATTACGCACATTGTATTATAGTCTCCAATCTCATGAGTAACATAGTGAACCTACCTTCCTACATTGGGAAGGGACACTGCTCACTACTTGTTTACTCGGTACTAAGCTAGAGTCCATTTTTGAAATGTATTAAAGCCTTAATTAATCATAATAACATATTATAGTCCATAGGATCCCATTGTATACCATAGTAATTTAACTCATTAGGAATTGCATGAGAATGCCCTTTCAATGCAACCCTCATATGTGAGAGTAGCACATCATCATCATCATATCATAATAATGCACATAGGCAATTCATAATAAACCTTATTCAATAACATCTTAAGCATAATATAACAATCACATAATCAAGATATTTCAATTTCATCATCATACCAACACCTATCTAATTCAATCACAAGACATGATTCAGTTGAACTTTATCACCAAGTAATAGCCATCACAATTGAAGTAGAGGTTTTAGATCATGAAGTCTTACCAACTCGCCTTCAAAAAGCCATAATCATTGGTCTTACCCTAAACCAATAAAATTTAATCAATAAATCGGTGTAATAACTTCATACAATAGTAATTAAAACAAGAACTACATCAATTGTATCATCACCACCCAAGCTAGCATCAATTTACAACCTAGAATTAGGAGAAATAGGGTTCATCATGAATTCATAAAGAAATTGATCCAATGCAAACAATATATTATCCAAGGAAGTCAATGAATGAATTAGAATAGAAAAAATTCATAGAATCAATGCATCTTCAATTCCTATCAATTCGTAAGCAAGAACGTAGTTTGAGGAATTAGGTGAAAGGGTCATGATCCATACAAATTACCATAAACAACGTCAGTTTAGAAGATAACTCATTAGCAGAGGAAAACCCTTGGAATTGGGTGATTTAGAAATCAACTTTGAAAGGACCTCTTGGGGAAAAGAATCCCCAAAGTGAAGAACCCACACTTTAATTAAGCTTAATCCACAAATTTTCGAAGAAAAATTGAGAACATGGTCTTCTTCTCCAAGCTTCCTTGATCCTCCAGTGGTGGATGAATAGAGAGAGAAAGTAGAGAAACGTGAGATCTTTTGGGTTTTTATTTGGGGATTTGATTTGAGTGAGTAAAATTGATTTAAAACATATATATAATAAATATACACTCGTCCCCTAAATTACCCATAACACCACTCATTTAATTGGGTATTTTTTAGAAATGAAATTTACTTAAAAAGGACACAAACAAATCGTGGAAATGGCTGCACGTCACGAGGGCAGTTTCATATATTATTTTGAAAATACGGGTTGAGGTAGTGGACCTTGTGGAGGCCCCGAGTTGTGAGGAAACTTTTTTTCTTCCTTGTATTGGCTGCGACGTGCATCGGCCTCGTTATCTTTGCTGCCAGAACCTGCTTCAGCAGGTTGCTCGCCAAGGTTTGGGTCTTCCTCAAGAACCCTTTGGGTGGTCCTTGGGGAGTATTTACTAGACGGTTTGACCCTATATACTATATTTTAACTATTAAATGTTTTTTTACACGTTATACCTCATATGAAATTCCGAAAACTTCACCAAACATAGGGACTTCTACTAGTTCAATTTCTCTAGTTTCATGACGTCATGGACGTTTTTTGAAGTCTTGACTTTAAAAATTCTTAAATGACATATAATAATTATTTTAGATCCTAACTCAGTGTTCCCAACCATAGACCCACATGCAATACTCCAACTTAGGTCTTAGACTTTCGGAGTGTTACACACATAATCTCTACAAGACATACAATTCAAGCTTCATAAAGCATATCAACATGAACATCATCATTATCACTTTACATCACATATTAATCCTTAAAGTCTATACACAGAATACACATATAATTACATATTCATACTTCAAGTGAACACCTCCATCAAAGATGGGCAATACCACTCAAGATCATTTCAATGTAAACTAAGCAAGATAGAACAACTTACACATTATCCAAACTTTCATCACTTTTCACCAATTTCACCAATAATTCATCATAAAATAGAATCTAAGGCAGTAACTTATCATAATATAACATAAAGAAACACAATTGTAACATTTTCTAACATTTTCAAGATATATACACTAAACCCATTTCTTAAGCTACAAGTTAAATATGTAGGAGCATGTGTTCATTTGGGTTTTGAAATTAATATCATTAACTAAAAATAAAAACAATGCATTTCAAACATTAAAACGTTTTTATGCAAATACCCATGCTTAGAGCAAAAGAGAGAAGAAGTTGGAGTTTGAAAACCCTCTTTAAAATCTCTTTTGAATAGCTCTTTGAATGAAAGAAGGTTCAAGGATTATCTACTATAACTTAATATGAAGAAACCCACGTGATTTGTCTAATAACCTTGAAGGATTTGGTGTTCTTCCTTGGGGCATGAAGCTTCTCCAATGGAGGATTAAACTTTAGAGAGAGAATTTAGAGAGAAGGGAGAACATGAAATTTTTTTGTTTCTAATTGAGGGTTGGGGTTTTCAATTAGGGTGAAGGGTGTTGATTACCTAAAATAAATATATAATTGTCACATCGGGGGACACCCTATAGGTAACCGGTGTCGTCGTCCTCTTTGAGGACTAAGACTAGCGACTTAGCTTACATCATTACATAATAGGTCAAATTTAGCGGAAAATTTAGAACTTTTCATTTCTTCTACTCGGTGGTGTACATATACCTCGACATACATATAGTATATATATATATATATATATATATATAT
>NC_028645.1:53740059-53754280 GCF_001406875.1 Solanum pennellii | reverse complement strand
ATGTATATATATATATATATGTATATATATATATATATATAGTATACGTAGACCCTTTTTATAGGAAGAATACTTAGTCTTCTACTTTAATTGCACATAGATGTATAGAATAAAAAATAGTCTCCAATAGTCGTCTCATCTCATAACCATATAATAAGAGTATATCAAATTGGGTCTAGCCCGTACATCAATGAAACAAGACCACATATAGGTCATACAACGTTTAATATTCTAAGAAAAAGGAAAAAAAACATAAGAATCTTAAAACTAAAAACTACTCTATTAGCTAGATAGTGGCATCGCCCTCGGAAAGTGAGGACCTATCCTTGTTGGATGAATAAGAGATTTCCAGTCTTATTCAAGTAGTATGCAAATGCCTTTCCACGATCGGAACCTAAATACTTTTGAGAAAAGGATGAAATGGGGTTAGTACACCGCTTGTACTATGTATGAGACCATATGCACACATATCATGAAAACATGCTAAAAGGGATATTTCATTAAGTATGGAATTTACTTTGAAAACCTTTATGCACATTCAATAATGCCATACCAAATCAATAAGACAATCATTAAGTCATAGGCATGTACATGACAAGACCACCAACATCAAAACTAGTCAAGTCAACATGCATATCATGTAATTGAATACACAGTCAAGTAACACTCATCAAGTCATAAATACCCACAAACATGAATACAAGTTCATTATAACATAATCAAACTAAGACAATAACCCACAATCCCTAAAAAGTCAATAAGTGCAATGACCAAGCAAACCGCCATAACCTTACTCAGTCAAGTAACCTAACAAGAATCATAACAAACATCCTAGTTCACATAGCATAGCAATTAAGAGTATATCATCATACTTCAACAATGTAGAGAAACACATATTCATGAGTGACACCAATCCACATATACTATCAACAATGTGCAAGTTCATCATATATAAATATCATGTACGATTATGAGAATATTCAGTCATAAAAATATCCTTTTCAAACTTCCTTCAAGGCTAACTAGTGAAATATTTAGGTAGAGTCCCATACCCCTACCTAGACTAAGCTAAACCCCTTATGTTATCTTAGTTAGACCTCATTCCTTTTGTTCATTTTACCTTTTGGAAACATCTTGCCTTAACAAACATAGACCACATGAGCTAATGTACAATCCATTGTCATGGAACCCTTCACCGAAATAAGGCAAACTACTTGCCAAGGTAGTTCCAAAGCATGAACATAGGAACTACATGGATCCACTAGCTAGTATTCCTAAGAGAGTAATATAGTAGAAGAAGTAGGATATATAGTTGGGAGCCTATTTATGTGACATGTATTGTAGTCTCCAATATCAAGAGTATGTTTGTGATCCTACCTTCCCTATGTGGGAAGGGACACTCCTCACTCTAGTTTACTTGGTGCTAAGCTAGAGTCCCTTTTGAAATGTCTTTAATTTCACTACTGGAAAATAGGCCTGTGGAAAAATGAATAAAACTATTACTAAAGATAGAGATATCGTTTCCATAGATCTAGCGCAACGGGTACTCAAGCGTTACATCAGCTTGCGTGGTCATAGAGTTATGGGAACGGTTAGTGCAATGGATGTAACATCGCGTCGCCATAGAAACTCCTATATCAACGATTATGCCGTCCTTCTGATGCAACCAAAATTGTTGGTATATGCAACATTTTATAAACGTTGTCCTAGATATGATATTGCAACACTTATTTTATTTATAGAAATGGTTATTTTTTATAAAAAATCAATGATTTCCAGTTCTATTGCAACTACTATTTAACCTATTGCAATGATTTCATATTCTATTATAAGCGTTATCGTAGAGTGCATATTGCAACACTTAATTTATTTATAACAACGGTTATATTTATAAAAAAAATTAACGTTTTTCAGTTCTATTGCTTTGATTATTTAAGCTATTGCAACGATTTCCTATTCTATTGTAATTGATTATTTTATATATTCAACGTACGTACGGTTGTAATTGATTAACAACATATTGCAATACATATATATGATCTCCGTAAAATAGAAATCTTTGTTGTAAGACACTAAAATATATATATAAATAAATTATAATACAATATATATACATATATAATTATTAATCCTTCCAAAAAGTTTTATAAACATCACAATACAAAAGATCTAATAAAGAAATCATGATATATCCTTAAAAGAAAAAAGCGTATGTTAAAACCCAAATGATTCGTTAGGTATTTCATCAATACAAACGAGTTACGATATAAGTTTTAAATGTTTGATAGCACAACGAATATTAGAACTGTCTAATATCAAAAATTCAAAAATCTTCTCAAGTAAAGTCAAGTAGATCATCTTCATTTCTATGATCTTCTACTCTTTCTTCATTTTTGATACCTACAAAAAAGAATTTTCATAAAGTTATATTCTTGTGATAATTAGTGATTAAACGAGACGGTAAAGAACTTTCTTATGTAACACGGGGATTTTTCCCCTTTCTCCATAGTTTTTCATCCAAAACCATGCTTCTGTAACACGAAGGAATTGTTCAAAACATAATTCACAAAAGAACCATTGAAGATAATTCTGATACACCTATCTATCAATTACTTCTGCATTGCAGATAATTCCGAAAGGAAGCATTCAACAAACATTTTCAGCCAAAACCATGCTACTCAATAAATGAACTCACTCTTTTAAGAGACAATATAAACTAAAGGAACATGTTTAATGTCACAACCTTTATATCCAAACACCTAGTTATGCGAAAATGTTGCAAATGTCCGTATATATGATTCTATCATGGAGAAGCATAGAGGGTAAGTCTTGTGTATGTGTACGTACTGATTAAATTGCATATCAACTTAATCAATTATCCTCTTACATTAATGTTCTACTCACGGTCATGGGAAAATGAACATACATTAATGAATGTCCTCTTACATGAATGTTCGACTCAAAGATCCGCCGCATACTCAAGTGGCATTACTCATGGTTTTTGGATGAAATTAATAAAGATATTCCACACTTGAGAAGTAAATCTACAATAAAGAAACAAATGACTATTACATCCCTATCATGTCTCCAATTGATTATATCAATGATGGAATTTAGACAAGAGAAATCAGTCAACCTTCACAATAAGCTGGTCACACTCTAAACTCCCAGTCATTCAGAAGCCTTCTAAAGATGATATTTCATCCTTGGTAAGTCAAGTTCTCAACAATGAATACTTCAGGATTGTCACAAAAAGAAAATAAATCTGGAAAACCCACCTTATAACCTATGCTCCTAGACAATTTAGGCCACAAATTTCTTATAGTTCTCCATACTGAGACCCCATAAGTTCTAGTTATAGTGTTGGTTGTCCATTGCTCAGTCTATTTGTATTTGTTAATGATTACATCCTTCCGAAGAGCATGATCCTCTTTACGAAACCTCCACAACCATCTTGATAAAAGACATGTTTTGCAGACCTAAATTCATAACACTCAGCCCACAAATTTATGACACATCAGCCCACAAATTTATGACACATCGATTATTTCATTTCAATTAATATGTTTTATCAATAGAAAAGAGGCAACAAGAATATTGGATGCAACCTGTGCAACTACAGGCAATTTCATACACAATTAATAGAGCAATACCATACTTTCTACAATCTATGGTGTAGTCAAAACTTAATTCAAACATACAATAGTCAAACATCAATAAAACGTACAACTAAAAAAGAAAATCTTAAAATCAAAGAAAAAAGTAATCAAAAACTAAGGTTAGGCTGTGATTTTTGGTTGCAGACAAACATCATTAAGACAACTAACAATCTAGAAGAATATAGAACAGAACAAAAATAGAGAATAAATAATATAAAATATAGAAGAAAGTATAATTAAGGTTTATAATGAAGTGAATCAAGAATATTTGCCAATCTTGCTAGTTCTAACTAGCAAGCAATAAACAGGGAAGTGCATGAATCATGATCGAGTTGTTCAAGAGAGAATAGAAGAAGAAGTAACAAAACTAACCTTGATTGTTACAGCGATTAAAAAAGTGAATCTCATAGCATATTAGGATTAATAAGACAACTAACAATTGAATAGTTAATGAGAATCCCTACCTTAAGGCGAACCAATAGTGAATCTTAGCATATTAGGATCAAGTGTTAGTCCTAGATTTAGACGCTGAAGTTGTGCAATGATGTTCACTGTAAAATCTCTTTCAATTGTATGTTTTTGCGCATTGAATATTTCTTGCATTCTTTGTTGCATCCTCTATTCCTGGTCCTCATTTTTTTCTGCATCATTTCATCATCAACTGTTTGTGAAAAGGGACCAGAACCTCGCTGTTTGTGTTTCAAAAGAGTCTTGGTTATTCCACGTCCATATAATCTTACTCTACCAGGATGATCTTGCCCCATAACTATTGTAAATGCGTCAACAGATTGAGTGACATCTTCACATTGTTTACTTTCCATAGTCTCCATTTTAGCCTACATTTCACATTAAAGAGAAGAAAGTTCAATTAAATTGAATTGATCATATATGTAATGAAAAAAATTTCATATAGATCAACATAGAATAAGAAAATTTCATACTATTTTGGCAACTGTATCTTCATATGAGTCCTTGTATACTCGCTCAGGTTTCCTTTTTCTAGTAGCCACAGATAAGTCCTTAATAGACAAGGCATCAGGAGTTTCTTTCTTTTTTTCCTAGTTATATGCAAGTCACCATTAAAATCTTCTTAAAAAATTGAACAATGTCATATTAATTATACAAGAAAACATCAAACCTCGCGAATTATTGCAAAACTTGTCTTACAAACAGTGTGTAGATACCACAACTTTTTTTGATTCTCATTATTTGTGTGGGATGTCTCTTACAAATAAATAAATTTATGATTTCAAACAGTAATGGAGAAAAAAAATACTTATCAGATATTCAAGTTTTATTTATCACCTTAGCTTCATTAGAGTTCTAATATGCAATTTTTTCCTTAAATGCAGATTCTGAAACTAATTTAGGCCTACTTGCCATTCGAGTTGCATCAATTAAATATTAATAAAAGTGTGTTTTCTGCAACCTACACTTATACCCACTCCAATAAAGTTTAATTGCTCCTAAAGCCAAATCTTTTCCAACTTCGGCAATGTCATATTTTTTCTATAATTTAATCCAATTACATCAGCATACGAAAAAATGAAATACATCAACCATATGATGAAACAGAGAACAACGAACCTTGATATAGTTCCACATATGATCATGTATCTTCAACTTCTTCCAATTAATTAAATTAAGAGGAAAAAATGTTCCATTTCTTGCCAATCTTCCATGAAACTACCCAATTCACTTACCACTTCTTTAGTAGGACCAATAGGCTGGTTTAACTCATTTAGCAGGATCAGTTTACGTTCAGTCCATTCATGTAAAGCCTGCATTTGTGTGCCACCTCTTTTTTACTGTTTATGGTAGGGTCTACAATAATATGAACAGAGATTTATAGTTATTCAGACAAGTTTTGGATAATATGAACTAAATCTATATATGCTTGCCTTTTTCGTCAGATTGGTTATTTCATTCAAGATTGTTAGAATTTGTGGAAGTTGCTGCATTTGTTCGTGAACTGGTGTGATGTTGGAGTACTAGAAAGTTGTGCCTATTGCACTTTTTCATTTGCTACTTGTGATACTGGAGTGGTAGAATTGGGCAGCAGGTGTTGTACCTTTACATGTACTGTTTGTACTGTAGAAAATGTAAAATTCAAAGACACCTGTTGCACTTGGTTCGACACTTGATATTCATTTAGACTATTTTTCGAGTTCAATTATATGATCTTTTTACTTTCCATATATCTCTAATAATGTTCCAAGTAAACTATCACATATGTTCTTTTCTATGTAAATCACATCAACATTGTGCTTAAATTTGTTATGTGCCCAATATGGTAATTGAAAGAAAATAGATATTTTTTTCCATCGACCCTTATTGTCTCGCTATCTCTTTCTTTTACCTTTTCCAAATACATTATTGAATTCATTCAACTCTTTAAGTAATTCTACAACGAACACAGGAGTAGGTGCAGGCCTGTGCTCCTCCTTACCATGAAATGACTTCTTATCTTTTTACAATGGAAAATCATGAGGTAAAATCTCTGATGACCCAAATAACACATCTTAGGACTATGTTTAAGATATTGAGAGCACGTTTCACAATTACAAGTAGGGCTTGCCAATTTTCCCTTAGTGATCCATATTGAGAGCATAGATAGTGTTGGAAAATCACTAACTATCAACATTAAGGCTGCACAATTCGGAAAGTCTGGGTTGTTTCAGTATCATATGTTTCCATTCTGATACCAATTTTACGGTGGAAGCGGATTTCAGAAGAGAGAGTGAAGAAGAGAATTATATGGAAGTAGCCTGCCTTTATTATGAGGGAAAAACCTTCTATTTATACAATCAAACTTACATGCTTGGCCAATATAAGTGGCCGACATTACTTTAATAAAGTTTTATACATGGCCTAATTTTCTTTGGCCGACACTAACAAACAAAATACTTTTCATATACTGGCCTTTACTTTATCTGGCCGACGCTAAAAAACAAAATACTTAATATAATGGCCGAATACTTTATATAATGGACGCCAATACTATAGTTATCAACCATTTTACCTGTGTATTATCTGTCCTTACAATAAATTTATTGTAAACAATAATGGTTCAAATGCTAACAGACATTTATATAGTGAAAACAATTCTTTTCTATTTATTTCCCATTTTGTTTGTGCTTCTGCATAAGATCCTGAATAATATCTGCAATGGTGTTCTATTTTTTCTTTTTCATATTTATATTTTAAAACTCCTCCATAACTATGATTGGTTGAATCTGTTTCAACAATATAAGTAAATGATCTATTTTCATTGGGAAAATATAGTTTTGGTAGTTTCTTACATAAGCTCTTGATATGTCTTATATGTTCTTTATCTTTATTGTCGAAATGATATTCAACATCTTTTTTAAGTTTTTTATGTAATGGTTTTAAATGTTCTGCTAATTTTGGTATATATTCTCTTACTTCGTTTACTAATCCTAGAAAGGATAATAATTTCTTTTTTGTATCTTTATTTTCATCAAGGGTAATTATTTTTTGTACTATATGAGTTTGCATTTTTATTCCATTTTTTTCTATTTGTATTCCTAGAAATTCTATCTGTGGTTTCATAATTTCTGCTTTGTTTTTACTTAAGCTTATAACTGAGTGTTTAATTATATGTATAAATTTTTCTAATAACCTAATATGTTAATCTTGTGTTTTGGAATATAGTAATATATCATCTATATATACAATACAATTTTCTAACTGGTTAAAATAGTTGTCCATAAAATGTTGGTATCTACCTGGTGCATTTTTATATCCAAATGGTAAAACATTCTATGAATAAAATCATTGCGGTACAGTAAATGCTGTTAATTGTTTAGATTCATCTTCTAGTTTCAAATGATAAAATTCAGATTTGCAATCAAATTTACTGAAATAGTTATATCCTTGTATTTGTCTTATATTTAGTATCTTATTTGGTATTGGGTAATTATATGTTCTAGTTTTAGCATTTAGATTGCGATAACCTATGACCATTCTGCTTTTACCTCTTTTTTGTTCACTTTGTTTATTAACTATAAATGCTGGACTTGTATGTTTGCTATTACTTTCTTGTATATAATTATTCTCCAATAGCTCATCTATGTGTATTTTGAATTCTTTTAAATCATCAAAATTATATTTTAATGGTTTTTGTGTTATTATGCTATTTTCATCTATTAGTTCAATTTTTACTTTCTTCTTATGTTTTTCCCATCCTTGTAATGGATTCTCATTATATAGTAATTCTAGTTGTTCGTTAATTATTTTAACTTTATCTATTGTAAATATTATAAATTCTAATTGTGTTATTTGATTTTTACTTATGTTTTCCATTTCTTGGTTTATTTTTTCACTTCCTTTCATCCATGCTATAGGTTTACGTTTTTTATTATTTACTCTTTTTGCTCTAATCTTATTTCCGCATGGTGTAGTAAACCACCAATGTGTTTTCGTTATAATATGTGGGTAAAATTTTTCTAGAAATGGCATTCCTAATAACATATCTTTTGTTGTAAATTCAAAATTATACATTTCTTCTATTGTTAGTATTTTATCCCATATTTGTATTTTTATATTTTTTGCTTTATATGTAATCATACTTGCTTCATTATTAAATCCTGTTACCACCATAGGTGTTTTTAATTTTTCCCATTTATCTTCTGGTAAGCAATTATACTTACATATATTCGCTTCTGCTCCTGTATCTATCATAGGGGTATAGTATCTGTTGTGATATCCTTCTACAATAATTTTTGCAAGTATATATATTTTCATTATTCATTTTGTTCTTTTGATAATTATTTTCTTATTTTGGAAAGTTATTGTTAATTGTTCATTTTCTATATTGTATGGTTTCACTTGTTCTAACCATTTTATTCCTAATGTAATATTCTGATTTTCTTGAAAAATTTTAAATGGTATTATTAATGGTATTCCTCCTATAAATATTTCTTTTTCTATTATCTCTTTATTTGTATTTACTATCTCACTAGGTCGTCCGGGGCATAATTGTCCTGTTTTTTATAATTTCCGTTTCTAACACTAATTCTCTTGTTATGTAATTTTCTTCTTGTCCTGTATTTATTAAAATTTTATATTTTCTTTGGTCTATTATTATAAAATAATGGTATGGTGTTATATCTTCTAATAATTTTTGTGGAATTTCATAGTTTCTTCTAGATGTACTCATTCTTGATTAGGTAGTTCTTGTTAATGTATTTGGTACGCTTGAAGTGCTTAATCTTTCTTTTACAATTTTTAAATCTTCTTCCATGTCAATTTCTTTATAGCTGTAGTCATTATTGTCTACCACAGTAATTATTTTTTCAAAGGGATTTTCTACTTTTATTTTATCAATTTTATTTTTCGCTGTTACTTTGTGTTTTGTCGTATATATATATATAAGTTCTTACATCTTGCCGTAAATATTTTACTTCCTGGTGCTAACTCTATTCCAGACATCTTTCAATATAATACTAATGATTTAACGATATTTCTATCTGTTAATGCTATTGATAATTTGCACTTATTATAAATTTAAATTTTTGGTATATTAGGTTTCCTCTTACTGCACTGATTACGCTTTTTTCTATAGGGTGTATAATTCTATCATCTGCTAAATATATTTCAATAGGTGTATCTATTCCTTCTCTAAAACAAGCTTTTATTAATATTTTTGTTCCTCCTAAATGTACATATTTTATAGGTGTTTTAGCTTTTATATTTTGTATTTCTTTATTTATTATTCTTTTATTTAGTATAGGTATCTGTGCTTTTCCTCTTGTATATTTGCAATCTATAATATGTTCTTTCTGACTAACTACATGTCACGACCCAAAACGAGCCGTGAGTGGCACCCACACGTATCTTACTAGGTGAGCGAACCAACATCTAAACCCAAACGTTTACCAGTTTATACATTTTGAATAGTAAATAAAATGCGGAAGATCCAAAACTCATTAACGAAATCAATTAAATAATTTCTAAAATATAATACATATCATTCCCAAAATCTGGAAGTCATCACATCAAGAACATCTATCCTCAAATTACTATGTCTAAGAGTATTTAAGAACTAAAATAAGTAGAAAGATGGTCCATGTCCGAACTTCAAAGACATCAAGACGTGAAGAAGAGAATCCAGCCCGAGCTAGGAATAATAGCTCACCCTGAAATCTGATGTGCTGAAGACAAGCTAGAGTTGCGGGCGAGTCGAAGTCACTGGTGCACTTGCTACACTCCACAAAACAACAAGAAGAGAAATAAAAGTAGGGGTCAGTACAAGTACTGAGTAGGTATCATCGGCCAACTTAAAATAGAAAGCAATATATATGGAATAATAATGTAAAACCAACCACAATACTTAACAGGTGACAATCAACAAGTACAAAACCCATTGGCAACAACACCAAGCACCCCTATGAGGACTCAAGCCTCCACACCATACTCATTTGGGAACTAGATTCTTTGAGTTCGAGTATATTAAGTTAATTCAAGATTACTTATCTTTATTTTTATCGTGTCGGAACGTGACACTCCGATCCATTATCTCATTATTTCAGTTCATCAAGATTTCTTTATGTTAAGCGTCATCTTAATAGAGAGGATTTAAGCTTTAAAGGTTCAATAATCACATCATTCTAACCACCGCAATCATACGATCACAACATAGAAACACACAATCAAATATATCGAAGACTTTACAATACCACCCAATAAATATCAATCGCTATTTATAGTTTATTTATCACTTAGACATAAACCATAACCTACCTCCACCGAAGAATCGTGATCAAGCAAGCTATCTCCCCAATGCCTTTTGCTTTCCTCTTCGTTCTCTCTCTCTCGCTCGTTCTCCCCTTTCTGTCTTTTCTTTTTCTTCTCCAGATTTTTTTTTTACCCTAATTATCATATAATTCATTATGATAAAAGTAACCCATTATTTATTTTAAATTTCCCTCCTTTAACCCCCAACTAACTCAATTATACACATTACCCCACTAATTTCATAAAGTTTGTCATGAATAGTCCAACACACCCCTTTAAAACTTTTAGCACAAATCCGACCCAGTTGGGGTTACGCAATTAGTGACGGCCCTTCGTGTCTGCGACGGTCCTTCCTGCAGGTCCGTCACGAAGTTCAGAGAGTCAAATTCAGTAAAGAAGTTTGTGACGGTCCGTCGTGTCTACAACGGTCCGTCCTGCAGTTCCGTCTCGAAGTTCAGAGAGTCGATTTCAGTACCCAGATTTCAGATTTCGAAAAAAATCTTACTGCTCGAATCGACTAAACAGGTCGTTACAATAGATACCAATTTACCCATCGTTCGTCCCCGAACGATCACAGGAAGAAAAGCAAGGGTGAGAAAGAGTACCTGAATCTGTAAAAAGATGTGGATATCTTTCTCGCATATCCGCCGCATTCTCCCAAGTAGACTCTTCAACTGGCCGATTCTTCCACTGAACCTTGATAGATGCAATATCCTTTGATCTCAACTTACGGACTTCTCTATCTAGAATAGCAACCGGCTCCTCCTCATAAGACAAATTCTCATCAAGAAGAACTGAATCCCAACGAATAATGTAGTTTCCATCCCCATGGTACTTTTTCAGCATAGACACATGAAATACCGGGTGCACTCCTGAGAGTCCTGGAGGCAATGCCAATTCATAAGCCACCTCCCCCACGCGCTTCAAAACTTCAAATGGTCCAGTATACCTTGGACTAAGTTTACCTCGCTTACCAAACCGCATCACCCCTTTCAGGGGTGAAACCTTCCGCAAGACTTGTTCACCCTCCATAAAATTCAAGTCCCTAACCTTTCAATCTGCATATTCCTTCTGCCTGCTCTGAGCTGCTAGAAGCTTATCCTGAATGAATCTTACCTTATCTAACGATTCCCTCAAGAGATCGGTACCCCAAGGTCTCACCTCAAATGCATCAAACCAACCATAGGGAGACCTACATCTCCTCCCATACAGTGCCTCAAATGGAGCCATATCAATACTTGAGTGATAGTTATTGTTGTATGAAAACTCTGCTAAGCGTAAGAATTTATCCCAATGACCACCAAATTCTATCACACATGCACGAAGCATATCCTCTAACACCTGAATTGTTCGCTAGACTGACCATCGGTCTGAGGGTGAAATGCAGTACTAAGATCCAGCCTAGTACCTAATTCAGCATGTAATGTTCTCCAAAACATAGAAGTAAACTGCGTACCTCTATCTAATATGATGGAGAGTGGAACTCCATGCAATCGGACAACTTCTGAGATATAGATAATGTCTCCATTGCTTTAATGCAAATACTACTGTAGCCAACTCCAAATCATGGGTCGGATAGTTACGTTCATGCACTTTTAATTGCCTCGAAGCATAAGCAATTACATTTCTCTCCTGCATTAGCACTGCACCCAAACCAGAATAAGATGCATCACAATAGACAATGAAATTCTTACCTTCCACTGGCAAGGTAAGAATTGGTGCAGTAGTCAACAAAGTCTTGAGTTTCAGAAAACTTTCTTCACATTCTTCCGACCATACAAAGGGAAAATTCTGCTTAGTCAAATTTGTTAGATGCGAAGCAATAGAAGAAAATCCCTTGACAATTCGACGGTAGTAGCTAGCTAAACCAACCAAGCTTCTTACCTCTGTAACATTAGTAGGTCTTACCCAACTCTTCACTACTTCAATCTTGGAAGGATCCTACATCACTCCATCCTTAGAAACCACGTGCCCCAAGAAAGACACTGAATCTAGCCAAAACTCACACTTGGAGAATTTGGCATAAAGCCTTTTCTCCCTCAACAACTCCAATACTACTCTCAAATGTTCCTCATGTTCTTTTCTGCTCTTTGAGTATATCAGTGTATCATCAATGAATACAATAACAAAGAGATTCAGATATGGCTTAAAAATCCAGTTCATCACACTCAAGAAAGCAGCAGGGGCATTCGTAAGCCCAAAAGACATTACTAAGAATTCGTAATGCCCATACCTGGTTCGAAAAGCAGTCTTTGGCACATCCGCTGCCCGTATTTTCAATTGATGATAACCGGATCTCAGATCAATTTTAGAGAAGACACAAGCACCTTGTAACTGATCGAATAAATCATCAATTCGAGGAATAGTATACTTGTTCTTAATAGTTACCTTATTCAGCTGCCTGTAGTCTATGCACATCCGAAGGCTTCCATCCTACTTTTTCACCAATAAAACAGGAGCGCCCCAAGGGGATGCACTTGGTCAAGTAAAACCTTTACTTAACAACTCCTGAAGTTGGGCCTTTAACTCCCTTAACTCAGCTGGAGCCATTCTATAAGGGGGGATGGAAATGGGGCGAGTACCCGGCTCCAGATCGATACAGAAATCAATATCCCTATCCGGTGGCATACCAGGAAGGTCTGCAGGAAACACATCCAGAAACTCACAGACTATCGAAACAGACTCAATCGAAGGACTTTGGAAGTATCATCCCTGAGATGTGCCATGAAGGCTAAACAACCTTTACTAATCATCCTCTTAGCGCGAAGAAAAGAGATAATACGGACTGGGGTGGAAATGTAGTCACCCTCCCACACTAGCGGGTCTGTCCCAGGCTTGGCCAATGTCACAATTTTAGCATTACAATCTAAGATTGCAAAATTTGGGGAAAGCCAAGTCATACGCAGAATTACATCAAAATCAACCATTTCTAGGATAATCAAATCTACATAGGTATTGCTCCCTACAAAAGTCACAAGGCAAGACCTATACATCTTCTCAACTATCACAGACTCACCCAGAGGAGTAGAGGCACTAATAGGCATGTCAAGCAATTCGCAATGTAAATCAAGACCAGTAGCAAATGAGGAAGATACATATGAAAATGTGGATCCAGGATCAAATAATACAGAAGCCAGTCAATCACAGACCAAAATATTACATGTGATAACAGCATCAGATGTCTCTGCTTCAGACCTCCCGGGGAAAGCATAACAATGGGCCCTATCACCTGTCTGTCCATTGCCCCTATCATGTTGCACCGCAGCAGTTCCAGCTTGCCCGCCACCCCGACTGATTGGGTGACCACCATTACCTTGGCCACCACGTCCTCCAGAATGGCGGCCTCTCCCATGACCACCTCTACCTCTAACTATTGGGGGTCTGTAACTCTGTTTTGGACAATACCTCCTAATATGTTGTAACGACATGTTTAGTCGTTTTAAGCAGCAGATTTTATTTTTGGAAAAACTGTGTGAGTCAATGGGACCCACGACGGACCGTCATGGGCACGACGGGCCGTCGAGGGAGTCTTGTTCCAAAACACTTAGAATTCTGAAATTTGGGTACTGAAATCGACTCTCTGAACTTCGTAACAGAATGGCAGGACGGACCGTCACAGGCGTGACGGGACGTCACAGACTCTTGGTAAAAATCTAGTCTCTGAACTTTGTGACGGAGCAGCAGGACGGACCGTTGCAGGCACGACGGCCCGTCACAGGGTGCGTAAATCCCAGGCTGGGTCGGATTTATGTTAGTAATTTAAGGGGCGTTTTGGACTATTCCTGCTTTAATTATAAAGTTAG
>NC_028645.1:53726883-53730073 GCF_001406875.1 Solanum pennellii | reverse complement strand
GAAGAAGAGAATCCAGCCCGAGCTAGGAATAATAGCTCACCCTGAAATCTGATGTGCTGAAGACTGTCTAGAGTTCCGGGCGAGTCGAAGTCACTGGTGCACTTGCTGCACTCCACAAAACAACAAGAAGAGAAATAAAAGTAGGGGTCAGTACAAGTACTGAGTAGGTATAATCGGCCAACTCAAAATAGAAAGCAATATATATGGAATAATAATGTAAAACCAACCACAATACTTAACAGGTGACAATCAACAAGTACAAAAACCATTGGCAACAATACCAAGCACACCTATGAGGACTCAAGCCTCCACACCATACTCATTTGGGAACTAGATTCTTTGAGTTCGAGTATATTAAGTTAATTCAAGATTACTTCTCTTTATTCTTATCGTGTCGGAACGTGACACCCCGATCCCTTACTGCTACGTGTCGGAACGTGACACTCCGATCCATTATTCCTACCGTGTCGAAACGTGACACTCCGATCCATTATTCCTACCGTGTCGAAACGTGACACTCCGATCCATTATATTGGTCAAGCATGTAAGTTTAATTGTATAAATAGAGGGTTTTTCCCTCATAATAAAGGCAGACTACTTCCAAATAATTGTCTTCTTCATTCTCTCTTCTGAAATCGGCTTCCACCCTAAAATTGGTATCAGAGCTAGTTAACAAAGATAAGCTATGGAAAACAAAGATGAATAAAAAAATCTACAAAAGCAGGTATACTCATTTAAGATCATGAGTAGCTAAATTAATTTATTCCTAAAATCTCTTGTTGATTATAATTGTTTATCATGTTTTAATAGTGTTATAATAAACATCTTTAGAAAGTTTGCTACAGAAATATTCTGCGAATAGGTATGCCCAGACTATGCCATCCTAAGGTTTAAACCGATAGGCAAGAAGACCTTTTATGGAAGTAAACAGAGTTGAGGCGTTGTTAGGGTAACTGATCAAAGAAGAAAACTGTAGTAGTGACCAGACGAGATGATTATTAAACCATTATTATTACATAATAAATAAGTGTAATTCATTAAGAGGTTGGAAGGAATAAAATTTTAGTGAAAATGAAAATGATTAAAATGAACTCTTACTTACTGGATGATGATGTTAATTATAAGATATTAATACTCTATATATTGAAAAATCTGAATATCGATACAAAAAGAATAATTTATGATAAATTATTAACATACGAGGTAATAGAAGTAACAACTCAAGGTTGGGCTGAATTAATTATTCAAGATGATTTTTAGGATAATAATTTTGAAATAAATTTATATGATGATCTAGAATTATTCATAGATCAATGATAAATTACATGTACTTGCAATATTGGAAAGAAACTAAAGAAAACATAGATCAACTTGAAAAATTATTAATTGAAAATTTGTATATGTATCTAAGAACTCGAGAAAATGAATATTAGAATATATTGCAAATAACGCAAATGAAATACAACAATTAGATCTACTTAAAAAAGAATATTATGAAAAAATATTTTATTCTTAAAAACATGAAGAATAATACAATATAAAGTAATGTAACTGAAATAACAAAAACTAAAATAGAATGAAAAGTGCGAAAAATATGGAAAAAGTTATAACCCTTATACATAAAATATGAACTATCACAACTTACTAAAACAAGTAATGATAAGACAAATCACTTGATAAACATAATTTCAAAAACAGAATATAAATATGTTTGTTATTTGAAAAAACGATATGAACAAAGAAATATATAAGCAACAACTGGTAGAAAAAATAGGTGAAAAAAGACAAGAACTACAACATAGGAAAGAAAGATTAAAAGAAAATATGTTAGCAAGAGTATGTAAAAAATCAATATTAGCACAAAGAAAAGATATATTTATGTTTGAAATACAAATAGATTGTCTTGGATATAGGTTACAACATAATATAATTTATAAATTATAATGAATAAAGAAGAATTTGCAGTAGACGAAAAGACATATGAAAACCAAAATGGATTAACAATAAAAATAATATTTTCAAATTTAGGAAGAAGATATAAAAAAATAGGAAATAACTTATATTTAATGTTAGAAAAAGAAACAGCGAAATTAGAAGATAGTCTAACAGCTATGATAAGAATAGCAAAAGAAAATGAAGAAATAGATAAATCAAAAGAAATTGAAAGATTAAGAATGCAAGCAAAGCAAGAAGTACGAAATCTAGAAGAAATAAAAAATACAAGAATAAGTGAATTAGAAAAACAATTGGCTAAGCTAAAATTATTATATCAAACCAAACAAAAAGAGAAACAGGAAGAAAAAGATAAAGAACTTGAATTAACTAATGAGATAAATAAGATGAAACAAAAATTAAATGAAAATCTAGAAATAGACGAAATACACAAAATAAATGAATCAGATACAACAAACGATCAAAAATCAGAAATAAGTGATATAAGTGAAACATACACAGAAATTCTAGAACAAACAAATAAGCCAAAAAAAATAAATACAGGAGATGTGAATCGACCCAGTACATCAAGAGTTAAAACTCCAGATAATAGTCATATAAGTAACCTAAATGGACAGCACCAACTTATTATACAGAAAATTATGAACAATCAGATAGAACAAATGCAATATGGAATAGTATATTAAATAAAAAATGGACACCTAAACCGATAACCGAACAATATAACTTTTTAGATCTAGATTGTGTTATAGATATAAATAGAGCAATACTACTATGGGTAGGAAATATATCTAAACAACTAATTGTGTAACGACCTGTTTAGTCGTTTTGAGCAGCAGATTTTATTTCTGGAAAAACTGCCTGAGTCGACGGAACCCACGACGGACCGTCGAGGGCGTCTCGTTCCAAAATACTTAGAATTCTTAAATTTGGGTACTAAAATCGACTCTCTAAACTTCGTAACAGAATGGCAGGACGGACCGTCACAGACTCTTGGTAAAAATCTAGTCTCTGAACTCTGTGACGGAGCAGCAGGACGGACCGTCGCAGGCACGACGGCCCGTCACAGACTGCGTAATCCCAGGCTGGGTCGGATTTCTGCTTAGTAATTTAAGGGGCGTTTTGGACTATTCCTGCTTTAATTATAAAGTTAGTGGGTTAATGTTAATAAGTCTAATTACTTGGGGGTTAAAAGAGGTAACCTTGAGTTAATTAGTGGGATATTATTGCCATCTTT
>NC_028645.1:53720084-53725230 GCF_001406875.1 Solanum pennellii | reverse complement strand
TTCTTAGAATACTCTTAGTTTAGTAATTTGATCATAGATGTTCTTGTGGTGATGACTTCCAGATTTTGGGAAATAATAGATGTTGAATTTTAGAAGTTATTGAATTGTCTTTTATTAATGAGTTTAAGTCTTCCGCATTACTTTCTGTTGATATTAAATTGAAATGTTAAGGTTTAGATTGGTTGGTTCGCTCACATAGGAGGGTAAGTGGGGTGCCAGTCGCGGCTCGGTTTTGGGTCGTGACAAACTGATAACAAAATAACAACAAAAGAAACGCCGAAATATATAGAAAGAACATTTGTGGGAACAACAAAATTATGGATAGAAAATTTACCCCCAGAAAGTCTAGAAACACTTAGAAGTGATAAGAAAATAGATGGATCTCCATCAATAACAAATATAGATATATTAGATAAATATGAATAAGCAATAAGAAATGAATTTGGAGGTATGACCACAAAAATGAAAGAACAAAATAGAGAAAAAATAATAAATAGTCAACTTATGACAAAATTAGCTATATGTAAAATGTGTTATACAGAAGAATACACATGTGCATTCAAAGAATATTATTACAAAGCAAGATATGATATGAATGAAGCAAAAGAAATAAGACAACAATATTTTACTAAACTACCAGAACCATTTAGTACAAAAATAATTAAAGATTGGAACAATGAAGGATTAACAGATACTTTAGGAGCTAGAATAAAATTTTTACATCAATGGTTTGTACAACTCTGTGAAAACCAAAAAGAAAAATTAAAAATGGAAAAAGTACTAATTAAAAATTTAGCCTGTTGTAAAGATAAAGCAGCACCACAGTTTGGATGTACAAATAAATATTATAACAAGGAAAAACCCAAAAGATATAAAAAATTATAGAAAAACTAAAACTAGGTATAAATATAAAAAACCCCAGACAAAGGTATTACGTAAAAAATTATAAAATAAAAAGACCATATAGACCAAAAAGAAAATTATCCCAATGTATTTGTTATAATTGCGGAAAGATAGGACACTTAGCTAAAGACTGTAAGCTACCTAAGGATCTAAAAAGAAAACAAATTGCAGAAATAATTATAGATAATGATGAATATATGCAAATAGAATATATAGACTATGAATTAAGCGAAAATGATAGTATATATGAAGTATCAGATATAGAATTTGTAAATGAAGAAGAAAATATTGATATAGATGTAATAGACGAAGAAACCTAATGTCTGAAGATGATACAAAAATCATATCTAAAGAAGAATATCAAAATGAAGAATTATCAGAACAAAAAATCATATTTGATAGCACAATATTTGAACAAATAAAAGGAAAAGAATTAGACTTAAGTGTTGAAAAAGTACTTGAAATACCTACTTTGAGAAATTGGTGTAAAAGACAAAAAGAATAATACTATGTAGTTAGTGAGAAAGAACATATTATAGATTGCAAATATACAAGAGGAAAAGCACAGATACCTATACTAAATAAAAGAATAATAAATAAAGAAATGCAAGATATAAAAGCTAAAACACCTATAAAATATATACATTTAGGAGGAACAGAAATATTAATAAAAGCTTGTTTTAGAGAAGGAATAGATACACCTATTGAAATATATTTAGCAAATGATAGAATTATACACCCTATAGAAAAAAAACGTAATTAGCGCAGTAAGAGGAAACCTAATATACCAAAAATTTAAATTTATAATAAGTGTCAATTATTCAGTAGCATTAACATATAGAAATATAGATAAATCATTAGTATTATATTGGAAGATGTCTGGAATAGAATTAGCACCAGGAAGTAAAATATTTACGGCAAGATGTAAAAACTTATATATATATACGACAAAACACAAAGTACCAGCGAAAAATAAAATTGATAAAATAAAAGTAGAAAATCCCTTTGAAAAAATAATTACTGTGATAGACAATAATGACTACAGCTATAAAGAAATTGACATGGAAGAAGATTTAGAAATTGTAAAAGAAAGATTAAGCACTTCAAGCGTACCAAATACATTAACAAGAACTACCTCATCAAGAATGAGTACATCTAGAAGAAACTATGAAATTCCACAAAAATTATTAGAAGATATAACACCATACCATTATTTTATAAAAGGAATAATAGACCAAAGAAAATATAAAATTTTAATAAATACAGGACAAAGAAGAAAATTACATAACAAGAGAATTAGTATTAGAAACGGAAATTATAAAAACAGGACAATTATGCCCCGGACTACCTAGTGAGATAGTAAATACAAATGAAGAGATAAAAGAAAAACAAATAATTATTAGGAGGAATACCATTAATAATACCATTTAAAATTTTTCAAGAAAATCAGAATATTACATTAGGAATAAAATGGTTAGAAAAAGTTAAACCATAAAATATAGAAAATGAACAATTAACAATAACTTTCCAAAATAAGAAAATAATTATCAAAAGAACAAAATGAATAATGAAAATATATATACTTGCAAAAATTATTGTAGAAGGATATCACAACAGATACTATACCCCTATGATAGATACAGGAGCAGAAGCGAATATATGTAAGTATAATTGCTTACCAGAAGATAAATGGAAAAAATTAAAAACACCTATGGTGGTAACAGGATTTAATAATGAAGGAAGTATGATTACATATAAAGCAAAAAATATAAAAATACAAATATGAGATAAAATACTAACAATAGAAGAAATGTATAATTTTGAATTTACAACAAAATATATGTTATTAGGAATGCCATTTCTAGAAAAATTTTACCCACATATTATAACGAAAACACAATGATGGTTTACTACACCATGCGGAAATAAGATAAGAGCAAAAAGAGTAAATAATAAACAACGTAAACCTATAGCATGGATAAAAGGAAGTGAAAAAATAAACCAAGAAATGGAAAACATAAGTAAAAATCAAATAACACAATTAGAAATTATAATATTTACAATAGATAAAGTTAAAATAATTAACAAACAACTAGAATTACTATATAATGAGAATCCATTACAAGGATGAGAAAAACATGAGATGAAAGTAAAATATGAACTAATAGATGAAAATAGCATAATAACACAAAAACCATTAAAATATAATTTTGATGATTTAAAAGAATTCAAAATACACATGGATGAGCTACTGGAGAATAATTATATACAAGAAAGTAATAGCAAACATACAAGTCCAGCATTTATAGTTAATAAACATAGTGAACAAAAAAGAGGTAAAAGCAGAATGGACATAGATTATCGCAATCTAAATGCTAAAACTAGAACATATAATTACCCAATACCAAATAAGATACTAAAAATAAGACAAAAACAAGGATATAACTATTTCAGTAAATTTGATTGCAAATCAGGATTTTATCATTTGAAACTAGAAGATGAATCTAAACAATTAACAACATTTACTGTACCGCAAGGATTTTATGAATGGAATATTTTACCATTTGGATATAAAAATGCACCAGGTAGATACCAACATTTTATGGAAAACTATTTTAACAAGTGAGAAAATTGTATTGTATATATAGATGATATATTACTATATTCGAAAACACAAGATGAACATATTAGGTTATTATAAAAATTTATATATATAATTAAACACTCAGGTATAAGCTTAAGTAAAAAGAAAGCAGAAATTATGAAACCACAGATAGAATTTCTAGGAATACAAATAGATAAAATGGAATAAAAATGCAAACTCATATAGTACAAAAAATAATTACCCTTGATGAAAATATAGATACAAAAAAGAAATTACAATCCTTTCTAGGATTAGTAAACCAAGTAAGAGAATATATACCAAAATTAGTAGAACATTTAAAACCATTACATAAAAAACTTAATAAAGATGTTGAATATCATTTCGACAATAAAGATAAAGAACATATAAGACATATCAAGAGCTTATGTAAGAAACTACCAAAACTATATTTTCCCGATGAAAATAGATCATTTACTTATATTGTTGAAACAGATTCAAGCAATCATAGTTATGTAGGAGTTTTAAAATATAAATATGAAAAAGAAAAAATAGAACACCATTGCAGATATTATTCAGGATCCTATGCAGAAGTACAAACAAAATGGGAAATAAATAGAAAAGAATTATTTGCACTATATAAATGTCTGTTAGCATTTGAACCATATATTGTTTACAATAAATTTATTGTAAGGACAAATAATACACAGGTAAAATGGTGGATAACTAATAAGGTACAAGATACAGTTACAACAAAAGAAATAAGGAGACTAGTATTAAATATATTAAATTTTACATTTACAATTGAGATAATCAAGACTGACAAAAATATGGTTGCAGAATACTTATCATGACAAAGCTACTCAAACTGAGGACAAAAATGAACATACAATTGAAGAGCTATTCAAAGCCATTACTACACTTTGTACCAAAGTGTACAGAATGGATAATGAGATACAAAAGCTACAGACTAATGAAGATAACCTGAAGTCTAAAGCTAATATAAGTCAGCAGCATGACTGTAAAAATGCAGAGCTACGTCGTTCGGCAGACGGAAAACAGCCAGAGATAAAAGGAGACGTTGGCAAACTTCTTAAAACCCATAACGTTGCTAATGTTGCAGGTACAAGCACATGAATTATGGAAAAAGCTACACCAAAAAATACAAATCTAAATAGCCTATTTACAAAACCATTTATTCCAAAAGTACAAATGATAGATACCCCAACACCACAAACATCTACATATGCAGCCAACCTGCACAAAGAAAAGAAAACATATAACCATATTTCCCAAGCTTATATTGAAAATCTATATAAAATACAAATCTTTTTAAACCTCAAACCTAGATCTACCACAACTACGGAAAAAACCCAAGACTATTTAACACAGAAATTACAAGGATATAATAAACTAATTGCGCAGCTGTCACGACACAAAACCGAGCCGCGACTGGCACCCACACTTACCCTCCTATGTGAGCGAACCAACCAATCTAAACCCTAACATTTCAATATAATATCAACAGAAAGTAATGCGGAAGACTTAAACTCATTAATAAAAACCAATTCAATAACTTCTAAAATTCAACATCTACTATTCCCCAAAATCTGGAAGTCATCACCACAAGAACATCTATGA
>NC_028645.1:53677524-53705580 GCF_001406875.1 Solanum pennellii | reverse complement strand
AATTACAATTATATTTATCAGGGTTCCACACAAAAAATTAATAACCTAAGAATATATAATAATATCAATAGCCACAACACTGTTTTCTTTTCTTTGTATCATAATGTCCCAAACCCCCAGAAAGATGCACAGCATCATAAATCACCCCTGTAACAACACTTTATAAGCACTATCACTATACTAATTATATATAATAATAATAATAAAATAATGGTGCTTCCAGTAGTCCCAAAATCCCACGAATGACACACTAAATCAGAATAAAATATTAACTACTCCGCTAAACCAAATTCTCAATTCATACAAAAATTCCATTTGACATAGAGTCAATATAACAAAACAATTGCGATAAATTGCTGTATTAATTGTTACCTGGAGATCGAATTCCTTTCCCTTTCCTCTCTCGTGCGTCGCTCAGGTAAGGTTTCTGCCTTTCCTTCTTTTCTAAATTAATTATTTATTAAACTGATCAAAACCACTAACTTATTATTTTATTTTTTTTTATACATGACCCTAATAGTATAACATCTTAAATAACTGATCACTTTAGCCCACTAACAATCTATTAATTTTATTATCTACAATTACTCATAAATAAATTAACTCAAGTTATACGAATAATTTAAATTTTCCAAAAATAACCTCACGGGTCATTACAGTAGGAAATATATCTAAACAACTAATTGATAACAAAATAACAACAAAAGAAACGCCGAAATATATAGAAAGAACATTTGTGGGAAGAACAAAATTATGGATAGAAAATTTACCCCCAGAAAGTCTAGAAACACTTAGAAGTGATAGGAAAATAGATGGATCTCCATCAACAACAAATATAGATATACTAGATAAATATGAATTAGCAATAAGAAATGAATTTGGAGGTATGACCACAGAAATAAAAGAACAAAATAGAGAAAAAAATAATAAATAGACAACTTATGACAAATTTAGCTATATGTAAAATGTGTTATATAGAAGAATACACATGTGCATTCAAAGAATATTATTACAAAGCAAGATATGATATGAATGAAGCAAAAGAAATAAGACAACAATATTTTACTAAACTACCAGAACAATTTAGTACAAAAATAATTAAAGATTGGAACAATGAAGGATTAACAGATACTTTAGGAGCTAGAATAAAATTTTTACATCAATGGTTTGTGCAACTGTGTGAAAACCAAAAAGAAAAATTAAAAATGGAAAAAGTACTAATTAAAAATTTAGCCTGTTGTAAAGATAAAACAGCACCAGAGTTTGGATGTACAAATAAATATTATAAAAAGCAGAAGCCTAAAAGATATAAAAATTATAGAAAAACTAAAACTAGGTATAAATATAAAAAACAAAGACAAAGGTATTATGTAAAAAATTATAAAATAAAAAGACCATATAGACCAAAAAGAATATTATCCCAATGTACTTGTTATAATTGCGGAAAGATAGGACACTTAGCTAAAGACTGTAAGCTACCTAAGGGTCTAAAAAGAAAACAAATTGCAGAAATAATTATAGATAATGATGAATATATGCAAATAGAATATATAGACTATGAATTAAGCGAAAATGATAGTATATATGAAGTATCAGATATAGAATTTGAAAATGAAGAAGAAAATATTGATATAGATGTAATAGATGAAGAAACCTAATGTCTGAAGATGATATAGAAATCATATCTAAAGAAGAATATCAAAATGAAGAATTATCAGAACAAAAAATCATATTTGATAGCACAATATTTGAACAAATAAAAGGAAAAGAATTAGACTTATGTGTTGAAAAAGTACTTGAAATATCTACTTTGAGAAATTGGTTTAAAAGACAAAAAGAAGAATACTATGTAGTTAGTCAGAAAGAACATATTATAGATTGTAAATATACAAGAGGAAAAGCACAGATACCTATACTAAATAAAAGAATAATAAATAAAGAAATACAAGATATAAAAGCTAAAACACCTATAAAATATGTACATTTAGGAGGAACAGAAATAGCCCTCATAGACGAGACTTGATTGACGGTTCTTCTGTGAGTCGACGACCCCTGCCCCCTTCCGTGTTGCACTTCGTTGATGATTTCCGAGAGTGGTCCAAATGGACCATTAGCCACTATGTCTAAGTTTTGTTTGATGGATGGCATCGACGCCCTGCCTATCCAAACATGATCCATCGACTACCCTCATGTGTGCACACTGCCCATGCAGTCCTTCGACCCCAAAGAAAAGTTCCTGCTCAAGTGCCCTTTGTTGGTCCTTGGGAGTCGTACCCGTACGTTTCGACTATGACTCAAATCTAACACATGTTATACACCCTTCAACCTATTTTCATCATTTTCCAACTTCAAAAGCTAGTCATATAGGCTAAGGCATGCTAGTACCTCTTTGAACTAGTTTCGGACGTCGTGGACGTTCTTAGACATTTTGTTTTTAGACGTACTAAATGAATTATAATCATTTAAATGGACATTAAAACAGTTTCTAAACCTTATGACACTTATATTAGGCTCTAGAACACATCTGGTATTTTCAAAGTGTTACATTATCCCCCCCTTTGGAACATTTGTCCCCGAATGACACTAAAAATCTTTAGAAGGAAGGAATATACTCAAGACTAGAAGTCCAACCAACAACAATACATAACACGATCACTCATATAATTTACACAAGGCAATTAAAAAACCTTCAATTACCACACATAAGGCTCAACATCACATTATGAGGAATATCCTTCTCAAAACAAGAGTTCAACATAGCATTAATGAGTGAATTATGCCTAAGTTCAACTTAGCAACATGCTACACATCATTTTATAAAGACTCACCATATCAAAATGCACAACATAACTCAAAACAAGAAGAATTTTGATTTATTAACATATCTCACTGTAATTCACTGTAACAACATCACAAAATGCACATTTTGAAAAACTTCACAAAATATCAAGAAATTTCAATTATTAGTCATTTTTTTCATTATTAGTAAGAAGGACTAACCTTAGTTATCAAATAGATGAGGGTAACGGGACTTCATGTATGCCTCGGCCTCCCATGTTCCACCCTCAACTAGGTGATTCTTCCATAATACCTTTACGGAAGCTACCTTTTTATTCCTTAACTTCTTTACTTGCCTATAATGGATTTGCACCGGAATTTCCTCATAAGAGAGGTTATACTTCATACAAAGACCCATAATAGGGAGAGTAGACTTGGGATCACCGATAAACTTCTTGAGCATAGAAAAATGGAAAATCAGATAAACCGAAGTCAATTCATTAGGCAAGCTTACCTCATAGGAAAGCTTACCAACCCTTGGCAAGATTTCATAGTGACCCATATAACGAGGACTAAACTTCCTTTCTTGCCAAATCTAACCACCCACTTCATAGGAGAAATTTTAGAATACACTTTATCACCTTCTTCAAACTCTAAATCTGTTATCCTATGATATGCATAAGACTTTTTCCGACTATAGTCTGTTTGCAACCGGTTCCTTATGATATGAACCTTCTTAAAAGTATTATAAATCAAACTGGGATCAAGAAGCAAAGTCTCACCCACTTCAAACCATACAATAGGAGACCTACACCTCCTACCATACGAGGATTCATAAGGAGCCATTTTTATGGATGAATGAAAACTATTCTTATAAGCAAACTCCACCAAAGGCAAATGCATATCTCAATATTTCTTGAAATCAATAATACAATCTCTAATCATATCTTAAAGTGTTTGAATAGTACATTCCGCTTGACCATCAGTTTGGAGATGAAAAGCGGTGTTTAACTTTTCCTTATTACCTAACATTTTTTTGAATGACCTCTAAAACCTAGATGTGAATTGTGCAACCCAATCCGATATGATGCATAACGGAATACAATGGAGACACAGAATCTCATCTATGAAGATCATTTTATAATAATCCGCCGAATAAGTAGACCTGACGGGAATGAAATAAGCGGACATGGTCAACCCATCAACAATCTCCCATATAGAGTCATATTGCTTTTGTGTCCTAGGCAAACCTACCATAAAATTCATACAGATGTCTTCCTACTTCCAAATTGGAACTTGGATTTCTTGAAGTAAACCACCCGGATTTTGATGTTCGGCTTTCATTTTTTGGCAATTTGGACACTTAGAAGGAAATTCCTATGTCTTTTTCCAAACCTTCCCACCAAAGTACTTCCTTAAGGTCATGGTACATCTTTGTTGAGCCTAGGTGAATGGGGTAACAGGACCCATGGGCGTCCTCAAGGATCTAGTTCTTCAAACCATCTACATTGGAAACACACAAGCTTTCTTGAGACCTCAAAACACCATCCCTGAAAAGAGAATGATTCATTAAGCTTAACGAGTACCGATTCCTTCAACTCCATCAATGATTGATCAAGGTGTTGTTTAGACTTCACCTCAACTACCAATGATGACACGGAGTTATCATGGATCATCAAACCACCATTTGGAGAATCTTCCAACCTCACTGCCAATCTAGCAAACCTATGAACATCTTTCACTTGGTGTTTCTTAGATTCATTTATATGGGACATACAACCCATTGATAACTGACTTAGAGTATCGGCAACCACATTGGCCTTGCCGGGGTGATAGAGAACACTCATGTCATATTCTTTTAAAAATTCCAACCACCTTCTTTGTCAGAGAATCAACTCGTTTTAAGTATACCCATATTGGATACACTTGTGGTCGGTTTACACATTCACATAGATACTATACAAGTTATGCCTCCATATTTTCAGGGAAAATACTACAGCAGCTAATTCAAGATCATGAGTTTTATAGTTTCTTTTATACACCTTAAGTTTCCTAGAATCATAGGCTACAACTTTCGCATGTTGCATAATCACACACCCTAAATCAACTCGGGATACATCACAAAAAACAACGAAATCCTTTGTACCCTCTGGTAAAGTCAACACCGAAGTGTAAGTAAGCCTATCCTTCAAAATTTGGAAGCTTCTCTCACATGCCTCCGACCACTCAAATTTCTTACTCTTTTGGATCAAAGTAGTCAAGAGAGACATAATAGATGCAAAACCATCCAGAAATCTGTGATAATAACCCCACTAGACCCAAGAAACTCCTAATGTCGGTTGGAGTAAATGCTCTAGGCCAATTTTCCATCGCCTCGGTTTTCCTTGGATCAACCTCAATCCCCTCACTAGAGATGATATGACCAAAAAACGCCACCGACCTCAACCTAAACTCACACTTGCTATACTTGGTAAATAATTGATTCTCCTTAAGAACTTGTAACACCACCTTCAAATGGTTCATGTGATCACCCTCATTTTTCGAATATACAAAAATGTTGTCAATGAAGACAATGACAAATGAATCTAGGTTACTTCGAAACACCCTATTCATGAGATCCATAAACGCCGCTTGCACATTAGTGAGACTAAATAACATTACTAAGAACTCATAGTGACCATATACAGTCCTAAATATCGTATTTTGTATATCCTCACCTCTCACCCTATGTTGGTGATATCCCAATCTCACGTCAATCATTGAAGAGTAGCTTTCCCCTTGGAGTAGATCAAACAAGTCGTCAGTCTTAGGGCGAGGATACTTGTTCTCAATAGTGACTTTATTGAGTTGAGAGAATAAATTCACATCCTAAGGGACCCATCCTTTTCTTCTTCACAAACAATATCGAAATACCCCATGGAGAAATACTAGGTTGAATGAAGCCTTTTATCAAGTAAATCTTTGATTTGATCCTTCAACTTTTTCAATTCGGCTTGAGCCATCCGATAAGGATGAATTTAAATGGGATTTGTATCTCGTAATAAGTCGATACAAAAATAAAATTCCCGTTCGGGAGGAATACCTAGAAGATCATTAGGAAAGACAGCCGTAAATTCCCTCACTATGGGAACCGACTCAATGGGATGAATTTTGGAATCTAAATCTTATACTCCTACTATATGATTTAAACACCCTTTAGATATCATTTTACAAGATTTAAAACAAGAGATTATAGGACCTCTAGGAATAGAATGTAACCTTCAATTCAAGAACGGGCTCATTTGGAAAGTTAAATTTCACCACCCTGGTAATATAATTTGTAGAGGCAAAGCAAGCATGCACCCAATCCATACCGAAAATGACATCAAAATCAAGCAAATCAAGTTCTACTAGCTCAACATAGGAAACTCCATTGGGTAACATGAAAGGATAAATTCTATACACCATTTTTGAACAAATTACTCACCCACCAACGTAGACACTATAAAAGGTTCTTGCAATATATCGGGCAAAATGTCAAAACTTTTATCTATTAGAGGAATAACAAATGATTAGGTAGCATCGGGATCAAGTAAGGCACATACATTAATAGAGAACACTTTAAATAAACCGATCACCACGTCAGGAGAAATGTCTTGCTCACCTCTAGAGCGGAGAGCATAAAATTGATTCTTCTTCGGAGACTTATTTGAACCACTTTCTTGATCTTGACCACTTACCTCGTCTTGACATCTCACATTAGGGAAATCCCTAACCTTATGACCACTTTTACCACAACCAAAAAAATAATCCGTCCCTTTAACACAATCACCATAATGCTTATTGCCACACTTTTTACAAGTTGCCTTCTTGGTTGGTGAACTAGTATACCTTCCCTTTTTTGGCTTAGGGTTAGATACCCTATAATCCCTAGTGTTAGGGAACTTGGAAGAAAATTTATTAGACACCCTGTTCTTGATCCTAGTCTTGTCTTGAATCTCAAGCCTACTCTTAGAAGAACCACCATCAAAGATCTTGCCTTCTTAGAATCTCTAATCTTTCTTTTAGACCTTGACTCTTCCACTTGTTGAGCATGAACCATGAGACGAGAAATGTTCATGTTTTCATGAAGCATAGCTGACTGATACTCCTCTTGCAAGTCCTTCGAAACTCCAATCACAAAGCGATTCATTTTATCTCTAGGGTCGTAAACAAAAGAAGGAGAATATTTTGACAATTGAGTAAATTTAAAAGAGTACTCAAGAACACTCATACCTACTTGATGAAGGTTGATGAACTTCACAACCTTCTATTCCCTCTTATTCCTAGGAACCTATCAAGACAAGCCTTTTTGACAACTTCTCAAGTCACCAATCAACCTCTTAAGGACTTATTATCTCTCCATTGGACAAACCAAGTTTGGGCCACATCATTGAGTTGGTAAGTGGCTAACTCGGCCTTCTCACTCGTAGAAAACCCCATAGAATAGAAGATCTTCTAGATTTCATCAATGAACTCTTGGGGTGTTCTTTAACCTTGGATCCATAGAAAGTAGCAGGATTCATCCTAGTGAAATCCCTTAGATGGTAGGCCATGGTAGTAAATTGTTGGTGTGCCCGGGGTAAAACCTCCCGATTAGCTTGGGCTGTCATGGAGTTCTTGAGTAGTGGCGGCTTGTGCTTGGGTAGTGATGGATTGGGAAATTTAGAAAAGAGCAGCCCATATAGCCTCTTCCATCAAAGGAGGAGGATTGACCGTAGCTTTGTCATCATTTACATCTTCCTCAAGAGGAGAATCTTTATCAACACGGAGAGGAACTCCCGCATTGGCAATCTGTTCTTCAAGTATTCGTGTCGCATTCCTTCGAGTATTCATTGCCTATAATCAGAACAAGTGGATTATATGCAAAAAAACATAGATCTAACACCTCAAAGGCACGATACTAGACTTCAAATAAAGTGAGAGTTTCCTAACCATCTCATAGATACTTATTCATAAGA
This sequence comes from Solanum pennellii, assembly GCF_001406875.1. Classification (NCBI taxonomy): domain Eukaryota; kingdom Viridiplantae; phylum Streptophyta; class Magnoliopsida; order Solanales; family Solanaceae; genus Solanum; species Solanum pennellii. The sequence continues at coordinate 53,697,823 of NC_028645.1, read as the reverse complement.
ATGGCGCGCTTCACAATTGTGAATACAAACGTATATAGAGGTTGTAGAGAGACATCGACTAAAAGATATTTCACCTAGTGCCTCTGATACAAAGTTGTCACATCCGTGGACACCCCTTAGACGTAACCGGCAGCGTCGTTCTCTTTGAGGACTAAAACTATTCTCTTAGCTTACATCGTTACATTTTAGGTCAAATTTAGAGAAAAATTACAACTTTTCATTACTTATACTCAGAGGTTTACATAGACCTCTACATAAACTTAATATATGTATTGAGTATACATAGATCCTTCGTATAGGAAGATTACATAGTCTTCTACTTTTATTTCACATAGATGTATAGAATATAACATAGTCTTCAATAGTCATCTCATCATATAGGTCATACAACGTTTAATATCCAAATGAAAAGGAAAGAAACCTAAGAATCTTAAAATTAAAAACAACTCCATTATCTAGATAGTGGCATCGCCTATGAAAAGTGAGGACCTACCCTACTTGTATGAATAAGAGATACAAGTCTTATACAAGTCGTCTCCAAAAGCCCTTCAATGACCATAACCTAAAATGTTTGGGAAAAGGAAGAAATGCGGTCAGTACACCACTTTTACTAAGTAAGAGACCATATGCACACATATCATGAAAACATGCTAAAAGGAACATTTCGGATGCAATTTACTTGAAAACCTTTATGCACATTCAACAAGATCATACCAAATCAGTAAGACATAGTCATTAAGTCATAGGCATGTACATCACAAGACCACCAAAATCAAAACTAGTCAGATCAACATGCATATCATGTAAATGATTACATAGTCAAGTAACTCTATCATCAAGTCATAAATAACCACTAGCATGAATAAGAGTCATTATCACATAATCAAAGCATGACAATCGCCCACAACCCCTATCTAATCAACAAGTGTAATGACCAAGTAAATTCCCATACCCTTACTCAATCACGTAAACCAACAAGAACCAAAACTAATGTCTTATTTCACATAGTATAACATTTAAGAGTACATATCATCATAATTTAATAATGTAGAACAACATATATTTATAAGAGACACCAATCAACATAGAGTATCAACAATGTGCAAGTTCATCATATACATATCATGTACCATTATGAGCATATTCATTCATAAGAACATCATCCTAAGACTTCCTTAAAGATTAACTAGTGCAATGTTTATGTAGAGTCCCATCGCCCTACCTAGACTAAGCTAAACCCCTTAGGTCATCTTAGTTAGAGTTCATTCGTTCTGTTCATTTTACCATTTTGGAAAATCTTCCCTAAACCGACATAGACCACATGAGATAATGTAGAATGCGGTGTCATGGATCCCTACACTGAAAGAAAGCAAACTACTTGCAAAGGTAGTTCCAAAACATGAACATATCAACTACGTGGATCCACTAGATAGCATTCCTATGGAGGCAAGATAGTTCAAGAACTAGGAGATATAGTTGGGATTCTAATTATGCTACATGCATTATAGTCTCCAATCGCAAGAGTACATTAGTGAATCCTACCTTCCCTATTTTTGAAGGGATAGTCCTCACTCTAGTTCACTAGGTGCTAAGCTAGAGTTCTTTTTGAAATGTTTTTCATGTCTTCATTAATCATCATAACATAGAGTAGGTCGTAGGGTCTAACCCTTGTATATTTATCATCATCGTAGCTCAATAAGAATTGCATGAGTGTTATCCTTTCATTAAAATTCATACAAGTGAGGTTAGCACATTTCCATATCACTTCATGATAAGGCATATTGTAAATTATTCACCATCCTTATAACATTTACATCTTAAGCAAACACCTCACAACCATAGTCAAGACATTTTAATTCAACATCATACAAACACTATTAATAATAATACAATGCATACTCCTATAACGACCCGAGGGTATACCCTAGAAGTTTTGGTATCCTCAAATTGCCACAAAGCATTGTTGACCTGTCGGAGGTTTATAACAAGCCATTAGACATCTTTAATTGCATAATCATACTAAATATAGCGGAAAATTTAAAACTTTATATAGCACATCATATTCTAAAATCATAATTTCATATATATATACATACATACATATATATATATATATATATATATATATATAGAAAGTCTTTTTGCCATCTTATGATACAACTCAATTGAAAAGAATAGGGACATGATCCTTACAAAAATAAAATATAAATCTAAGCTATTACATCAACTGAAGAAAACATCTTGACATAGGCAACCCTTGAATAAGAAGGGTCCCTTTACTTGAACTTGGGAGATCTATCCAAGCTCTTCACTCAGAAGACATCCTCTAGCCATCACCACATATAAATTGTGTAAAAAGACAAAGAAGAATTATATTACTATAAGAATGCACTACGTATGGCAACCATGCAAAAAAAGGCATTTAAAGAGGACATTTCGTTCGAAATCATGCAACATGTGTTTTTAGTAAACAACATGAACACATGCACATATAAGCTCAATATAGTTCACATACATAATATAGGCATGGATACTACTCATAATAGCACTTAAATCATTTTAACATACTTTGAAACGTATTCAATACATACCATACATTGCCTTTCTTTTATCATAGTTCTTTCCATATGTAACCCTAAAGTGTACTTAGTACAACGTATCACTTTGAGGTCACCTTACAATAATCTTTTATAATATAATTCATAAAACAAGGACGTATATTCATAAGTTATAAAAATCTAATAGACATCAACTTCATATAAGAACGATCACCTAACACAAATTCTAAGTCACACTAGTGCAATTTGTAGGTAGCATCCCATAATACTACTTCCACCAATTGTACCTAAGAAGTCACCCTAGACTAGGTATAAAATATTCAACAAGTCATAACATATTCAACAAGTCATGACATATTCACTTACAACTAGACATAAGGCGACATACTTCATGTCATCATATAATCACTCTTTCCCTACTACAACCTTAGTGATAAATCACTTAGTTCATATCATAGGTAAACTACCCTCATAACGCCTTCACAAGCTTACTTGTGCAATGTACACATGGAGTCTTAATATATATCTTAACATAACAAGCTCACTTAACATGAATTCATACATGTCACACATAACATGAGTCCTTACTTTATAAGGGTCTCCAATCTTATCTTTTCTTAAAGTGATCTGGTACAATGCATAGGTAGGGTCCATAGTCCTCCCATACCAAGTACACGTCTCAAGGAATTAAGGTTACATTTCATATTCATATCTTATTAATTATTAACCTTATAGAGACATACCCATAACCGACATAAACCATGTGAGTTACATGGATTTCGGTGTTCTACTCCCACACCAAAAATAGAGGGTTATCACTTTCCGAAGGTGCAACAATTCATACATAGTTATTCTAGTTTGAAACCACAAGCTATAACCTATGGGGGCACAAATTTATGGAACATGGAGATTTCTTCTAGACACCTTGTCTTAATAGCATGGAGGTTTCCATCTTATGAGACAACCCCTATGTTGGGAACCTGAACTTGCTAAACATGAAAGTTCCCTTTATGGGAAGCCGAACATTCTAACGTGAAGCGCCCACTCTCATTTGTAATGTTCAATCGGTGCTAGGATATAATTCCCTCTTTAAATATATTTAAGCCTTTAGTATATTAATTCATAAAGAAGGCTTTTGGAGCTTGCTCCTTCAGACATGATATAGCTCAAAGGATTTTAAGATGAGAATGTCCTTTCATCATAGAACCTATTTCATGTTAGAATTTCCTTTCACATAATCATAAAATCATACATCATGTGTGTGCATAAAATGTGAGATCTACCTTCACATAACACCTTTAATCACACAGGTTCATAACTTTATTAATCATATACTTTATATGTATAGAATTAGGTAACGATGCATCGGAGAACTATCCTTTCCTTAATCCTCATAAATCTATCCTACTCATATATACGTATGAAATCTGTTTGTAATTGGTCAACATGAACATATAATGTCTTAAAACCTAACATTGAGGATGTCACTCTCTGAAGATCACAACATATGTACAACCTTTCCTCAAGTCTCAAGTCGTACACACATATAGATTATTAAGGAATAGACTACACACGTTCGCATTACATCATATGAGACACTAACATATTCAAAATTAGAACAGAAGATTGCTAGCATACTTTGATCACATATTCATATAGGATTCATATAGGTTTGGGTCACGCTACAAAGATATTCTTCACCACTAACCATATAGACCACCTAACCCTAATAGGATCATCACACATATACATATAACACCATCCCCATACCTAGGTCATGCAACTAATTTTGAGGGCTATCCATATACTTCATAACATCAATTCACTAAGAACATTATATTAGAACCAAGGCTAAATCCTTCAACTTCATAACATGGAAATCATCATATCAATTCATATTGTATCTAATTCCTCCAATGCCATGATCATAACACATAAACATGTAGAAGAATATAAACACTACCACTATGAGTGGACTATACTAATCAAAACAATTGAATTTATATTCTAGGCTAATTAGAAGAAATAGGTCAACTTACCAAATCTCCAAGCTAATGATCATCATTGATCATTCCTCCACAATTCATATTCAATTTATATATAAAGTAATAGCAATAAACAATTAAATACAATTTAATCAAAATTCTATAAACATGAAATCAAGATCACAGGACCATATTACAAACTAATTTGAGAAATTAGGAGTATCATGGGTTATTCATAATATTGGAAAGAAATTTATCACAAAATCAGTAAATAAACATATATTCATCATTATAATGCTTTTTAAATCTATTTGAGAATGAACCCATTGCTAGATTGAAAGATAGAATTTTCAAATTAGAATCATACTTTGAAAACCTTTGAAAGGACTCCTTAGATGAATGGTTATCTAGGGACGAAGGATCACTATACCTTATAGATTAAAAAGCCCATGAAAATCTGAGAAGAAATCTCCATGAATCAAATTCCATAGCTTGTACTTAAGCTTTGTTTTCAATGGAGGTTTTTGGGTTTTTGATAGAGAAGGGAACTTTGGGAATTTGATTTCTTAATGGCTGTTGGGGTTTTGTCTTGGGAAAGGGTTTAAAAATGTCCTAAAATCATCTAATAAAACTTCCTCTATGTTACCAAAACACCCCCACACGAATTGGGACTCTTAGACATGTCAAAATTGACTTAAAAACGATGTAACAGGATCTGGTAGTGTGCTGCGCGTCGCGGAGCAGCCTCTCAATCCTGCCCCAAATAATTTTTGGGACAGTGAGGTGCGTTCTATGTGCGCGTCGCACAGATCAAGTCCAAATCTTGTCGTGCTTGGGGCCTTGAGAAACCTCATTGTCAATGGTTTAGGTCCTCCTTGGGGGGCCTTCGGGTGGTCCCGGGGGAGTCGTACCCGAACATTTTTACCCTTAATATTTCTACTAAGGTACTAGGGTCAACTACACTACTTCTCAACTCCAAAAAACACGTAAAAAAAGGGGAGACATACAAAGACTCTCTAGCACATCTAAAGCCAACTTTCGAACGTCTTGGACGTTTGACCTCCATATGACATCAAATCATTTATACAAGCTATAAAATACTTTATTGAGATGCTATTAACATTTTTAGGCAGATGTGAGGCTCTATATACCTATGTATATTTTTGGAGTTGTTACTACTCCAATACAACGTCAAGACTTAATCAAAATTTAACCATAATTGAAATAAAACATAGGGATTATAAGACTAACCTAGTATCCTTCATAATTCATCATAAATATCTTACAATAAACCCTTAATACAACCCAATTTGGGTATAACATCATCTTAATTCAATGAGCAACATGATTACAATGGTAAAAGAATCACTACATCACTATTCAATACTAGTTCAAAGCTTAAGACAAGATAGTTAGGTCTAACTCACAACATAGTTCATACCTTGGATCAATTCTCAAGAAACTAGCGTGAAAGGACTATATATAACCATTATTCATTTGTGATTAGTATATATCAACATCATAAAGTAGTAACCAATAACAAAGTCAGTTGAACCAATATAACATAATCCATATTGAGATACATCATAATTAAGTTAGAATACATGTTAATATATTCATAATATCCAAAATAAATCATAAACAAATAAATTCATAACATATATTTTGAGATTGAATGAAAGCCACTTGAAAACCAAACTTTGGATATCAATTTGATGGAACCCTTTGAGAAAAGGGGTCTCAAAGGTGAAATAGATCCCATGCCTTGCTAATTGATGAATATTGATGGTGAAAACTTGAGTATTTTTATCCATAAAAACCTCCACTAGCTCGGTCTTCAATGGAGTTCTTCCCTAATGAGCGAAAGAATAAAGAAGAAAGTGAGTTTGGATTTGTGAGTTATGACAGTTTTTGTTAGTCTTAATTAAGTTAGGAATTTATATGTGGTGTTACTATGTATATTAGACCTCCCTAATCCCCCAACTAATTAAATAACCCTTTAATTATATAATTGGAAATAACTTAAAACGTGCAGAAAAGTTAGGCCCTCATAGACGAGACCTCGACCAACACTCTGTCTGTAGTCGACAACCCTTTCCCCCTTTCTTGCAGCACTTCGTCGATCAGTTCAGAGAGTGGTCCAAACGGACCATTATCCAAAATGGATAAGTGTTGGTCGACGTATGTCATTGACTCCCCGTTGATCCAGACACGATGTGTCGACTCCCCTTGTGGGTGTACTCTGCCCAGGTAGTGCTTTTGACCCCAAACAAAAGGGTCCTCCTCAAGGTCCCTTGGTTGGTCTTTGGGGAGTCATACCAAGACGTTTACACTATGACCCAACTTAAAAACATGTTATAATACCTTCCACCATTTTTCATCATTTTTTGACTTGTAAAAGGTAGTTAAATAGGCTAAGGCACGCTGGTACCTCGTTGAACTAGTTTTCGAACATCATGGACGTTGTTGGATGTTTTGGTTTCTAGACTTCCTAAATGACTTATATTCATTAAAATTGACCTTAAAACAGTGTATAAACCTTATGAAACTTATGTTAGGCTCTAGAACACGTGTTGAATTTTTGAAGTGTTACAATAATACACACCTAAACTACCCAAAACACCTCTACATTAATAGGAACTTTTAAGACAAGTCAAACTTCACTTAAATTTTTGGAATTATCTTTAGGAAAAAAGACGGCAACGCCGAGTTTCTCTTGCAATATTTTTTAATATACGTTTAAGACAGATGAATTTGGGATGTGTCTGCGTCACAGATCAAGATTTTCAACCTAAGCTAGAGCAGGTCTGCGACGCAGACATGTATCACATAGGTGCAATACTTTGTTGCCTTGGGCAGCTTGCTAGGGCAATGTTTGGGTCCTCCTCAATGACCCATAGGTTGTTCATTGGGGATTCTTGCCTTGAATATTTGACCTAAACATGTCCCTATAGGTTCTAGAGTAATCTCCACTGCTTTTAGAATCCAAACAACACATAAATTCACATACAACATACATGGAGACACTATTACACACACAGGTCTAGTATCCGAATGTTTTGGTCGTCCCTTAGACGTTTTGCTTCAAAACGTTAGAAAATGACTTATTATGCTAAAATAAATCTTTAACTAATTATTTGTTTATGAAAAACACGCGAAGATCTACTTCAACGTTATTCGTTTTAGGGACATTAAAATTATGTGCCGATATACTCATTTTTTTCTTTCCTCTTCTTATCGAAGTTAAGGTCAGTAATTCCTCCTAGTTTGAATTTACGAAGATTTATGTGTGTTTTTAACTTTACATTATATCTCTTGTACATGCAAGTTATTGTGAGAATTCATGCTTCACTTATATCTTGAACTTCCATGAAATTGTATGTTGATCATACTTTATAGCACTTGATTACATGGTTGTTGTAGTTGACTTTATGTGATATTTTTTCTATGAAATTGATAGAGTGTGAAGCAATGAAATAATGCATTGTCTACTTATTGAATATGTTGATCTATATGAGAAGGAGAAGGAAATTCCTCCTCGCATAATGTGAAATGATGAAATGGGTGTATAATTGGTAGTTGATGTAGTTTCTACTTCATAATGATGGGTTGTTCTGTTTTAGAAATGATTTAATGATTCCCCCTTTGTTATGTATTTATTATTTTTATTATCATATATAATGTATTGGTTGGACTGCTAGTCTTGAGTCGTAAATTCGAAAAAGGTAATTAAAGTTTCATTCGAAGATGAATGTTCCCCAAGTGGGGAGGGGGTTGTTGTTTCACGTTGTAAACGCAAGGAAATATTCTAGGGCACTATGTCTAGTTCAATGACATAAAAAGTGCTATAAACATGTTAGTGGTCCTTTATTATTCTAACAAACTTTGTTTGAGAAGATAGGTTCATAAGAAATTAAAAACGAGCATGAGGTCTGGTGAACTATTAACCTAGACTATTTTGGTGCTAGTTCTAGTGGGATGGTTTAAAAAAGATGTATTAAAGGATTGGTGATGAGTAAGTAATATAAATTTATATAGGTATCTAAGGAAGAGATTAAGGGGTCAATACCAAGGGAGGAGTGTCAAATTTGAGGGGAAAGCCAAAGCCAAAGGCCAAGGCTGCCCCAAAAGGGACACTATTGCCTCAACCCTCACGAGCATAACAACAACTCGCGGTCAAGACCACTTAAAATTTCGTGAAGTTTCCTTGGGAATGTAAAAAGAGTGGCAACATGGACTAGTTACTTCCTAAGGAACCATGAGCCACTTAAAAACTCGTGGTGTAGTTGAAGGAGAGGAAGGCATGTCGTGAACTCGCCTTACACATTTCGGAAATGGTGGAGTTTCAACAGGCTATAGCCTAGAACACCAAGAGCAACCTAACGGCTCGTGGCGCACTTGATGGGAATGGAGGCCTTGTCGTTGTCTTCACTTAGTAAAATTAGGAAGGTGGAGTTTTAAAGGTCTACTACCTCACCCTTAAGAAGCCACACCACGACTCTTGGTGACTTTCACGACTCCTGAAGGTGTTTCTTAATACTGGACGATTTCTCCACTTAAAGTCAAGTTGGATGTTTAGATTAAAATTCCAACTAATGGAGGGATGTTTTGGGTATTTTTTGGGCTTACTATATATTGACTTTAAGTCATTTTCCACCCTATTACCGCATAAAACAATTCCCCAACTGAAAACTAACTATTCGTACTTCTCTCTAAATTCTTTCACTAACCAAACATCCATTAAAGAACATTGAAGCTCCAAGAAGAGGATCAACTCTCCAAGATTTTCAACTCAATTTCCTGTCTAATTATTCATTAAGGTTTGGATTCTTTAACTGTTGGGATTCCTTTCCCCAAGAGGTTCCTTAAAAGATGATTTCATAATCCCCAAAAATCTATTCTTTTGTCTACACATAACTCTTCTTTTAAAATAAAAATGTAGGATTCAATTCTGATTAATTATGATTTCTTGGGGTTAATTATGTTTATAATGATGGATAATTGATGCTGTTCACTTGAAATTCCCTTATACCCCTATTCTTCCCCAATGTAAATAATCTTTTAATTGATGTGGTGAATTGGTTAATATGATGAATATATCAATTGTTATCTACTGATCGTAATTTTTTTTATCACTTCTTGAATTTCCTAATAGCATGTATTGTTTAGGTTTTGACCTAATTATTGAAGACCCGCGAATGTCCCTCTTCTCGTAACCCTAACTCTTTAATTACGTTGATTACTGATTAGAGGTGATGTAATTGAGTATGTTCTTGCATAAATGACAATTAGATGATGAAAATAGTTTACTTGACATGTAAATATTATAGAATTGGGATTAAGTGTTGATAGATTTTCTTTGAGGCTATTAGTAAGGTCTTCAAGATTATGAACATAATAATGTACTATTGTTGCCTTATCTGTGGTAATGTTTGTTAATCGATGTATAAATGATGAAGTTATGACTGTCTAATCATGTTATTATTTGATGGTTGTGAGATGATGATACTATGCTATTTTGACGGGCTAAAGGTAATGCACATGTACATCTCATGACTATGCTATGATTTAATGTTTTGACATGTTGTTAGGTTTGTGATGAAAGGGATTTGTCATCGTAAAAGCTATGAGAAATGAACATGTTATATGATGAGTTAAACTCCTAAGGGCTATATTACGAATTAATGTTAAGAAAGAATTAAAGTTACTTCAAAAAGGCAATTTGGCTTAGCGCCGAGTGAACTTGACATTGAGAGGTGTTCCTTCACAATGGAAGAGAGGTTCATACTATGTTCTCTCTTGAGGTTGAAACTACAATGCTAGTTAGCATAAATAGGGTTTCTAGTAACAAATTCCTAGTTCCTTAACTACGTACCCCACGAGAAACCTTAGCTAGTGGATCAACCTACATGATATATGAATCTATATGTCTTACCTTTGCAAGTATGACAACCTTCTTTCGGTGTGAGGGGATGGCATTATACTCCATGTTAGCTCAAATAGTCTATGTCAGTTATGGCGAAGTTCTCTATAAGTTAAAATGATTGAATGAAAGAAAAAATGTGAACATGAACTAGGACTACTTAAGAGGTATTACTTAGTGTAGATAAGGGTATAGGACTTTACCTATTCATTGAACGAGTGGAGCTTGAAGGAAACTCTAGGGTGGGTTCTTTATGTACATATGAAATGTATGATGCTTGTTTCACTTTATATACGTGATGTTTCTCTATATTTTAATGATTGATATTGACTATAGTTGTTATGATGATGCATGAGGTAAACGACCATGCTTATGATCTCTTTGTTGGGTTACTTGTGGTATGTGAGGTTATTGGAGTTTACATACTCATTGCACTAGTACACTTGGATTGAGTTTTGAGTACGGTATTGTGATGAATTTGATGAAATCGACTCTAAACATGAAATGTTTACTATGTCTTTATTATGACGTAACTTATGGATATGTCTTTTGTGATATGGACTTGTATATGTTCTTAGAATATGCATAAAGGCTTTTAAAATAGACTTAGCATGCTTATAACAAAAATATCCCTTTGTGCATGTTTAGAGATGTTGTACTTCCATATGTTTGGATACATAGTACATGGTTGTACTAACCCATCTCTCTTCTATTTTATACACAGAGCGTAGGTTGGGGCAGTGAGGTGATTCTAGTCTTGTCATGAAGAAACTTGGATTGTTATTCCCAAGTCGGTGAGTCTTCCAATCCGAGGATGGATTCTAATTCTAGTTTCATTTTTTTATTCAAAGACAATATTGTAATTGTTAGTATAACACTTGTTGTTGATGTATGGTCTAAATCCTAATTGTCATACTCCTACGTTTAGACGGCAATGTGAGACAAGTAAAAATTCTACTTCTACATATATGTGAAATGAAGTTGAACATCAAAAGAAATTTTTACATTTTCATTTTTTATTCTATGTATGATTCATTATGAACACTAAGGGCTTGTCTAAGGCGTCTTCTAGGAAGAAGACGCTTGTTACGACTAGGGGTGCTCCCAGATCGTGAGAATTTGAGACTTTGCAGTAGACATAAGTTTCATTTTAATGGAAGTGCTGACTCATAGTTTGAGATTCTTAACATTTGAGTATGTGTTGGTATACGTGAGACTAGATTTTCACTTGCTTAACAAATTTTATTTAAAAGTATTGACTTCAATCCTTATGATTTTGTTTAAAAATTAATAAATTCCGCACAATTTTTATTACAATGCAGTGAATGAATGCTAAGAGCTTTTATAAGACCTTTAAGAGGTTAAAAATACCGTGTGACGACTAGGAGGTGCTATCACTTTGTTACAAAATTTGTATCATAGAATAATGTTATGAAATAGTCCTTCGGGTCCATAGCCACATGAGGCCAAATCTAGTAGAGTCATGTTCATCAGTGTGAGTCGTGACACATATATGAGGGAGAGGCTATAGGACTATTAAAGTTTCACTTTCTTCATTACTCGTATGGCTTGCCATAGAGTTGAGCTCTATGAGTGTCTTTTCCTAATCTCTTCTCTTGTGTATTATAGGATATGAATATAATAAGGACTCCCACAAGATGAGTGGATGAGGAAGTAGTGAATGAGGGGGTTCCTACCCGAGGTGAACAAGTTCCTATAGTTAATTAAGAGAATGATGTTCCGGTGATTCCCCCGGACATGAAAATGAGAATTTTAGAGGGGCTCTTCTTACCCTAGTCTGAGTCATGACAACTTTAAAAAATAGAGATATGGGGCCTACGATGAATACTCTTGAGATCATTATGTCCTCTAAGTTGAAAATCATAGTGAGAATGAATCCTTCTAAATTTCATGTCTCTAAGGAGGGATAGGATCCCCTAGCATTCTTGGATAAGGTTTATAAGATAATCTATTCTATGGGTGTGTCTTCTAAGGTGAAGTTGAAGTTTGCTTCATACCAATTCAAGGAGGTTGCTCAAGTGTAGTACACATAATGGAAGTACAACAGGCTTGTTGAATCGGGTCCTATCGAGTGGGAAGATTTCAATGAAGGATTCTTAGAGAAGTACTTTCCCCATGAAAAGAGGGAAGTTAAGATTGAGGAATTTATAAACCTTTGTCAACGCATCATGAATGTTCAGGATTATTCTTTTAAGTTTAATTTGTTTTCAAAATATGCTCCAACGTTGGTGTCTAATCCTTTAGATGAGATCAGTAGGTTTATAATCGGTGTTACGTTTGATTGTGTGGAGGAGGAGTGTTATATGGCGATGCTCCATGATAACATGACTCTATCTAGGTGTAACGAACCCAAAATGAAATAGAACAATGTAGAGCTTCACCTTAGTTTCTAGAGTTAATAACTTGCTAAATTAATGAGAAATAGTATCCAAGGGCAGGTTTGAGTTGTTTTGAACTCAAATGTCAATGAACGACCAAGACTTTCAAATAGTAATAATTTGTGTGCTAGTGTACTCTTGCATGTTTTATGTGTTTTAGTTTATCATTTGTATTCTAAAATAATGTGAGGTGACCCTAGCATCTATATTGTCATGTTTAGGGTCAGAATGTTTGGGCACGATTTCACGATGAGGGAGAACCCTTAGATGAAATAGGCATCTTCGTCATCATAGAGGATTTGTATAAGCCCTTAGCATTCGTCATAACATATCGCAGGTCAAAAATGTGGAAAATTAAAAACTTTGTGCATATTGAAGTATATTTTGGCATCTCACATATCATAAATGGAGCTTACATAGACCCCTTGCTTATGAAGCTTAAATACGCTTCTCGTTTAGGCAATATAACCAATACATAAGAATTAGCCTACTACTTTGTCTTACATGAAACCATCTAATAGAGAATTAAAATATTTGGTCATAGCCCTTACTTAAATAAAATGTGCCACATATAGGCTTACAACAATCGTCTTAAATGATTAAGGAGGGAATAAGTGTCTTTAGACATAACAATAACATATCTTTAATAGAGAACTAGTAACATCCCCGAACTCCAGGACCTACCAACAACATAGGAAATAATTCCATGTCTTCTTGAAAAGTGGTCACATATACTTCAATGTCGCAAACCTACATTGTTTGTCAAAAGGGAAAGAATGTGGGTTAGTACAATCACATGTACTAAATATGGAAATATATGCAAGTAAAACCAATGAAATCAGGCTTATATGAACATTTTGTTCAAAACCATCTATGTCACTTTCAAAAGCTTTTATGCACATATAATATCATATACAAGTCAATAGGCATAACATCACTTAATAAAAGTTCATATCCAACACAAGACCAACACCAATATAAGGTCATATCAACATAAATAACTCCAAGGTACAATGTCATAACAACCATTCATGAAATAGAGGTCAAATCATCAAAGCATATAAGAACATTACGTACAACCACTTCCCAACCCTACAAGTGCAAAGCCTATGTGAAGCCCCATAACCCCACATAATCAAGTAAACCAAGAAAGAGACCATAAGCAATCTTTACATTTCTTTTAGGACCCAAAGTACACCCTAGAAGTTAGGGCATCCTTCAAGTCAGAACACGATATACTTGACCTCTCGGAGGTTTCGTACAAGCTCTAGGACATCATTCATTGCATATATACGAAAAGTAGTGAGCAAATAAAACTTTTCTGTCTAAACATAATGCAGAATCGTTTCATAAAACATCTAACATAAGTCTTAAAAACCATCTATGACATCATGAGAAAAATACTCTTGGGTCACATCCCATAAAAGTCTAAACATGAAAGAACATAAAAGACAATGTAATAGTGATGCCCTAGGATGCTATGAGGACACACCAATCTTCACTTCTTGATATGCAATGGAAAATCTACCGTTGAAACAAAATAAATATCCTCAAACCCCTATATTGGACTAGAATGTAGGAAAAATAAGTGTTAGTACGAAATCTACCAATTATGGACACTATCATACCAAACATAAGATATCTCAAAGGGTTAGTCAATAACTGACATTATCATAAGATATTAAAGTATAACCATATCACCAATATTATAAGCATAATAAACCATCATAAAGCATATAAAAGTTCACAATTGACTCATTGTCCTTCTTAAATAAATGAACTACTTCACAACCAACCTACAAGTATACATGTGCAAGGCTAAGATCGCATCCCATACAATTACTAATGCTTAGTACATCTCTTTTTCATTCTTGGTCATAATTCACTTTCATAATGAATAACTTAAGTTCATCATAACATATGAGCACCATTACCCTAGGCCACCTCAAGCACACTTGTGCAATGCATGTGAAGCATCCCATTTTACGTTACACACGAAGCATGTCTTGAATTCACCCTAATTCCTTTAATTTTAGTATAGGTCTCTAGAAGAAATACTTAATATTGACAAGTAACTATCATCTAAAGTCAACCATGTCATGTAAAGCAACCAAAGCAACTACCCAAGCTAAACATATATATTAGAAGGTTCATGTCATAGGTATCTTCAAGTAATAGTTGTGGCATGTATGGGTAGCATTTCATACTACCATAAACACTAAGTACTTCTCTATACTACCTATTCCAAGATAACTAAGGAAGGAAATACCCATCCTGACCATCATGCAACCAATCATGTAGATACAAACTAATCATAGGGGAGAATAAATCCTCAACCCTAATATATCATGAGAAACTAATCCCAAGATATTTCATGAAATACACCTTACTTGCAAATCAAGCTAACTTTAGGAGAGTATAGGCCTGTATCCTAAAGCTACCATGAAATGATTTTGGTAAAGCAAAGTTAAGCTACCATTATCAACCATCCTAGCAATAAAAGACCAAGCTAAACAAGAGAGAGTTTACATCCTCCATCCCAAGCTACCATGAAGTTCATCACCTCAAGCATGTTGAGATTCAACATCTCAATCTACCATGAGTATTTCAACTCAAGCCTCCTTTAGATTTACTATCTCAAGCTACCCTTGAGTTTTACCATCTCAATCTATCATGAGATTCAAATCTCAAAGCTAACACATCTTGGTCTTATCTCACCAAATCAATTACATAATAAGAGTCTATTAAATACAACTTCAAGCTATTCTTGTTTATCATGTCTTGATTCATTTTACGTTCTTAGGTCAACCTAGAGTTCATCTATGTGAGAGGACTTTATTCCCCTATTAGTTCATGTCTAAGTGTAGTAGAGAAGCAAACAACATCACAATCCCTTCATATTGACTCTACCCCCAAAGCCCTAGCATTAATAGCATAATAATCCATAATCGATTAAGAACCTTCAATTCATTATGTTCCATGTTCAATTACAAGTTAATTCATTCAATTTCATCTTTAGAAGGCTATTCTAGTCATATTTGATCACATAGGTTCAAATCAAATTTAACAAGTCAATATCATCTTTTATCAATCTAGGTAATTCAATCATGATCTAATAGTATACATACAATTGATTTAAGAAGATCAACTTAGAACCTTCATTAGCCTCTAATGCCCAAAAACCACCATGATCAACTTCAACATCAATTACTATAATTGACCATGAGAATATCATGAAAACATAACATAATCATTATATACACATAATTGAATGTTACCCACTAGATCGAGATCACAATCAAGCCCTACCCACAATGCAAACACAACCCTCTCCAGATTGTGCTATTTTGGATTTTCAATTGAAGTATAACTAGGGGACTCCATGAATGTAAGAATCCATGGATGAAGAATATTCACATACTTTAGAATAGTGCCCTATACCCAACTTTATTTCTTGGTGAATTCGTCCTAAGAGCAGCCCCCCAATTTCTCTTCTTTTTCAATGGTGTTCTTGAGAGACTTTTGGGCGAGATAGGTTTAATTTTGAATCTAGGGTCTAAAAAGATATTTTACTGCTTAAATACAATTTAAATACATAAAAAAACCACCAATAATTAATCCCTAAAGTACCCAAAAGACCTCTGTAACTTTTGGACCATGTAACCAATTCTAATTTGAGTTTAAAACGACGCGACCAAATCATGGAGTTTGATGCGAACCTTTCACGACCAGGAAGCATCCCCTAGAAGTAACATGGCATACTTGACCTCTCGAAGGTCTTATACAAGCCCATAGTTATCATTCACCGCATTGTCATAGGCAAATTTAGCGGAAAATTTAAAACTTTTAATCGCATATCATATGCTACACATATCAATCACTTAATATAGATAAAAAAATTATTCATAATATATATTTAGAGTCTAAGTCTCTTTTTCCATCTTAGACTCAACATCTTTAGAATATAATAGAGACATGGACGTTTGAACATATACCATAAGTAGCTATTACAAGACTTTACTTAGACAATGACATGAGAAATCATCGAACATAAAGATCTCTTTCCTTGAGCTTGCAAAACACATATCAAGACCTACACCTTAGAGACATCCTTTAAACATGTATAACCTACACTTTGTGTAAAAGGTAAAGAGGAATGTTGTTAGTACAAGAATGCTCTAAGTATGACAACCATACAAAAACATGCAATTAAAAGGGGACATTTTACTTTGAAACCATGCATTACTCCATTTTGTGAAAACTAAGAAAACATGATACAATAAGTATCATACAATTCACCTACTTCATTTAGGCATATACAATAGTCAGAACATCACATAAAGTCGTGCATTGCATTTAAGGCACATTTAGAGTCAAATTACAGTAACTACATTATTTTTTGCCTACAGTAACCTTTTTTTTCTCTTTATAGTGAATTTCTTTATTTTTAACTCCTTGACTTCCCAAGTAACCCTCTAGTGATGCTTGGTGCAGTGTATAGAAAATTCCACATTACACTATCCACACTCAAGCATCAACATAAAACCACAAGGAAATCATGCATACAACCTTCATTAGCCAAACACATACCTTCATAGAATCATTTAATATAACAAGGCATATAACTCACATTTTGACCCAACATATGTCATGGACCACATCGAGGAACCTAATACAAGGTAATATACAAGTCAAGACTTACCAATAGAATCATAAGAGGCACTAGTCAACCATTAGCATAGATAGACTTCACATCACCTAAACCTCAAAAGACCTTACTTATAACCCCAATTCTAGCCTACTAGTGCTATGTAGATGTGACGCCTCATAACTTCACACATACTTAGTAATGTCATAAAGAGACTACAAGCTTTAACACGTACTTCATACATCACACATGAAAAGTATAGATAACCACATGCTTATTAAACAAGACCACATCATATAGTCAGCAAGACCAACATTATGCATATAAAGTGAGGTCATATCTTATAGATTCATTAGGACTCATACCATGCATTTCATCACAATAATTTGACACATTCCTAGAACTCCCTTCAAGAGCTACTTGTGCAATGAATATTTAAAGTCTCATACCCTAACCTACACCTAGAAATTTCCCTTAGGTTATCCTAGTTATGGTCCATACTTTACTTCCATTGTCCATTTTACTTTAGCGAAACTATAGCCTTACACGACATAGACCATGTGAAATAAACATGGAATCAGGTGTCATGAAACCATACACCGAAAGAGGGTGGACTACTTTCCAAGGTAGTTACAAAACATTAACATGGCATTCTAGGTGGATCCACTAGCTAGTATTCCTATGAGGGAAACATATTTCAAGAACTATGAGATATACTTGGGACCCTCTTGATGCACAATCACATAAATGTTACTGTCTCATGAGAACCATTCTGAACCTACCTTCCCACATCGGGAATGGACACCTCTAATATATGGTTCGCTCGATGTTAAGATAAGTTCCCATTTTTCAAAACCTTTATTATCATTACTTTATAAATATTCAGGAGTTGGACTCCTAATATGCTTAGATCATACGTCGTAGATGAGTGTTCATCGACCTAAATCATGTGAGAAAGCCTTCCACATGGATATTGCATATTCAAGCACCATCTAGTTTAGGATACAGTTGACAATGCTTTTCAAGAGACCCTATATTGACTAGATTATATGGACATGTTTCATATATGTGTGTATACATATATGTACGCAAACCTTTCACGTAAACACCCTTAGAACACACATGTTCATATTTCATTTCATTCATGCATAAAAAATGTTCATAGATTAATCATGCATTTATATTCATGTACATATATAACTCACATAGGATCTATCCTATCAAGGCACACAAGTGCAATGGATAGACAAGGTCCCATACCCTTATCCATACTAGTACACCTATCAATTCATCCTAGTTAAGGGACATATAATCATGCTCAATAGACATATTTTTTACATTCTTAGTAATAGACACTAGTGTATATGATAATACCCTTTCATTAAACTCCATGAACTAATACTACATGTAAGCATGCATAAGGTGTAAGTGTGTGTACATTGGTCAACATGATCATATAATGGCTATCAATATCACATTGAGGCTGCCACTCTCTTAGACCACAATTCACATTTATGCATAGATCACACACGAGATAACATCAGAGGAGACAACACACTTCAACATTTGCATTCAAGACTCCTAACATTGGCTAATATCACATTCAGATAAGGGTACATAGTTAGGGGTTATTTATCATTGCGTAATTTATGGCAGAACATATACCTACCTTTCATAGTCATTCACATGTTTACAATTTTAGGTAAACAACGCCACCATAAGTGAACCATACCACACAATGCACTACGAGGACAATTCTACAAGCAATTCTATAGAAAAGTAGAAGAATAAAGCAATCTTACCAAATCTACCTTGCGTTGATCATTAGTGATCCATACACATAATTCATCAATAACATTAATACAGGGCAGTAGCTGAAGATATTATAACACAAACGAATTCATACTTCAACTATCCTATAATCGAGATCACATTGAACTGACTAACTAACAAGCTATCAAAAGTAGATGAACACATGTCAATCTTACTAAATCATTATACCTTGATGCACAATTACACATAATTCACCACAAATATACATAATTGTAACGACCTGTTTAGTCATTTTGAGCAGTAGAGTTTATTTCTGGCGATAACTGTCTGGGTCGATGGATCCCACGACGGACCGTCATGGGCACGACGGACCGTCGAGGGGGTCTCGTTCCAAAACACATAGAAATCTGAAAATTTGGGTACTGAGATCGACTCTCTGAACTTCACGACAGAATGGCAGGACGGACCGTCGTTGGCACGACGGACCGTCACAAATCCTTCCAAAGAATTAACCCTCTGAGCTTTGTGACGGACCTGCAGGACGGACCGTCACAGTCGTGATGGACCGTCACAGACTGCGTAACCCTGACTGGGTCGGATTTCTGTTAATGTTTTTAAAGGGGGGTTTTCGACTGTTCATGCTTATAATTATAAAGTTAGTGGGTTAATATTAATAATTCAATTACTTGGGGGTTAAAGGAGATAACCTTGAAATAAAAAGTGGGTTATTTTTATCATCTTTTATACTTAATTATATGACAATTAGGGTAAAAGAGAAAGGGTTTGAATAAGAAAAATAGAAAGAACAGAGAGAGAGGGAGAAACGAACGAGCAAGAGAAGAGAGAACGAAGAGGAAAGCGAAGATTTTGAGGAGTAGCTTACGTGATCACGAATTCTTCGGTGGAGGTAGGTTATGGTTTATGCTATTTTATAGTAAACTCTTAATAGCGAATGATATATATTGGATAGTATTGTAAAGTCTCCTATATGCTTAATTGTGTGCATGCATGAT
>NC_028645.1:53633187-53675478 GCF_001406875.1 Solanum pennellii | reverse complement strand
ATGACTTCACCATGGCATCAACAACTAAGAAGTTTCGTAAGGGAGGCGAGTTTAGTGGTTCTTACTCCAGAGGGCAGAGCTCAGGAAGTTATCCAGCCCGACCTATTCAGTCTTCACTGCAGGCTGTAGTTGGGGGTCCGCCGCAGACCGGTCAACATTTCTCTGAGTCTGGAGGTTATCCCCAGACTTCATCGTTCTCACAGAGACCTATGCTTGAATCCAGAGAGTGTTATGGATGTGGAGAGATCGGACATATTAGGAGGTTTTGTCCAAAACAACGATACAGACCCCCAATAGTCAGAGGTAGAAGTGGTCATGGGAGAGGCCGCCATTCTGGAGGACGTGGTGGCCGAGGTAATGGTGGTCACCAAAATGGCCGGGGTGACGGGCAAATGGGAACTACTGCAGCGCAACATGGTATGGGCAACAGGCAGACAAGCGATAGGGCCCATTGTTACACTTTTCCTGGGCGGTCGGAAGCGGAGACATCAGATGCTGTTATCACAGGTAATCTTTTGGTTTGTGATTGCATGGCTTCTGGATTATTTGATCCTGGCTCCACATTTTCATATGTATCTTCCTCATTTGCTACTGGCCTTAATTTAAATTGTGAATTGCTTGACGTGCCTATTCGTGTTTCTACTCCGGTGGATGAGTCTGTGATAGTTGAAAAGGTATATAGGTCTTGTCTGGTATCTTTTGTGGGGAGCAATACTCATGTAGACTTGGTGATCTTAGAAATGGATGACTTCGATGTATTTCTGGGTATGACTTGGCTTTCTCCGAATTTTGCAATCTTAGATTGTAATGCGAAAACTGTAATGTTGGCCAAGCCTGGGGCAGATCCGTTAGTGTGGGAGGGTGACTACACGTGCACTCCAGTTCGTATCATCTCCTTTCTTCGTGCTAAGAGAATGGTTAATAAAGGATGTTTAGCTTTCTTGGCACACCTCAGGGAAGATACTACCCAAGTACCTTCAATTGAGTCGGTTTCGGTAGTCCGTGAGTTTCTGGATGTAATCCCTGCAGACTTTCCTGGTATGCCGCCGGATAGGGATATCGAATCTTGCATTGATCTGGAGCCGGGTACTCGCCTCATTTCCATACCCCCTTATAGAATGGCTCTAGCAGAGTTAAGGGAGTTAAAGGCCCNGGCCCAACTTCAAGAGTTGTTAGGTAAAGGCTTTATTAGACCAAGTGCATCCCCTTGGGGTGCCCCGGTTTTATTTGTGAAGAAGAAAGATGAGAGTTTTCGGAAGTGCATAGACTACAGGCAACTGAACAAAGTAACTGTTAAGAATAAGTATCCTCTTCCTCGCATTGATGATTTGTTCGACCAGTTACAAGGTGCTTGTACCTTCTCAAAAATTGATTTGAGATCTGGTTATCATCAATTGAAAATATGGGCAACGGATGTGCCCAAGACTGCTTTTCGGACCAGGTATGGGCATTATGAGTTCTTAGTAATGTCTTTTGGGCTTACGAATGCCCCTGCTGCTTTCATGAGCTTGATGAATGGGATTTTTAAGCCATATCTGGATCTCTTTGTCATTGTATTCATTGATGATATACTGGTATAATCAAAGAGCAAGAAAGAACATGAGGAGCACTTGAGAATTGTATTGGAAATGTTGAGGGAGAAAAAGCTTTATGCCAAATTCTCCAAGTGTGAGTTTTGGCTAGATTCAGTGTCCTTCTTGGGGCACGTAGTTTCTAAGGATGGAGCGATGGTGGATCCTTCCAAGATCGAAGCGGTGAAGAATTGGGTGAGACCCACTAATGTTACAGAGGTAAAGAGCTTTGTTGGTTTAGCTAGCTACTACCGTCGATTTGGCAAGGGATTTTCTTCGGTTGCTTCCCGATTGACAAATTAGACTAAGCAAAGTGTTCCATTTGTTTGGTCGGACGAGTGCGAAGAAAGCTTTCAGAAGCTCAAGACCTTGTTGACTACTGCACCAATCCTTACTCTGCCAGTGGAAGCTAAGAATTTCATTGTTTATTGTGATGCATTCTATTCGGGTTTGGGTGCAGTGCTAATGCAAGAGAAGAATGTAATTGCTTATGCTTCGAGGCAATTAAAGGTACATGAACGTAATTATCCGACCCATGATTTGGAGTTGGCTGTGGTAGTATTTGCATTAAAGCAATGGAGGCACTATCTATAAGGGGTTAAGTGTGAAGTCTATGCGGATCATCGTAGCCTACAGTATGTCTTTACTCAGAAAGAATTGAATTTGAGACAGAGGAGATGGATGGAACTACTGAAGGACTACGATATCACTATCATGTATCATCCCGGAAAAGCTAATGTTGTGGCAGATTCTTTAAGTAGAAAGGCAGGAAGCATGGGAAGTCTAGCTCACATGCAGGTTTCTAGACGCCCATTGGCTAGAGAGGTTCAGACTCTGGCTAATGACTTCATGAGGTTAGAAGTAAACGAGAAGGGAGGACTTTTGGCCAGTGTGGAGGTAAGATCTTCCTTTCTTGACAAGATTAAGGGAAGGCAGTTTACTGATGAGAAACTGATTCGGATCCGAGATAAGGTGTTGCTAGGAGAGGCTAAAGAAGCAAAACTCGATGAGGAAGGTGTTTTGAGAATTAAGGGAAGGGTATGTGTACCCCGCGTCGATGATTCTATTCACACTATTCTTACAGAGGCTCATAGTTCAGGATATTCTATACATCCTGGTGCAACCAAGATGTATCGTGACCTAAAGCAACATTTTTGGTGGAGTAGAATGAAGCGCGACATGGTTGATTTTGTTGCCAAATGTCCGAATTGTCAGCAAGTAAAGTATGAACACCAGAGGCCGGGAGGAACACTTCAAAGAATGCCCATTCCTGAATGGAAGGGGGAAAGGATTGCAATGGATTTCGTGGTTGGTCTTCCCAAGACATTGGGTAAGTTCGATTCAATTTGGGTAATTGTGGACAGATTAACTAAGTCTGCTCACTTCATTCCGGTTAAGGTGGCTTACAATGCAGAGAAGTTAGCCAGACTCTTCATCTCAGAAATTGTTCGATTGCATGGAGTTCCACTTTCCATCATATCAGATAGAGGTACGCAGTTTACTTCTAAGTTTTGGAGAACATTGCATGCTGAATTAGGTACTAGGTTGGACCTTAGTACTGCAATTCACCCTCAGACCGATGGTCAGTCTGAGCGAACAATTCAGGTGTTGGAAGATATGCTTCGTGCATGTGTGATAGAATTTGGTGGCCATTGGGATAACTTCTTACCCTTAGCAGAGTTCTCATACAATAATAGCTATCACTCAAGTATTGATATGGCCCCATTCGAAGCATTGTATGGGAGGAGATGTAGGTCCCCCATTGGTTGGTTTGATGCATTTGAGGTTAGACCTTGGGGTACGGATCTTTTGAGGGATTCATTAGAGAAAGTGAAATCTATTCAAGAAAAGCTTTTAGCAGCTCAGAGTAGGCAGAAGGAATATGCAGATCGAAAGGTGAGAGACTTGGAGTTCATGGAGGGTGAACAAGTTTTGCTGAAGGTTTCACCCATGAAGGGGGTGATGCGGTTTGGTAAAAGAGGTAAGCTAAGCCCAAGGTATATTGGACCATTTGAAGTACTTAAGCGAGTAGGGGAGGTAGCTTATGAATTAGCCTTGCCCCCAGGACTGTCAGGAGTGCATCCGGTATTTTATGTGTCCATGCTGAAAAGATACCATGGGGATGGAAACTACATTATTCGTTGGGTTGCAGTTCTTCTTGATGAGAATTTGTCTTATGAGGAGGAGCCGGTTGCTATTTATGATAGAGAAGTCCGCAAGTTGAGGTCAAGGGAGATTGCATCCATCAAGGTTCAATGGAAGAATCGTCCAGTTGAAGAGTCCACTTGGGAGAAGGAGGCTGATATGCGAGAAAGATACCCACACCTGTTAACAGATTCAGGTACTCCTTTTCGCCCTTGTTTTTCTTCTTGTGATCGTTCGAGGACGAACGATGGGTAAATTGGTATCTATTGTAACGACCTGTTTAGTCGTTTTGAGCAGTAGAGTTTATTTCTGGCGATAACTGTCAGGTTTGACGGATCCCACGACGGACCGTCATGGGCACGACGGACCGTCGAGGGGGTCTCGTTCCAAAACACTTAGAAATCTGAAAATTTGGGTACTGAGATCGACTCTCTGAACTTCACGACGGAATGGCAGGACGGACCGTCGTTGGCACGACGGACCGTCACAAATCCTTCCACAGAATTAACCCTCTGAGCTTTGTGACAGACCTGCAGGACGGACCGTCACAGTCGTGACGGACCGTCACAGACTGCGTAACCCTGACTGGGTCGGATTTCTGTTAAAGTTTTTAAAGGGGCGTTTTGGACTGTTCATGCTTATAATTATAAAGTTAGTGGGTTAATATTAATAATTCAATTACTTGGGGGTTAAAGGAGATAACCTTGAAATAAAAAGTGGGTTATTTTTATCATCTTTTATACTTAATTATATGACAATTAGGGTAAAAGAGAAAGGGTTTGAATAAGAAAAATAGAAAGAACAGAGAGAGAGGGAGAAACGAACGAATAAGAGAAGAGAGAACGAAGAGGAAAGCGAAGATTTTGAGGAGTAGCTTACGTGATCACGAATTCTTCGGTGGAGGTAGGTTATGGTTTATGCTATTTTATAGTAAACTCTTAATAGCGAATGATATGTATTGGATACTATTGTAAAGTCTCCTATATGCTTAATTGTGTGCATGCATGATGCGAGTATATAATAGTAATGAATTAGCATGATGAGGCTGTTGAATCTTAAACCATAAAATCTTTTGTTAATAATTATGCCTTGGTATAAATGAAGGCTTGATGAACTAAAAGAACGAGGTTAATGGATCGGGTGTCACGAACCGACACGTAGTATTAGGGGATCGGAGTGTCACGTTCTGACACAAGGATAGTAGATGGATCGGAGTGTCACGTTCCGACACCAGGATAGTAATGGATCGGGTGTCACGTTCCGACACCAGGATAGTAATGGATCGGGTGTCACGTTCCGACACCAGGATAGTAGAGGATCGGAGTGTCACGTTTCGACACCAGGATAGTAAAGAGAATGAATCTTGAATTATCCTAACATACTCAGATTGTAAAAGAAACCTATTTCCCAAAAGAGTATGGTGTGGAGGCTTGAGTCCTCATAGATGTGTTTGGTGATTTTGTAAATGATTCTTTTGATAAATGTTGTTGTCACCTGTTAAGAATATTAGTTGATTTTATGTATTATCTGAAATATATTGCTTTCTATTTTGGAGTTGGCCGATGATACCTACTCAGTACTCGTGTTTTGTACTGACCCCTACTTGTAATTGTTTTTCTTTGTTAATTGTGGAGTGCAGTAAACGTGCCATCGTCTTCAACTCAACCGCAACTCTAGCCATTCTTCATCACGTCGGATCTCAGTGTGAGCTAATGCTTCTAGCTTGGACTGGATATTCTTCTTCATGTCTTGATGCCTTGAAGTTCCGGCATGGACTAGCTGTTTATTTATTTTAGCTTTCTAGATATTCTTAGATTTAGTAATTTTAGGAAAGATGTTTTTGTGGTGATGACTTCCAGTTTTTGGGAACAATAAGTATTGAGTTTTTAGAAATTATTTAATCGGTTTTCATTAATGAGTTTTAAGTCTTCCGCATTATATTTTGTTATTTATGGTTGAAATGTTGGGGTATAGATTGGTTGGTTCGCTCACATAGTAGGATAAGTGTGGGTGCCACTCGCGGCCCGTTTTGGGTCGTGACAATAATTGGCAGTATATATAAGAAATTCAACATGCTAGAATCATTATTCAATCAACCTATAGTCAAGATCACGACGCACATAAGATAGGCTAATTTGAGAATTGGAGGGAACATGGGTTCATTGTGGAATTTCATTGAAATTCACTTTTAAATCAGTATATTATCATCAATTCATCATAAACAAGCTTTTGAAATCAATTTGAAAAAGAACATATGGCCAGATTGAAAATTGGGAATTTTGATCTTTGAATCACTTTTGAAACTCCATAGTTGAACTCCTTAGATGGATGGATAACTAGCTATAAACGATTACCATACCTTATTGATTGAATACCCAGGAGAAAATGGACAAGAAACCCAGAAATCCAGCATCTCGTAAGAATTTTTTACCCTTCAATGGAGGTTTGAGAGAATTTGTGAGAGAAGAGAGCTTTTGGATTTTGATTTTCTTATTGTGTTTTTGGGTTTTGACTTAGGAAAGGGGTTAAATAAGTTGTAAAAGATTTTTATAACCGTCTCCCAATATTACCAAAGAACCCCCACACTTATTTGGACTTTCAAACATGTAAAGCTCAACTTTCATTTTTGAAATCTTCGTCAGGGAATAAGTCCGCGACGCGGAGCTGTTCCTGTTAGGTTGTGGAGCCTGATTAATATTTTATGTACTATTTATTCTCCATTTATTCTCTGAAACCTAAAATACTCTGAATTATTAATATATATATACCCATCGCCGTGAAAGTTTACACACGGGGTGTTACCACGAAATATTGGTTTGTCTCTTTCTCTCTCTTCCTCTCTCATCTCTCTCTCTCGAAAGTTCTTGTGTTCTTCATTCCTCAAGTGTGTGTGCGGATTCGATCTTAACAACTAGTGTAAGAGGTAAGGATATTCAACACGATCACTGAGTATGGATAGTTCAAAGCTTGGAATCGAGAAGTTTGATGGATCCGATTTCAGTTTCTGGAAGATGCAGGTCAAAGATTATCTTACCAGAAAGATCTTCAGGAACAGTTAACCGGGATGAAGCCAGAATCCAGGACGGAGGAGATGTGGAAGCTCAAGGATCGCCAGGCTCTAGGGTTGATCTGGTTGACTTTGTCAAGAAATGTGGCGTTCAACATCGTGAAGGAGAAGGCTACGTCCGATCTGTTGATGGCACT
The DNA here is from genome assembly GCF_001406875.1 of Solanum pennellii. Classification (NCBI taxonomy): domain Eukaryota; kingdom Viridiplantae; phylum Streptophyta; class Magnoliopsida; order Solanales; family Solanaceae; genus Solanum; species Solanum pennellii. Next base: position 53,668,558 of record NC_028645.1, on the reverse strand, counting down.
GTCAAACATGCATGAAAAACCATCGGCTATGAACAAGGTATATTTGATGCGTAGATTGTGCAATTTACAGATGTCTGAGAATGGATCTGTTTCTGATCATATAAATGAGTTCAATATGATTGTGAGTCAACTCAATTCTGTGGATATTAATTTCGAAGATGAAATTAAGTTGTTGATTTTGATGCCATCTCTGCCCGGGTCTTGCGATACTGTTGTTGCTGCGATTAGCAGTTCCTTTTGATTTGAGAAACTGAAGTTCGATGAAATTTGTGATGTTGTTCTTAGCAAAAGTATTTGCAAATGAGAAGTGGGAAGGGGGGGAAGTAAGACGAAAGGCCAAAATCAACATGGTCGATTAAAATCAAAGAATCGAGGAAAATCCCCGAACAGATCAAATGTGACTTGTTGAAACTGTGGAGAAAAAAGGCACTTTCGGATGAGCTGTACGAAGCAAAAAATGAAATAAAATCAGAAATCTTGAGATGACAATGATTCTGTAAATTCAGCAGAGGACATTGGGGATGGTCTAATCCTTAGTGAAAACAGCCCGGTTGAATCATGGATTTTGGATTCTGGTGCATATTTTCATTCGTCTCCAAGCAAGGAGTTGTTCCAAAATTTCAAATCTGGAATTTTTGGAAAGGTGTATCTTGCTGACAATAAAGCCTTAGAGATTGAAGGATAGGGGGATGTTTGCATAAAGACCCCCTCGGGGAACCAGTGGACATTGGAGGATGTAAGATATATTCCTGGGCTCAAGAAAAATATGATCTCTGTTAGTCAGTTGGATAGCACGGGATATGAAGTAGAGTTTGGGAAAGGTTCGTCGAAGATTGTGAAAGGTGCTATGGTAGTAGTTCGTGGCACCAAATCTGGAACACCACTGCAGGGTGTATTAACATGGCCGTTGTTATGGAAGGTGCTTCCGGTTCATGTGTGTCGCACAACGGACTTGTACACATGAGTGCTAAAGCAATGAAGATGCTGGTTGCAAAAGGAGCACTAGATGGCCTGAAGTCCTTTCATATGCGTCTTTGTGAGAGCTGTGTTGTGGGCAAACCGAAAATAGTAAGCTTCACAAAGACTCTTAGAGAGCCAAAGAAAGTGCGGTTGGAAATGGTCCATACAAATATTTGGGGACCATTGCCAGTATCATCACTTGGAGGATCAAGGTTCTATGTTACCTTCATTGATGATTACAGCAGAAAGGTATTGGTTTACTTCTTGAAGCATAAGTCAGATGTGTTTGCAACATTCAAGAAATGGAAGGCTGAAGTTGAGAATTAGACCGGTTTGAAAGTAAAATGCCTAAGGTCTGATAATGGAGAAGAGTATGACAAATCATAGTTCCAGGCACTCGGTGAAGCTGAGGGAATAAGATTGATAAGAACAGTTCCTGTTAAGGCAAGGCAGAATGGAATTGCTGAGAGGATGAACAGAACATTGAATGAGCGTGCAAGGAGTATGAGGATACATTGTGGGCTGCCTAAAATTTTTTGGGCGAATGTTGTGAGCAAAGTTGCATACTTGATCAATAGGGGACCATCAGTTCCTTTAGGGTTCAAAATTCCAGAGGAGGTGTGGACAGGAAAAGAACTCAAGTACTCACACTTGAGGACTTTTGGTTGCACTGCTTATGTTCATGTCGATCAATAAAAGAGAGACAAGCTTGATGCCAATTCTATGAAGTGTTACTTCATAGGCTATTGTTCTGATTTATTTGGTTAGAGGTTTTGGGATGACAAGAATAGAAACATCCTGAGACATTGTGACGTGACATTTGATGAGTCTGTCCAGTAGAAGGACAGAGAGCAGAAAGTTCTAGAGGTAACAAAGCAAGTGGGAGTTGAGGTTGAGTTGAAGAAGAGTAAACCCTGAGATGTTGAAGCAGATACTCAACCAACTCCTACTGAAGAATCTGAATTAGAGCAAGTCACACATGAGCAGGTGTTAAGGAGATCATCCAGAACCATCCGGGCAACAGATAGGTATTCACCTTCATTACACTATCTATTGCTGACTGATGAGGGGGAACCAAATTCTATTGATGCGGCCCTACAGGTGGAGGATTCGATCAAGTGGGAGAAAACCATGGATGATGAGATGAGGTCACTTGAGAAGAACGACAGATGTGTATTGACTGAGTTACCTGCAGGGAAGAGAGCTTTGCTGAACAAGTGGATGTTCAGAACCAAGACTGAACCAGATGGCAAAAGAAGGTTCAAGGCTAGTTTAGTGGTTAAAGGATATTTACAAAGGAAAGGTATTGATTATGCTCAAATATTTTCTCTTGTTGTGAACTTAAACTCTATTCGAATTCTGTTGAGTATTGTTGCATTGGAGAATTTGAATCTAGAGCAAATGGATGTAAAAACAACATTTTTACATGGAGATCTGGACAAAGAGATTTATCTGCACCAAGCGGAAGTCTTTGTCGTTCCAGGCAAGGAACACATGGTGTGAAAGCTCACCAGGAGCTTGTATGGACTAAAACAAGCACCAAGGCAGTGGTACTAGAAGTTTGACTCCTTCATGACCAAGAGTGGATTCTGCAAAGCTGAAAAGGATCCTTGTTGTTACTTCAAGAAATACACTGATTTGTATGTCTTTCTACTCTTGTATGTGGATGATACATTATTTGCAGGATCTAGTATGAGGGAGATTAACAATCTGAAGACAAGGCTGTCTGCAGCGTTTGAGATCAAAGATTTGGGTCTAGCGAAGCAGATTTTGGGGATGGAGATTTCTCGGGATAGATCTGCTGGCACTTTAAATCTATCTCAGGAGTTGTACATTGAGAAGGTGTTGAGCAAATTCAGGGTTAATGATGCTAAACCTAGGACTACTTCATTGGCACATCACTTTAAATTGTCAATGGAGCAGTCACCCAAGACTGCCGAGGAGCGTGAGCATATGGAACTTGTTCCACATGCTTCAGCAATTGGGAGTTTGATGTATGTTATGATCTAAACTAGGCCTGATATAGCAAATGTAGTGGGTGTTGTTTGCAGGTAAATGGCAAACCCGGGGAAAGAGCATTGGGAAGCTGTGAAGTGGCTTGTGAGATATCTGAGAGGTACATCCAGTACTTCTCTTTGTTTTGGCAAAGGCAAGGTGAGTCTACAGGTTTTTGTGGATGCAAATCCATGTGGGGATGTGGACTCGAGCAAGAGTACATCCGGGTACATTTACACCATAGGTGGAACAGTAGTGAGTTGAATGTCCAGGCTTCAGAAGTGCTTTTAACTTTCATCTACTGAAGCTGAGTATGTGGAAATAGCTAAAGCTGGGAAAGAGATGATATGGCTGGTAAATTATCTGGAGGAATTGGCCAATAAGCAGAGCGGGAAGATTCTTTACTTAGATATACAGAGTGCCATACAGTTGGTGAAAAATCCAGTCTATCATTCAAGACAAAGCACATCGGAAGGCGGCACCATTTCACTCGCAGGGTAGTGGAGGATGGTAATATGTGCTTGGAGAAGATAGAGGGTGCAAAGAACCTGGCAGACATGTTGACGAAATGTGTTGATGTTGGGAAACTGGGGTTATGCAAAACCTCGGTTGGTCATGCGAAACCTCGGTCGGTCTTCTGTAGTTGTTGCTACAGATGTTGCGGTGCGGTAAAGATATTGATGATGAATAGATTTTTTTTTGAGAATGTATTTTTTGGATGACTGAATCAGTCTCCAAGTGGGAGAATTGTTAGGTTGTGGAGCCTGATTAATATTTGATGTACTATTTATTATCCATTTATTTTCGGTAACCTAAAATACTCTGAATTATTAATATATATATATATACCCATCACCGTGGAAGTTTACTCACGGGTTGTTACCAAGAAATATTGGTTTCTCTCTTTCTCTCTCTAGATCTCTCATATCTCTCTCTCGAAAGTTCTTGTGTTCTTCATTCATCAAGTGTGTGTGCGGATTCGATCCTAACAGTTCCGACATGATTTTTGGAATTAATTCATTGGACAGAAGATTCTCTATTTTTTACGCGACACAGACCAACTTTTTGAATCATGGAGGACCAAGTCCGCGACGCGGACCTATTTCACCTAGGAACAAAAGTTGTTGCCTTGGGTAGCTTGTTGGCTTAAGGTTGGGTCCTCCTCAAGGACCCCTTGGTTGGTCCTTGGGGAGTTTTGCTCGGACGTTTCCACCTCAAATACTCTATTATACAGTTTAGTAACCTCTAACAACAATTCTAACTCCAAACAACACCTAAAACATACCAACGCACACTACAACTCACTAGCATGTTTCAAGGAAATATGTTTGAACGTCTTGAACATTTGCCTCCAAATAACTTAAAATAAAGTATGCATACTATAAAACACTTAATTAACATATTTTAACACTTTTTAGACACATGTGACTCTCTAAGCACCTAAATTCATTTTGAGGGTCCTTACGATATCCCCCTATTGGGAACATTTATTCTCGAATGACACTTCGAACACCTTAAACACAACAAGGAATCAATGAATCATAGAGCAACTCACAACATTCAACACATCATCACATAGAAGTAAATGAATATAACTTACAAAGAACACTAACTTCCATACCAATTGTCACTTAATGAACACAAGCAAGCAAAACCTTTATTCACAAACTTTCAAAATGCATCAAACAAATAGGCTCTTGTAATGTTCATAGGAGTAACATCCTTCTTCTAATCACAACATGGTGTTCTTTTTTTTCATTTAATTTAGAGTTCATTATGCAACAGACTTTTAGTCACACATATAAGAAAGTTCAACTTCACTCATGAATCATACAAATAACTCATACTTTAATGCATATAGACTTGAGTCAAGTAAATAAACAAATATCCTTATCATGTAGTCATAATGCCTTGAGAGACATACTCAACCATACCATGCTTGATTATGTTTAAGTAGGAATGTATTTCTCCTCAACACACTTACATGTCTCAACAGATCATCCACAAGCAATGCACAAAGGTAATTAATTTTAATGAGAACAACTAAACATTAATCAACACATACTCATATTTTCTTCCTAGTGAATTCAAAATGATAAGTCACACCACACACATCACAACAATAGGAAGTCATTCACAAAATTTCAATTTCTAGCATGGGAATAGTCTTTATAAAACTACATTAATTACGGAGATTCTTGCAATTTCACAAGCACACACTAAAAGCACTAGTCACTTGTGAAGAGTTAGCCTACATCAATACTTTCCATGTCATAAAAGTCACACATTTTGAAGGGACTCATCATTTTTATTTAAAGAAGAATAAATTTCTCATTGATGGCCTAAAACATCACACCTTAAAAGTGACATCAAACATGCTCCTTACATTATAACTTGAATTTAAATGAACAACTAAAATATCAACATGAGAAAATATGAATTTGATCAAAAATACTTTTACATGCAATTTACAGTCTTTAAAACATGCTTGACATAGTTTTAATTAAGACATACTTAACATATGGAGAAAATACAACTCATATATTTATGCAAGACTCCTATCATGAACAAGCAACTAGGAACACTTTGGACTCAAGCTCAAGTAAGAATAGAAGGACAATATAGAAATGTTGAATCGAGTTTTTACTATGATTTCAGTGGACTTCTTCAAAGAACCCATGTTTTTTTCAAATATCCAATGTAGGCATTTGGAGAGAATCTTTTTGTATCCTTGTAATTTTAATGAATGAATAGGTTTCCACATGATGTTAATGAAGTAACTTGACTTTAGGTCTAATGTTGATGAAGCATGATGGTCTTAGGTCAAATATTAAAGTAAGTTACGTGACTTGTTGAATGTGATATGCCAAGTATAAGGTGGCTCCAAAGGATAAGTAAGTAAGAGTAGTAGAATAGGATGCTACTTTAACATTGCATTAGTGTAACTTAGAGTTATCCTAGGATATGGTCTTTATATTAAGTTTTTAAATGCATGAATGTTTCATCTAATATATCTAGTAATGAATGTTGACTTGTTGAGTTTTAATGGAAATGATGTATACTTATTTTTGATAGTCTTATGGAAACGTTACATAGGTATTGAAGACGTTGTATGGGCGGTCTCTTTATGTGTTACCTAGGTGGGTCTTAGGATAACTTTGGATAGAGGGTCTAAATGGTTAATGGTTGTTTTAATGAAATTGGTTATATGTTGGGAATTATGGGAGTATTACCTTGTATGTTAATGATTGACTTGCATGATCTCTTTTACTCTTGGTTCATGAAGTTCTATAAGGATAGCATGAAAAGAATATCTAAACTAAAATGTCCTCTATAAAGCATGTTTTTGCATGATGGCCATACTTGGTGCATAATTTTACTAACTTCATATTCTTGTCTATTTCTACAAGTGTAGGTAGTGGAAAGTGTCAATCTTAGAGTTAAATCTTGGGAATTATATTGTTCTTCAAAGAATCTTTGTATGTCCTCAGATGTTCGAGGACATGGATGTATGTCTAGTTTTCGTTAATTAAAGACATTGTATATGAATTGTATATTTCTTTCAATGTAATGGTTGTGACCCTATGATAATGAGATGTGTCTAAGATGTCTTGTGATGAGACTTAATTTTTCCTATGTTTTATTAATGAGTTTCCTTGTTGACTTGATTGTGAAATGTTTTCATTCCGCATTACTTTTTATACCTATGTTATGAAGGAATTTAAAGATTCTTGTATATGACCTTTGATAGATCAATTACACTGTGTTACTCCTTGGGGTACTCCCGGGTCGTTACACTAGGACTATTATGTATGCTAAATCCATCGAGGAGTCTGAACTTGAAAGGAGGGGTAGAGATGTAAAGAGGGGAAGGACCTATGATAAAAGTCAACCTAGTTTTTAGAAGAGGGCTCGAAATCAAGATGCTCCTAGTTGTCCTACAACTAACTATGAGAGAGGTTGTGGTTCCCAAATTGATAAACTTATTTTCTCAAATTCTTGGAAGAAACATTTTTGGAAGTGTCTATGCGGTACTAAAGAATGCTATGGATGTGGGAAGAATAATCACTAGGTGGGGGATTGTTCTACTAGTTCTACTAGAGGAAGAAGTGTCAAGCAATCTCCCTATAATTCTACAAATGTTGGTGAACAATAGAAGAATCATTTCTATTCTCTTCAAGCTAACAAGGAAGAAAATCCGGATGAAGGTGCTAGTAAGTTATACTTTGCTTTTATGCTGTGGTGGGATCTTGTAGTGTTGGACCATTGTAATTACAGATGGGTGTCTCCTATGAAAGGAAGAGTATAGTGAATAGTTGGGTAAATGGTATCGTCTCTTCTCTTCTATTCTATTCAAGCTTCAGATTTAGCATTCTTTATATCATTACCTGATAGTACACCCAAGAAGACATGATGTTCTCGGATTTGCAACATGGCGTACTTTACCTCTCAGAGGTCTTGTACAAGCCCTTTTCGAATCATTCATTGCATATATGTATGAAAAGAAGTGCAGAATTAAAACATTTAACAAGAATAATATTTCAAAATATCATTTATATAAAATGATAGAAAATACTAAGTCTCAGCACACACCAATCTTAGATTGAAGAATACTTGGGACAAGGCACAGACAATCGAAATATTGAAACTTAGTATATTATAATACTTTTAAAGAAAGAAATCTAAAGATAGTAATGTTGTAGAATTAAGTGAGGACATAACCCAACTTTGCTTTAAAGAGTCCTATATTCCGAGTTTTGCTTCAAGATTCTTCTTACCTTCCACCTAAAACAATAGCTATAGAAAATTTGTATGGAATTTAGTACAATGCATTTACTAAGCATGTCATAATTCATAAAATCATGAGAAACGGACATTTGCGACAATTATGCACATATGCAGTAAAACATTATATCATAATATAGACAATCACATATCATAACTTCTTCACAAAATAATCACAAATTACAAGATAGCATCAAGAACACTTAAAAACACATAAAAATGTGATCCTTCTACCAAAGTGAGTTATGAAGCGAGCACCCATATAATCCCTTCTCACACTCAAAAGAGATCCTTTAGACTACCTAAGATGTATTCCCATTTTAGTAATCAAACTCCCTACCTAGAATTACTTTAAGTGTCAACTAAGTAGGAAAAAAATGAACGCCCATACACTCTCTCCAAGCCTACCTAAGTTATCCTCAAAGCTACTCTAGATACTTGCCTTTTCATTATAGTATCTTCACTTAAGTCATTATGTTCATTAGACCATCTAAGGAACATTCAACACATAAGGACTTTCACATAATGGTCTTGGAGAAGACGTAGGGAGTCAAATAATAAAATCTTCAAAGCCTAATCGTGCAATGTCTAGATAGCGTCTCATTTGACTACCTAATAGGCATTACCGACATAGACATACTAGCAAAGCATGGAAGACGGAGTCATGAAACTACACCGATGGAGGGTGTTCTACTTACCTTTGATCTCATAGAGAAATTCAATAAAGGAGCATATGAAGAGTATTCATATTTTGTAGACAACCATATCATAACACACTTTACCGAAGATGTCCCCTAGGGTTGCCTTACAATGGTTAAGAAGATAGCTTAATGACATTCCTATGGATGATTTCATGTTGATCGAGCCAATCAACCCTAAGTCCACCATTCACACAAGAAGGATACCATTACGACTTTCAACTTCAAGGATATCATAACCTTGCATCTAGGTTGATGGTCCACATAAACGACCTTCTTAACTATGTTAAAGGCCACAAGTCAATAACATAATAAATACTAAGGAGCTTTATCATACTAAGTCAAGGATATATATTACATTCTACATGTATGAAGAACGGAAACAAGTTTACGTAAACAAGAGACATCCATGCTTTACCTTACACATTTAGTATATCACTCAAGAAGCAATAGGGACAACCAATTAGACTATAGGTCACCCTATTCACTAATAAATAACCGTCAATATAAACCATCATAAGTCCCCTTTTAGCAATAAAGATGCATCATACTTCAATATCAAGTAATACACATAGTACTTCACTATAACCTACTAGATACACATATCATCAACTAGGAGGTTCATTCTTTGACCTTACATATACAAAGAAGTCATGAAGACCTTAACAATATAACATATCAATGTTATTGCATGATAATACAACAATTAGAGGTAATGCCAATGAGGCCACATTGCTTCACAATTCATAAATGTATGCCGATAAGGCCACAAAATTGTCAAGTATAACACATAAACACCGCCACCATAAGTGTACCATACCAATCATTAACATAATTCAAGGCTTTAACCATAACATATAGAGTGAGTTAGGTCAGCATAGAACCATTCCAATCTCAAAACATCAATGCGTAGCCAATCTTATCAACTCCATACTCAAAGTCTCTTACCAAAAACCAGGATCGCCAATTCAATCCAATAATCTCCTTATAAAATGAATCCAAAGTAATACAATAAAAATTCATCAATTTTGCACAGAATACATATAATTCCAACATAATTCACTCATTATTCAATAGTCCAACGTAAAGTACACAAGAATTCAATAATATAGAGATATGATGAATTTACCCAAGAGATAGTCAAAACTAGTACAACATAGATTTGTATGACTTCATTCAGTTTTTAGTTTAAATGCATCTGGGTATCATCAAGTCGATCATAATACAATGATTCAAAACATTTTATGCAAGAACCCATGGCTAGATCACTATTTAAGAGTTCATCATTCGAGAAAGTCTTGGAAAACCACTTTGAAGATTGGCTCCTTGAATAAAAGTCATTCAAGGATGAAGACCATACTTTAATTGATGATAAACCACGAAAATTGAGAAGAATTGATGAAAAAACTAACTTCCAAGCTCCAGTCTCCCTCCAAGCATCAATGGTGTTCTAGAGAGTACTGTAGAGGTTTTGGGATTTTCATTTTGAAAAGTGAATTCATCTAAGTCTTTAGACTCATAAACCCACTTAAAATACTTAAAATAACCTTAATAAACCGTCCAACTATTTTAGGAATTCTAGGTGAGAACCCCAAAATACCTTCAGCTGGCCGAGACACCTACTGGAAATTGCAGGTGTCATCGATAGACCAGCAGCTACGAGGTGTCGACACATCAACGGGTTGTGCTGGCAACCGTCGACTGGTCATAGACTAAATAATTGTATGTTAAGCTCCCTAGACCAAGACTCAACAAAATCCCTCGACCTACAGGGTGTCAACCAGCCTACTGGGCATCGATCGCCCTCCGTAGATGGGATTGTTTTGGACAGTTTTGGCTTACCCAATGGGTCCTCCTCAAGGACCATTTGGTTGGTCCTTGAGGAGTTTTTCCCGGATGTTTCCACCCCAAATATGCTCGTACACATATTAATGACCTCTCAGATACATTTTATCCAAAATGAACACGTAAAACTTTACGAAACACACTAATACACATAAGCACAGTTCACGGAGAACCTTTTGAATGTCAAAATCATTCTTGGACGTTTGACCTCCAAACTTTACCAATATTTATACACGTCATGATAACTTTATGATAATCAATTTTATGACTTTAAAACCTTATGAAAACAGGTGTTGGTCTCTAGTTTCACCTAAATATATTTAGAGGAGTTACATTCTCCTTCACTTGGACAACATTCATCCTCGAATGTTGCTTCATTTTTGGCACTATCAAGACACAAGAAACTAAAGATATCAAGAACACAACATTACCACACCATAAACAATACACATATTTAAGATAAACACCAATTTCACATTCATAAGATACTCAAAACATATATAGAGGATAGAAACTAATCCACGACTCATTATGCAATAAGGCTCACATTCTTCAATTCAAATAGGATGAACTCTGTCTCAACAAATTATATTACTTGTATAAATCAATTATACACACATTATAACCATTTTCAATTAAAAAAAATTTAGTCATTTTTGCAAATTCTTTACAGTGAACTGCAAACACCGTACAATGAATAGTGCTCAAATGTCCAAAAATGTAACCCTTAAGCAATTCACGATTGAAAGCATGACATTATGAGAGATAAAACAATATAAAATCAATTCACAACATAATCATAACTTCAGAAAATGCACAATGCAAGGAATCAATGAAATTCAATTTCAAGAAGAGTTCTAAACACAATGCAACATGCAACATGATACTATTACATTCTAACTCTCATGCTTGAATAGAATAGAAGAGAAGATTAACAAATCATAACTCCACCACTCTCCATACTCCCCCACATATAAGGACCTCATAAACTAATAAGTGAAAAAAAGGAATTGCCAACATCATCATCCGGTTTTGATCCTTTTGCCCATAAAGCATAGAAAAGATTCCTCTTTAAAAGATCACTCTTGGGAGCACTTGGATGATCTTTATAGTCTCTCTTCCTTTAGCCTCCATAGAAGGACAGTCCCTAACCACATGTCCATCCTTACCAAAACCAAAACAAATCCCCGTAGCAACTAGAGATTTCGCATACTGCTTTTTCGCACAAGGAACACAAGTAGGATTAACATTTTAAGAACCACTACCCTTATCAAGTTTGAACTTAGGAACACTAGGTCCATCTTGAATTGGAGTCCTCTTCTTTAACCTAGGTTGGTTTTGGTCATTGGATCTACTCCTCTTCAAATTCCTTGAGATCTTACTAAGCTTTTAATCCTCAATGAATTGAGCATACATCATAAGCCTAGACAAGTTCATGTCGTTATGGAGCATGGCCGTACGACACTCTTCTTTTACCAGGTCGGCAACACCAGTCACAAACCTACTCATCTTATAAATATTGTTGGAAAATAAGAATGGAGAATACCTAGACAACATGGTGAACTTCAAATTACACACTCATATTACCTTGATTAAGGTTAATAAACTCTTTAACCTTCACATCCTTCCTATCACGGGGAGATCGCTTTTCTAAGCAAGCCTACTTAAATTACTCCCACACTATGGGACCCGAATCAACCGACCTATTATCTTTCTATTTAGTGTACCATACTTGAGAAACATCTCACCATCTTCTCCCTAGAATTCACCCCCATGACACCTAACACCTTGTACATACCATCAAAAAACTCTTAGGGATTCTCTCCCACGTTAGACCAAAGAAGGATAGGAGGATTCATCCTCACAAAGTCTCTCAATCTCAAGGTCAGGGTACTCTCAAAAGCATTCACCCTAGGGCCAATGTCTCTAGTCACATCAATGGTCATGGATCCGGCTAGGGAAAGTAAAGCCTATATAATCTACCCATTAGTCATGTCCGGGTACACCACCAAAGCATCATTACTTTTTCCTCCAATAGGAACTTGATAACCTTGGAGAGAAACTTGTGCCTCTAGTGGGACTTAAACTCCGTGTGGAGTTAGTCCACCTTGGGAAGCTTCCTCTTGCAATCCTTCCTCCAACATTCTAATGGTCATCCTTCTTGTATCCTCTTCCTACAGCATGAGGAAAACCATTAATAAAGGAACTTATAACCTTTTTTACTCTACGATATGACATAAGAGTAGAAAAGAAAGGAAACTCTATCTTCCTATAGCCGCTCACAAATGGATACGTTACGACTCACACCAATTAACTATAATGTCCCTCGAAATGAGCTAGGTGAAATTGGAGGCTAACATATTTTCATGAGGTTCGAAAGTCAAAAAAATGGTTAACAATAGTTTTTAAAGGCATTATATAATGTTTGAAAGTCTTTGAAGGTCAAACAACAAAGAACGTCCAAGACATCCAAGAACTAGTCGAATTTGAACTACTCTTTCGAAGTGTTTTGTAGAGGATTTTCGGGGGTGGTTTGAGGGTGATTTGGGAATCAATAGTTCCTATGCATATACGGACATTTAAATGGTCAAAAATTCTGAGAACGACACCCTGGGGACCAGCCTAAGGGTCCCCAGGGAGGACCCAAACATGGAAAATGAAAGTTGCCTAGCCAGCCCAGATATGGAAGTGATTTTACATCGCACAACTGCAACTAATGTGGGCAAAATATTGCCCTGTGACCCAGGGTCATCATGAACCATTCTTTCATTAAATTTTCTAGAAATAATAAATGCAAATGCCTCTGGGACGCACAGCAAACTTCCAGTTTTGATCTCGACATTTTTAAGTCAATTTAATTGGTTAAAAAGTCAAATAATTATGGGGTCTTTTGGGTAATTTGGGTTGACTTATTTGATGGTTTTTGAGTATTTTTATAGGCACCAATCAAATCTAAAACCCTCAACTCAAAATAAAAACCTCTCCATTATTCTCTCCTAAACCTCCATTGATGAAACAGTGAAGCTCCATGAAAGAAGACTGATTTTCTTAAGTTTTTTCCATCAATTTTGTGGGTTTTTAATTTCAATTAAGGTATGATTTTTCATCCTTGAAACATGTTTTCTTAACGAGTCAATTCCAACGATTTTTCAAAGATGATCAAAACATGAATTCTTCTAATTCAACATCTAGCCATGAGTTCTTGCATAAAACATTTTGAATCATTGTATTAAGATTTAAGTGATGTTAATTTGTTGATTTTAACATTAAAACTCTATCAACCCATGCAAACCATGCAAGCTTAGTTTTACTATTTTACACTACTGAATTCTTGTGTAGTTTAATTGGGGCTGTTGAATTATGAAAGAATTATGTTATAATCATGTAAAGGCTGTCTTTGATTGATAAATTCATATTGAATTACCTTTAATTAATTGTATATTATGATTATAGGATAGAATTGGTAGTCATGGTCATTGGTAAGGACCTTTGGTTATTTTGTTGGTTGAATAGACTATGGATTGAAGTTTTGAGAGTGAATTTGTTGTATGGTGACCTAACTCTCTTTATATTATGTAATAGAGGTCTTGAATTGTGATTATGATTCGAATTTTGCACTTATGGTGGCGGTACTTATGTGCCATACTTGTGAATAATTTAGCCTCATCGACATTGATTTATGAATTGTGAAACAATCTGCCCTCATCGGCATTACGTTATGTATTACGATATTATTATGTTATAACTTGATTATGTGAGTAATAAGAAGGTCTTGATGGCTTATATAAGGATTGTGATGGTTTATATTGATGATCCTATAGAAGTGAACATGATGACTAGCAAGTATACTTAGTTGTCTCTCTGTGCTTCTTGAATTCTATGCTATATGTGATAAGATGATAATGAAATGTTACTTTCTTTTGTAGACCTATGTCCCTTACTTGATACATGAAGAATATAATTATGAACATCTTGACTTAGTAGGCTAATGCACTTTTTTCTTGTATGTGTATGAATGATTGTTGAATTAAAGTTGAGGATCAATAGACCTAAGATGGTGCCCTTCTAAGAATGACTAATATGTGGAAATTTATGCATAAGAAGAAGGTTAAGAATGAGCTATACTTATATACCTTTAGTGGAAGCCCTAGTTGACCCATTATTGGTAGAGTTATTATGATTTGGTAGGACAAAGAGATAGTACCTTCTCATACAACTATAGATGATTGAAAGTACTGCATGAGAACAAAGGCTAGCACAGAGTGAATGCGTTATGGATTGTAGATCTACTTGAGAAGGAGACTACAGCGCAATGTAGCTCGACTTGGGAATGAGTGTCTACCTTACAATTCCCCATTTCCATTCATTGACTTCATTCATGAATTCAAGTGTGTGTGAGAGTATATGTGAGCACAACTTTCTCATAATATCCATTATTTGCAACATTAACTTCTACCCAGGCTCATACCCACATTCATCACAATTCACACATTATCACACTTCAAAATCAAATATATACTTCATTTAGATATAAACTTTCAAGATACTCACTTATACATCCTAAAACATATCATACATATAGGTATCAAAATTATAATTTAAGTTCACATATCATGCCTTAAAGGCCATTCTCACAATACACATATACTTCAAGTAAACATAGTCACCAAAGGTGGACCATACAACTCAAGAGTTACATCAACACACCTTTACCAAGATAGAACAACTTACCTTTCATAAAACTCGTTACCACCTATTCATAATTTATCTAACAATCCATCATGAGATAGCCCTTAGGCTAGTAGCTAAAACTAAATAAAACCACCGTGAAATAATAAATTTAACACTATTGAATCAAGCTCACTAAACCCATTTAATAATACAAAAGTACATAAAGAGAATATACATTATTCCATTAGGGTTTTAACATTAAAATCATCATTTAAAAATAAGAATAACTCATTTTAATGATTAAAACATTTTCATGAAAAGACCCATAATTAGAGTCTAGGAATAAGGAGTTTGAAGTTTGAAATCCTTTTTGAAATCTCTTTAAAATAGCTCCTTAAATGAAATAAGGTTCAAGGATTACTACCATACCTTAATATGAAGAAACCCAAGATTTTGGTGAAGAAAATGTGAAGAACTCGGTCCTTTTCTTGGAGCTTGAAGCTTCTTGAAAATGGAGGTTTTTGGAGGAAGTGTTTTGTAGAGATTTTTGATTTGATCTTTAGGGTTTGAAATGGTGGGTCAAATGAGGTATAAAATGACCTAAATCAGTCCACAAATGATCCCCAAAGTTTCCAAAAGACCCATATACTATTTTGATCCTTTTCAACATCTAATTTTACTTTAAAATGAAGCGGCCAAATCTGGCACTTTGCTGCGCGTCTCGAGCTCATTTAAAGATCTTGGTTCTAGAAAATATTTTGGGAAAGTAAGGTTTGTGTTTGTCCCATTGCGCAGGTCAAAAATTTCCCATCATTTTCTTCCAACGCGTCGCGTAGCAGCTCTAAAATCTATGGTTCGTGGCAGCTTTCGTGGCCCATGTTTCGGTCCTCCTTGCGGACCTTTAAGCTAGTCATAGGGGCATCGTTCTCGGAAATTTCGACCCTTTACATGTCACTCTACTCAAAGGAAACATGTCTACTTATTTTTACCATCAAACCATCCCCCAACATATTATTACATAACACTAGGACACACTAGTTACAACTTCTACTAGTTTCCGCACTTCTTGGACGTTTGATTTCCAAACACTCCAAAAATTTATAAAATTCCTTATAATGATAACATATACTATTTTATGTCATCAATAACTCATGAAAAACATGTGACCCATTACATTATTAGGGTCATTACATTCTCTAAGAGGACGCTGACGCCGATCACGACTTGTGGTGTTCCCCGGTCGTGACAATTATGTGGACTCGTCGTTGTTACTTTATGTATTATGATATTATAATGTTATTACTTGATTATGTGATTAATGTGAAAGTCTTGATTACTTATGTGTTATGTGATGTCAAATCATGAGTTCTCCTAATTGATGATATGTTTCTCTAGTAGGCTATGGTGGAGTGTAAGACCCCAAAATGATTTAGGGTTTCTAGAGACTAACATGTTCATATTAAGTTTATAAGGTAATAAAATGACTTAAAATATTTTTTAGAGTCTGTGTATATAGTTTTAAGTGAATTAGAAGTCGAACGTCAAGGGACGACCAAAACATTCGACGAGTAGTCACCTATGTGGCTCATGTGTCCATGTGTGTTCATAGACTGTATTCATGCACTTATTAAGTATTAAAATGAGGTATAATTATGTTTAAAGATGTTTTATGGAGTTTCGTGAATTTTGGAGGTTAAACGATCGAGAACGTCTTAGGCGTTCGAAAGACAGCCCTTAAGACGCTCAGTGTGTCTTGATAGGGCCTAGCCTATTTTGACGATTTGCATGTGTTTGATTTGGGTGAAACTTATGTGGACGGTCTACAACTTTTTATGGTTCGTATTTACGTTGGAAAATTCCGGGTACAACTTCTAAAGAGACCTGCAAAAGGCCCCATAAGAAGGACCCAAGGCTGGTCGATACACTGCCTTGGCAGTGTCAATCGACGTACCAAACGACGGCCAGTTGGTGAATAAATGGCCTGTTTGTGAGGTCTCGTCGATTGGTACTTATATTGGGCAGGAATCAAGCAAAAAATTGGAAACGTACAAATTGATGGAAGCAAATGCATGGTCCGTCGATTGACCAACGACCAGTAGATTGTTCCGTCGATGGTGGTCGGTCAACTGCTGCCTGCGTCTGTTTTAATTAAGGGGTGAATGGGAAATTCACCCCACGTCCTAAACTGATCCTAATAGGTTTATTTAGATACTTTTGGGTATATATAATGGATTAAAAACGTTAATAACCCATTCCAAATCCTCTTTCACATAATTAAACCTTTTCCCTCCAAAAATATTCCCTCTAGACCCTCCATTGTTTGTGAAGATCAAGAAGAGCCTGGAGCTTGGATTTACATGGATGAATCATCATGTTTTTGAGATTTTAATGTAGGTAAAGGTATGGTGATACTTCATCTCTAGTTATCCTTCCATATACAAAGTTAATCTTAATGTTTTCAAAGAGAAAAATATGATCAAGTTCTTCTTCTTCATTCTTGCACGGGTTCGTTCTAAAAGTGATGTCAAAAGCATAATTTGAATGTATTGATGATTATTTACTGATTTGGATATCTTTAACAAACTCGATTTTAGCCTATGTATGGCTTTCTAATCTTAATCTTATGCATGTCGATTTGTGATTAAATTTTGTTAATACGCTTATGTATACTGTCTAGTATATATATTTATGGTTAATCATTGATTAATTATTCATGTGAATCAATCCATGAAGGTTTGAACATGCCTAGACTAGTCTTCATTATGATCATTGTAATGTGGGTCCTCAATTGATTAAAATGTGTATTTCGATTATGTTGTGGTTCTTGTAGCTACTGTTTAAGGGTAATATTATGATTGAATTGTAAGTATATATTATGAATGATCAAGGTGAAGAAGGATGAATAGGAGTTAAGCTAAGTTCTTTTAGTCTATCAAGTAGTAACTTGTGATTTTGACATCAGGTAGTTGTTATATGATTGATCACGGTTAATTGTCTATCGATACTTCCTATAAAGTTGTGATAGTATGAACTATATGTAATGGATTTAATATGGATCAATTCATGATAGTTTGAATAGGATTAACCTATGTAAACTTACCTTCCATGAATCCCTAACATGAAGCATGCTTGTACTGAATTCGATCTTATTGGCAAATGTAGTAGTGTGTCATCTAGACTATGATTTCATTAAATACTGACTAGAATGTACTTGATTGGTAAAATATGATTTATAATTTATACATTGGGAAAATTAATAAGATGTCATATTCTCTGTACTCTAAATTTAATTGATAGTTTAATGCCTACGATAGAATCTTTATTTTGAAGTGTTTTAAGCATGATTTTGTTATTACTAATTCTATGATTAGATACTACCTTGGATTGATATTATTTAAGAAATATGATGTATAATCCATGCAATTAAAGTTGGTTGATGGTCTACGTCGTTCTACATTCTTGCATGTTAATGATATGTTGTACTAGTTTGTAGCATGGAGTTGTAGTAGCTTATGCTTAAATTCATGTATGATTATGGTACCTTAAGTTAATACGATATACTCGATTTATTGATAAAAGAGTATTAATGAGCAATGATTACCAAAGGCTAAAGAATTGGGAAGAATTCCTCTACTCTTCTACTTCTCTATTTCCTTATAGTAATGTTGAGGAAGCCTTGTATCACATCGTATGGTATGTTCCACTTATGGTGGTGGTGTTTACTTTATTATCAATCTATATATGTTTTTACCATGACCCTGAAGACAAATAGATGAATATATGAACATGTGCTTATGATGAATCTATGTGAAGATTATGCCTACTTTCCTATTCTAGTTGTGATCTACTGTGTATGGCTATTGTATGAGCATGTGTATGTCCATGTTAGGGTAAAGTATAAGTGCTTCCATTGATTACTAAACTGGTTAATAATCCCTTTACCTATGTACTCCTATGTGAATTCATGAATAGCACAAGTTAGGAGTCTTAAGTATATTATGAAGTTGTCTTGTCTCCTATGCTATTGTGTGTTGTGTGGTTTATGCTTGCAAGAGTATTATTTTCTAAGAGGGTGGATGCCCCATTGTGTTTTTGATATCCATCAGGTGATCATGTTGACCAATGTACACACATACACTTACTCTACAAGTATGCTTACAAGTGGTATAGGTCATGGTGTCTAAATGAAAGGTAGTTCTCATATTTACTAGTGTCTACTACTATGCATGTAAAGTATACGTATGTGATATATGTTATGTATTCATTAACTAGTATGAATTGATAGGTTTAATAGTATGGGCAAGGGTATGGGACTTTGCCTATGAATTACTCATGTGTACCTTGATAGAATACTTCCTAGGTTTGGTTTCGAAGTACATGAAAATGAATGAACGGGTATGTCATGAATATGTCTTCTATGCTATGATGTTATGTATATGATATGATGAAGTATGAATGTGCATAATGTCTTAATTTGTTAATATGAAAGGATTGCTCATATCGTCACAGCTATTAACTTATGCATTGATATGTGAACATATGTGACATTATGTGGTATGTGAAAGGTTTGCTCACATATAAATACACACACACACATGAAAGATGATCTAGTTAATTGAGGGACATTGAGAGGTGTGCCCAAGAATACTCTAAACTACATAGGTGCTTTAATATTCTATAAGCATATGAGGAATTAATATCCTAAGCCTATGGTTTATGAATAAATGTAAGAAAGACTTTTCAATAAAGGGAACTTAGCTTAGTACCAAGTGAACTTGACATTGAAAGTTGTTGACTTTCCTTAGAGGAAGATTAACCATTGGTCCCTTATAGAGTGTTCACTTTCCTTAGAGGAATACTCATCTATGGACCCACATAAGGTGTTGAATTCCCATTGAGGAAAATTCACTCATGTTTTCTCATGACATGAGGCCCTAATAGTTCAATGGCATGTAGAGGGAATACACCTATCTCTTATTTCCATAAACTATGCTTGCCACATAGGATCTAGCAAAGTGAATTCACATAGGATGCCAGGATGTATGTTAATATTCTACCTTGGATAGGTAGGAACAGTTTCCATAGTTGTAACACTATAACGCCCCAAAACTATCTATGGTGAACTAGAGCCTCATGAGTGTTTCATGAGTTAATTTGAAGTTAAAATGAGTTACTTTAGTGTTCTTTGTCAGTGTGTGAAGTTCATTTATGTTTGTAGGTCAAACATCCGAGAACGTCCATGACGTTCCGAAGGGGTGCCTTAGAAATTGTTCTTGCGTCTTGTTGTATTTGAGTGAGTTTTACTTGTTCGTTTTGCTTGAAATTGATGTGAGGTGTTCCTAAGACCTATAAAACTTATTTTGGGGGTTTAACGTCAAGGAACGACCCCACCTAGGACACATAACGTGCCCTAGATGAAGGGCCCAAGATTTTGACAAAGCTGCCAATGACACTACCCAATCGACGGAGCAGTCTACTGGGCGTAAGTCGACAGAGGGTACAACGTTCCATACATAGTGGAGGATCAGCCCCTCCCTTGACTAGCATCTGATGCCATCGACGTCCAGCAGCACGGGCTGTCGACTCATCGACGCCCAGTAGCTTGGCTCGTTGACTGGCCACCTCCAAAACCTTTGAAAGCTGCTGGCAACTTGGGGTGTTTTATATAAATTCATCCCAAGTATTTTAGGACCCTAGGCATAAGTTTGTTTTAAACACTAAACCTATACAAGACCCCTCAGTTCAAATATTCCAACTCCCTCTCTAAAGAAAACTCACCCAAAGTCACCATTGAAGCTAAGACTAAAGGATGGAAATAAGGGCTGGTTGGGACGTGAATCTTCACCAAAATTTGAGGGTTTCCTTCTCTTTGAGTTATGGTATGCATCCTTGAATCCTCTTCCTTTCAAGGAGTCATTTCCAAAATATTTCAAAAAGGGTTTTCAAACTCAAATTCCTTCTATCTTTGATTTTAAGTATGGGTTTTCTTGTAAAAGTATTATAATAATTTAAATGTGATTATTCTTGTATGAATTGATAATTTTAATGTTTAGAACATTATTAACTCACGTATATGCATATGTCAAACATTTATCTTAAGAAATGGGTTATATAAATATGTTTGAGTAAGGTATGAACTTTGGTTTTTTATGTGTTTGTTTTGGTTTCGCTGCTGACCTAAGGGCCTTATTATGATGAAATATTGATAAATTTATCATAGTTGATAATGACTTGGTTAAATCTTGAATTTCTTATATTGCATAGTTCTTATTGTAAATTGTTCTTGAGTGGTATGGTCCACCTTCCTTGTGGCGGTGTTTATTTGATGAACTATATATTACTTAGTATGTTTTGTGAGTGTGAATTTCAAGGACTAGTATATGAAATCTAGTAAAATTTAAGATAAGTCTTTCCTTGTGTTTTGTGAAGTTTAATAGTATGTTAGGATTAGATTATGCCTAGGTAGAGTATATGACTTGTGAAGCATGTAAAGTGTGTAAATTGATTAATGTAGGACTAAATCATGTATCGACGCTAATGTTAATGAAATGATGTTTATATGCAAGTCGTGCTCACAATACCCACACACACTTTAGTGAATGTGTGAAGTTAAATTGAGTAAATAGAGGAGTTTTGAGGTCGACACTGTTTGTGAGTTGAGATGAAATGTTTAGTAGAAACCTCACTACATTCTAAGAGTTTTCTAAGATAGGTCGGAGGATGAATGCGCTTCGTGAGTTGAGATATTGTGTTCACTAGCTATCCTTAACCTATGGATTGAAGTGTTTAGAATCCTTGGGGGTTATGTCTAGCACAGAGAGGATATAAATAAGAAGTTTAGAATCGTGAGTTGAGATGTTGTATTCACATGTACCTCTTGATATGAGTACTCCTCGTTAGTAGTGAATGAGTACTTAGTAGCAATCATCTTATCACTTAACTATGAGCCCGCATAGGTGTTGCTATTGCAAAATCCATGTAAAAGCTAAAAAGTAATAACTTACTCTAGGCAAGTGAGGATCCTTCATCCGATAGGGGTTAGTGTTGAGATTCCATGTCTAGCTCTCATGGTCTATGTTGGTTAAGCTAAACCTACACAAAGGAATTGATTGAACTATGTCTTCAAAAAGAACGTACTAAATAGAGTAGGTGGTGGTATGGGATGCTATCTACTCATTGCACTAGGTAGGACCTTCTGAAAGGGAAGACTTGGTGCCAAAACCTTCTAAAAGAATGTACTACTTAGAATAGGTCGTGTATGGGACTCTATCTACTCATTGCACTAAGTAGTCATTCCGAAAGGGAAGACATTGGTTGTTTGTTGGGTGTCTTTTAATATCTTGCCATTGAATGAGGGGCTTGTTTCTATGAGTTGAGTAAGTAGAAAAGGGTAGTCTTGAGGGTTTCTTTGGTGTGTATTGAAGGAGGCATATGAATACTTCCTTCATGTCTTACCTTTGTGAGTGTTAGGATAATCACGAGGTTGGCAAACTCTTAGGGAAAATAAGTTCACTTTCTTCTTCGATTCGCCTTGGAAGTTCACTCATTTAAAATAGGATTGTTCATTGTAATTGCTCTAGTTGAATTCATTGTGAATGCTTTAAATGATTCATTGTTAAAGTTCAAAGGGTTTTATTGTAAATGCCGAAGGAATTCACTGTAAATATCAAGTGAGCTTCTTGTATATTTTGGTGAGTTACTGTAAAGTGTTCTTTTAGTCTAAAAATTATGGGAACCCTTATCTAAGTATTAAATGATGGTTAGTATGATGTTTTGCGTATGTATTTATAAATGTTTTACGTAAATTGCATTAAGAGTAATTTTACTAAAATGTCCCTTTTTACATGTTTTTGCATATGCCATACTCAGTGCATTGTTTTGTACTGACCCCATACTTTTCAATACCTTATAAGTATAGGTTGAAGGCTTTTTGGAAGATTCGAAGGTGAAGCTTGGGAAATTCACTCTCTCAAGAATTGGTTTGTCTTCATATATTTGAGGACATAGTCTATTGTTTCCTAGTTTTATTATTAAGACTTATTATGTATGTGATTCCAATGTAATGGGCCATGTCCCTAAGATTTTATATGTCATGTCTTAAGTTTGGCTTGTGACGATGAGATTTCTTAAGTGTTTATGAAAGATTTCATTTTAATTAACTTATTCGTGAAAAGTTTTAATTCCACACTACTTTTCATGTCTTATGTGTTGAATGCTAGTTAAAGGGTTTTTACAAGACCGAAAGGGTCATGTATGACTGGTCACAAAACGAGGGTCCTCCTAACTTATACAGGGTATTTTCGGGTCGTGACAAAGGCTCTACAACAACAAATTCCATGTTTAGAATGCTCTACAACAACAAATTTCATGTTTACCACCCATGGCCTTAGTATCGGTTAAGTCTATAATTTCCCTAAATAAAAATGTACAATGGAAGTAAATGAATGGGATCCTAACTAGGAGGGCATAAGGTAAGTTACTTTGGGGGTGGACGTAATGAACCCATTTAGACATTACACAAGTAGCTCCTTAGGAAGTCATAGGAAGGTTACATAACATGTATGATTATGTTTATGTCCATATGCATGACTTTGTAGTATTGCTCTACTTGTTATTAAGATTTGCATTATATGAGTCTTTATGCATGATGTTGATCTTGTTGACTATATGATGAAGGTCTTGACATAACTTTGTCTATGTTGTACTATACTTCTATGATGGTATGTGTTGCCTTGAATAGATTGTATGTATGTTTTCTTGTGGTGTTAAGGGGATGCATTGCACCAAGTTTCACTAGAGGATTACTTGGGAAGTTAATAAATAAAAAGGAATTACCTCACTCTTAAGGGGACAAGAGCTAACTGTAATATGACTCAAAAAAGTAATAAATCCTATATGTAAACCTATGAAATGTTGGCCCTTGAATATGTTTATTTGAAGTATATGAATGATATAAATGCTATTTTTCCAAGGTTTTATAAAGATTTACTCAAAATAGCATGAAGTATGATTTCAAGAAAATGTCCCTTTTAAATGCATGTTTTCGCATAGTTGCCATACTTAGTGCATTCTTGTAGTAATCACATTCTTCTCTACTTTTTACATAAAGTGTAAGTTATGGATTCTTAAAGGATGTATATGATTGAGGAGCTTGATATGTGATTCCCAAGTTCAAGGAAAGGGGGCCTTATGTTCCAAGGGTTCCCTACTCATGTCTTAATGTGAAGTTCACTAATAGTTATATAGTTGTGCCTTATGTTTTAAGGGTCGTGTCCTAATGTATCCTAAGGTTGTTGAGTCTAAGATGGAAAAGAGTCTTAGGGTCTAAATATGTTATACTACTAATGTTTTTATATATATAAGAAGTAATGTTTTAAGCATTTGATGTTCTTTGAAAAGTGTTAGGTTGTCCGCTAAATTTAATATGTCAATGCCATGAATGATAACTATAGGTTTGTACAAGACCTCCAAGAGGTCAAGTACGCCATGTTACTTATACGGGGTGCTGCCCGGATGTGACGGGGAGTGCTTATGTGAATGAGTTGATTTTGAAATAGGATGCTTATTAATGACTTATATGAGACTTGTGATGGTTTATATAGATGACTCTATAAAATGTGTATGATGACTTGCAAGTATAACTAGTTTTTTCCTATGTGCTTCTTGAATGAGATGTTATATGGGATAATGTAAAGTGAATTTTGTCTTGCCAAGGTAAACCTATGTACCTTGCTTGATACATGAAAGAATATGAATCCTTGACTTAGTAGGTTAGAACACCCTTTGTCTTTAATGTATAAGTATGCAACAAATATGATAGTGAATATAGCAAAGAAGGTCTTTATGTATAACCTTTTAGAAAGATAGTTATAATATCCTTAAGGTTGAAACTCATAATGGTATCCTTCTTGTGTTAATGGTGGACTAAGTTTGATTAGCTTGAACGACATGAAATCATCCTAAGGAAATTCATTGAAATATCCTACAACGATTGTAAGGAAACCATAGGGGACCACTTTGGTAAGGTGTAATGTGATTTGGTTATGAACAAGATATGGAACCTCTTCATATACTCATTGATTGAATTACTGTAAGGGAACAAAGGCTAGCACCGAGTGAGTATGGTTTTGGGAGTAGCTCTAGTTAAAGGTGAGGGTACAGTACAATGAAACCCTTCATATTCTTTAACCATGTGTCTACGTGGGATGTGTCTTTGTTCTACCATTGAAAAGAATAACACCCTTTATCGGAGTAGGTTCATCACTACAGATTCTATTATTAGCTAACATTTTTTAATGTCTGTTTTCCTATCCTCATAATGTGGGACACATGCTACGGTTGGACAAGTACTATGATGTTTAGCTAGTTGAATGGGATTCTAACTCGACATTGCATGATTAGGCTTTTAAGATGTTAGTGTGTGAGTGCGTAGGTCTTCTTCAAGACCATTATGTGAATGTCCTTATGTGTTGAATGTCTCTTAGATGATTTAATGAACATAATGACTAAAGTAAAGGTATATTAATGTAAAAGAAAGTATCTAGAGTATCTTTGAGGATTGCTTAGGTAAGCTTGAAGAGGAGGTATGGGCGTTCTATTCTTGTTTACTTTGGTAAGTATTAGAGTAATTGTAGGTAGTGAGTTTGATTAATGAAATGGGAATAATCTTGTCTTAGGTAGTCTAAAGGATCTGTTAGGTGTGTTAAAAGTAACTGTATGGGCGGTCGATTCATAACTCACTCAAGTGAACCTTAGAATAACCTTTGGTAGGAGGGTCTCATGGTTATGTGTTTTGATGTATTCTTGATTCGATCTAGTGTTATGTGAATTACCGTGAAATTACTGTGAAGTCACTGTAATGTTGTTGTAATTGCTATAAATTGACTATGAATTGAAAATATGTCTTAAAGGTAATGTGTGGTGTTTAAAAGTGTTTCGCATGCTTATGTGTTTTAAGTTATTCATCTAAAAGAGCATATTTTGATACAAATGTCTGTTTATCATGATTTTATGCATTATGCCATACTTAGTACATGCACTGTACTTATTCCATACATTTTGTCTATTTCTAAAGGTATGGTTAGGAGGTGAGAGGTATCTTGAAGCAAGGCATGGAAAGTAGGACTCTTTCAAACTAAGTTTAAGTATGTCCTCACTTGACTCGAGGTCAAAACTATCTTTAGATTTGTTTTATTAAACAAGTATTTTAATAGACTAAGTTTCTATATTTCGATTGTATGGGCCGTGTCACAAGTATTCTTTAGTCTAAAGTTGTAGTATGTTGAGACTTACTATTTTCCTATGGTTTTATATGAAAGATGTTTTGAGATATTATTCGTGTGAAAATTTTTAATACCGCTTTACTTTTCATACGTGTATGCAATGAATGATTCCTAAAGGACTTGTACTAGACCTTGGTCAAGTACGTCAGGTCTTACTCCGCGAGTTCCCTAACTTCTAGGGTGTGACTTGAAGAAATTTTTACACCAACGTAATACTTAGGATCTTATATAACTCGGTAAACATTTTGACATATCAAATTGAAGCACATGAAGTGATGATATTTAACATTCATGCAAGAGATTTGAAATCTATAATGGTACTCATTAAATAATATGAAATACAAGGTGTTCATGAATGTCTAAGCAAGGGGGAACGTGGAAAGATTCAACTTCAGTATGGATACATATTCCAATAAGTAAATATAAAATGTACAATAGGGCAAGTAGGGATCTTGTGAGGTAAAATTATAGTCTAACACAATGGGAGTAATAACAAATAAAGGGAACACATGAACATGTGAAAATATGACATATACAATGGAATACACAATTGAAGCGAGTTAGCAAGATATGGGAAGATCGTGTATCCAACCTATAAATATTTATACCATGTATACTATGGGATCACTTTGATTTATAAAGGGAAATACGTGCCAGGGGTGCTTTGACAATAAAACAAGTTCAAACCTTGCATGCTAACAGTTGGTAGAGTAAACACATACATTTAGTAAAAATGTTATATTAGAGTACTCACTTTAATGTTCTAGGTAGTAGGAAGTCTAACTATGGATCAATAAATACGAAGGGCACTTAGAAAGCTTACTTTTTGTAATGCAAGTTTTGGATTCATGCCAAATAAATAGGATATTGAATAGCCTTACATACCTCAATTCCCAATTCGTATTGCTTAAGAAGTGTCAACCTATCCTTTAACATCATTGTCTCTATATACAACAACCAATCATTAAGGCTAATATTAGCAACTTAACAACTAACTCGGAATATTTCAACTCATCAAAATAGTAGTCAGCCCCTAATTTTTCTAATTGATTATTTTGTTTCACAAATTCTATCCGTTATAGTTGATTACACGAAACTACTTTCCCATGGAATGGGTAGTGAGTTTACCAAAACCATAATTTAATGGTGCATCACCATAGCTTATAAACATTCCTTCTACAACTTTCAGCAATCAGTCTCTAAGTACCTCCATGACCTCATATAAACAAATTAATAAAATAGCAGTCCTCAGAACTCAAAATAATAAAAAGACTTGAATTTATGGTTTAAATCACTATCCAACGTGTTGGAATATACAAGTTAGTCTAAAATTCACAAATAAACTAATAATAATAGGTTATGGAAACTCCCTTACCTTATCTATCTAAATATGTTATTCTCCTTCAATTACTATTTTTGTAAACTTCTCTTATTCTATGGAAAAGAGTGGCAAAACCTTGTTTGACAACACAAATATCTCTCACTAGTTCACTCCCTATGAATAACTTCCCAATAAACTTGAAACAATAGAGGAGAAGGTGATCTTGTGGCTTCTTTGGAAGAAAGAAAGTGAAAAGTAGTTAGAACCCTAATGGTAAAATTAGATGGCATTTTCATCTTGAGAGATAGAAATATATGAACTTGAGAGATTAAAATTTGGATAAGAGGAAAATATGATATGTGTATCAAATTTTTTATCTTCTTAGGTTCTCTTTTCCCACCTTTCTTGTACTTCATTTGAAACCAATATATGTCTTAAATTTAGGCCACATATTTAAGTAGGTGATAGACCTACTTTTTCATTCAAATTATTTCTTCTGGGCTTGGACATATTTGTCCTTGTCTGTCCATTTCTCCCTTATTTTTCTATCAACTTGGTCCTGATATAGATAGTGTACTTGGCTCAATAACATGGTCAAAATAGTCTTAGTAGGTTATGCACTTACTTGGTCCTTTGATTTGTCAATAAGTAAAAATAGGCAATGCACCTACTTATCACCTACTAGCCTAGTGCACCTCAATATTTATTCAATTTGTAGACCTTAATACCTTTTACTTAACTAAAACTTATATACAATGTGTCAATTTCAACTGTAGACTCAAATACCACCTTATGATCTAAAGTTTAAATACTTCCATCTATGTCAACTTAATCTTGTCGCATCAAAATCTATGGGAAGATCACTTTAAACCTATTCTTTTGTCATTAGTTGCATAGACTAAGTTCTTAATTATACCACAAGGCAATTTATAGCGTCATATATATAGAACTGGTACACGTAGAATAGGAGGTGTTACATCCTTCACCCTTATTATCATTTCTCCTCGAATGCTGGGTGAAGCTGATAATTTGAATAACCTTGGAATTTCATTTGGAGATTCGTGAGAGTTCCCATTCGAAATAGGACAATGATAAATCCACAGATTAACCTAAAACATGTTGAGACGAGTCTAGCATGAAGTATCAAAAGATATGGTTAGTAAAATAATAAGAATTAAGCCCCTTTTTTGACTATTTAATTCACTGAAAATACAAATTTAGAAATCATACAAATGAGGTCTTTAATATACCTAAACACAAGACATGCAAATGACATATCAAATGAATACAAATGCTAGTTGGATTTATGATCATATAAGGGGACGACATGATCTCAGATCCTTATGTTGATGTTTAGGATGAGGAGGGGTATTGACGATCTCTACCATCTCCTATTCCAAGTATCATATGTTATATTATATTTTTTTCTCAATACTTCAATGGAGGGTACAAATTTTGAGCTTAGCTTCCGAGACTTAATAATTAAGAATAACAATAGTATCTCCCAAAATCTTTGTATATGGAACGGACACAAAATTGGCCTAACAAATTGAGGAACTACTTTTCCTTCTCTTTTTTCTCCTAACGCTTTTCTGAGGCGAGTGTTATAAGAATGCATCGCTGTTAATATTAACTAAAGTTTTATGTTGCACCTTCGAATAAGGCAGTATGATATGTTATTTATCTATGATTGTGATAGTTTACATATATGCAAAACCTTTTCTGGTCAAAGTCATAACTACATGATAGAAGAAAACATTTTTACAAAATTTTCAAAACTCAAGTCAACAAGCATAGAGGGGCATACATTACAGATAAATAATTCACATTGAGTATGTCACATAGGCAGACTAGTGTAAAAAGGGAGCACATAATTTGGGCAGTAAGATATAAAAATATTTTGTATATGCGCATATATGAACTAGGGAGAGTGTGAGAAAATGAGAAATAAGACATGTAGAAAATATAATAGTTGAGAATTTATACATGTGTACAACGTCTACAAAATATTATGTGTGAGAATATAGACTATAAGGCATGTTTCTACATAAAAGAAAATGAACTGCCGAACATAAATCACATTGAGTAAGTTTGTTATATAGTATGGATATGTGGACTAACATGTCAATGAGTACACATATGAAATATGAGCAAGTGAGCACATGAAACATGAGTAGACTAGCTATGAGGCCTGTAATGCTTAAGTGTGTAGGCTATGAGGCATGTAAAATATATAGAAGTGGTCGTATGATTAATTATCTTGCAGTACCCACTCAATATGAAAAAGTTGTAACATCTTATAACTCACGGTATCCTAGCGTAAACAAAGAAACAAAGAGTAATCACTTTTTGATTAAAAGGGGAAAAATCTAGAAATTTTTCTATGTTAAGAAAGTGACTTTTGGACAGTTTCAAATTGTCATAACTTCTAGATAAGGATGAGTTAGAGTTAATTTTTTATATGGTTGAAAAGCACTTGGAAAGATCTTTCCAACGGCGCCAAACTTGTTCAGTTTCGACAATGTATGAGGGAGATATTTCTTTCGGAAGTTGAGTTGTTAAGGGAAGGAAAGTCCAATCCGTATTTAAGTAAGGGAAAACTAGTCTTTTTATCGAATTATTACATAATTAGTTTTAGGGGTTTAATTGGGGTAAAAACAAGCCTCAATATTGTTTTGGAAAAACAATTCACACTTAGAGATTGGGAGAACAGAGAAGAGAAGAAGGAGAAGGGAGAAAGATAAAGGTTTCGCCAAGAACGCCAAGGATTTGCCAGCCAAATTTGTTGGTGGTGATTCCTATTGAGGTATGTGAGATCTTTCGTGTTGGATTAGTTCACCCACATACAAATTTGTTTCAACGAAACAAATCTATCAGTTGATTTCATGTTAAAGGATGAAGTTATCGAAGAAAAATATCGAAGTTTGTTGATTGAATTATTGGCTGCCTATGGTGGGTTGATTCTTGTTTCTCCGGGATTTTTTTAGTTGAATTCAGTAGGTATTTAGGGTATCACTACTCGCAAATCTTTGGTGGATGAACTAGGGAGGTTTGGAGGATATAGAAATTGAAAAATTAGTTTAAAAATACGTCAGACGCACTAGTAGATACCGGCGCGACTGTAGTGCGCCAGAAACTGGACTATAGCACTGAGACTTGGGGCCGCACAAGCATTCTGTTAGGAATTTGCCTTAGTAAATTTAGGTAGGAACGACGCATCCAAATCACTATTGTTCGCCAGCTTTGTAGTTTAGCCCTTTTAACCCCTTCTACATTATGTTAATGCCTCCCAATGATTCTAATTACTACAATTGATTTCTAAACACATAAAAATCATCAAGGAACACAAACCATAGCCTTGAATCCATAACCCAATTCAAGGAAGGTTGACATCAAAATCTAAAAGTTAATAGTCAAGACTAAACAGAGGGTATAGAGCTGATGTTTCCATGACAGCCCCAAGTTCCATAAACAATGTTTTCCACATAGGATCTAGCAATGTGATATCAATTAAAATGCTAGCATGTGTTAATGTTCTACATTGCCTAGGTAAAAACAATTTCCATTGGTGTAAGGCTCTACAACACCAAATTCCATGTTAGCACCCATGGTCTTAGTGTCAGTTTGGGCTATAGTTTCCCTAAATTAAAATGGACAATGGAAGTAAATGAGTAGGATCATAACTAGGAGGAATTAAGGTAAGGTTAATTAGGATAGGTGGAAGTAATGAACCCATCTAGACATTGCACAAGTGGCTCCTTCGAAAGACTTAGGAAGGTGACCTAATATGGATGTTTATGAGTATCTCTTATGAATGGTAAAGTAGTATTTGTCTATTTGTCATGAAGATGTACATGGCATGAGTTTATGTGAAATGGTCTTATTCTTATATGCACTATGTGGGTAATAATGATTAGATGATGAAGATTGTTTATATGAAAGGAGTGGTCTTCACTTAATAGGTTGAGGTATGAATTGAAATCTAAGGTTTGTTGTCTCATGAACGGTTTACTAAGACTGTATGGGGTTATGGGGCTTCATATGTTCATTGCACTAGTAGACAAAGATTAGGGTAATGAACAAGGTCTAATAATGATGTATGTGAATTGAAGTGATTATATGTGTAAGTTGATGTAGCTTACTGTGATGTTCCTAAGGTTTTGACTTAAACGTGTCTATCATGTGCTATACTTATATGATGATATGTGATGACTTGTGTAGGTTGTATGTATACTTTCCTTTGTGGCCTGAGGTGATGTATTGCACCAAGTATCACTAGAGGGTTACTTGGGAGGTTAATGAATATTAGGAAAGAATGTTCACTGTAACATAAAAGAGTTCACTGTAAAGTGACCTAAAAAATGACATAAATTCTAAATGTCTCGTTCTATCATGTTTGGCCTTTTAATATGTATATATAAAGTATGTAAATGATATAAATTCAATTGTCTAAAGGTTTTATGAAGATTTAATCAAACAGGCATGAAGTATGATTTCAAGAAAATGTCCCTTTTAAATGAATGTTTTTGCACTGTTGCCATAGTTAGTGCATTCTTGTACTAATCCCATTCTTCTCTACTTTTTACGCAAAGTGTAGGTTATTGATGTTTAAAGGATGTTTTAAATTGTAGAGAGATTGACAGATGATTCGCAAGATCAAGGAAAGGAATCCTTAAGTCCAAGGATGTCCTAACGTTTAGTTACCGTAATGTTTATCAAATGTTATATAATTATGTCTTATGTTTTAAAGTGTCATGTCGCTAGTGTATTCTAATGTTGATGAGTCTAGGATGGCGAAGAGAATTTAAAGTCTAAGAATGAAATAGAATATTCTATNTATATATATATATATATAAAGCTAAGTTTCTAGCATATGATGTGCTATGAAAAGTTTTAAATTTTCCGTTAAACTTACTATGACAATGCGATGAATGATAACTATGGGCTTGTATAAGACTTCTGAGAGGTCAAGTACGCCATGTTACTTTTAGGCGGTGCTCCTCAGCTGTGACACTATTAATGTATAAATACTCATGAAATACCTACAAGGACCTAGTTTATCCGCACATATGTTTATTTGGACATGGGGTGGATTTCCCAATTCACCCTTTCACATAACAGAAACTGAATCTCGAAACGATGCCTGTAGTCGGTGGTCCGTCGATGGATTAACGGGATTGTACTGTAGGTCCGTCATTAGTGACTGAGACGTTCAATTTGAGGACTGAACTACCACGTCTATATATGGAGTGGCTCCCCAAATAAACGGGGTGTAGCCTGCACTACGGGGCGTCAACGTAAAGCCGTTCAATGACACTGCCAAGGCAGTACACTGCCTACTTTTGAGTCCTCCTTAAGGACCCTTTGGGTGGTCCTTGGAGAGTCAAGCCCGGACATTTCCACCCCCAAATACATCTGTATCGCTTTTATGAACTTTCCATTCAAATTTGAACGTTAAACACTATATGAAACCTCATAAACAATACTAAGGCACATAAGCAGGTTCTCAAGGCTAACTTTCAAACGTCTTGGACGTTTGACCTCCAAACTCTTCCAAACTCTATGTTCTGACTCCTAACACTATATTTAGTAATTTTTTGACAATATAAGCTCATGACACACATTTTAGGATCTATTTTGACCTAATGCATTTTTGGTCCTTACAATTCTATATTAACATAATTAATAATACATCATTCATTAGGCATTAAGAAAGAATCCTTAATAGCATACTCATAAGACAGAATAGCATGACCACATAAGTAACCCAGATTAAACTTGTGACATGTGTAGATAATGTCCCATGATATTGCCTACGCTAAGTACTATCTTTGGACTACCATGGTAATACTTATCATACATTAGTCTCATCCATAGTTCATACACATAGTAAAGAGACATTCATAATATTGTTCAAATTCATAATTCATAAAAATATTTCATATTCATAGAAAATACACATACTTAATATTAAAACAACATAACATAATGCATAAATATACTTAATATTAACAAAACATAACATATTGTGTATTCATAATACAGAACCATAATGCATATTCATAGTACATAAAGATAAGATGAATACATCATGAATACTCATAAAGTGCACTTATGAAATGTATGAGTGGAAGCCCATACTACCACTCATACTAAGTAAAACCTTTGAGGAACCATAACATATAATTCACTTTCAGATTCATAATTCATATTCTTGTTTATTAGAGGGAGTATAAGCTTAACCAACATAGACCATGTGAGCTGCATAGAATTCGGTGTCATATCACCCAACACCAAAAATAAATGTCCTACTTAACTAAGTTAGAACTAATATATTTTGGTTTAGTATGGATCCACTAGCTAATACCTATTCAGGCACATAGTTATGGGATAATGAGATTGCTTCTAAAAACCCGGTCTGACAAGCGGGAGAGTCACCATCTTATGAGAGCATATGTAGAAGACCGGCCAAACTAGCGGGAGATTCTCTACCTCATTTTCCATATCCGCTCAGTGGTAAGAATTATTCCCAAGCTTATACTTTAATAGTTTTTAGATTGTATCGATATATGTTATGGAATACAATAGCGCTCATGATCTATGTTAGTTAAAGCTAGCACCCACAAATGTATATAAATGAACTAAGTCTCCTTAAGCATGTACTACTTGGGGTAGGTGGTTGAATGGAACGTTACCTATCCATTGCACAAGTAGACACTTGGAGTGAGTCATGGTCTGTCCTTATGTGAAATGTATGACTAGATTATTACAAAATGTATATGAAAGTATTGTGACTTATATGTAATGTTAAATAAGTATCTTTATATTATATTTTGCATGATTACAATTATTTATGTGAGAATGTGAAGTTTCTAGTCTAAAGTAATTCCTAAGGAACATTAGGTGGGGGTAGTATGGGATGCTAGTTTCACGTTACACTAAGTGTTACTTGGGAGTCGTCTTGGAGGATGTTCTTATGTGAAGATTCTAAGTATATTTATGTTTCTGTAATGTCATTAATATTTAATTGTGACTTGTATAAATGAAATGAAGTATGGTTATCCTCAATATACCTAAGAGATCCTTAAGGACCAACAAAAGGGTCCTTGGGGAAGACCCTTGTATTTTGGCAATAATTTGTGCAGTGGACAATGTCTATGAACGATGCCAATAATGGGACATGGTCCACTCTATAAGGAGTCGATGGCCACCATTTTCGGGAACTTATACATTTAGTCAGAGGGCTCATTTGTCAAGTCGCTGACTGAAACGACATACATGCAGATTGGTTTATCCCAAGGTGCATCGACTTACCTATGACCCGTAGGTCGGGGTATCATAGTCCAGGGTCAGTGTTCGCTGCTATGTTTTAAAGAAGACCAATTAATTAATGAGGTGGTTACTTATTAGTTATGGGTTAATGGAGGTCTAATTTAACTAGTTAATGACTTATATAAAGACCCAATCGTAATTAAACTAACCAAACCCTCCTAATTCCTAAAATCCAATTGACCTTTCCTCTCTCAACTTTCTTTCTCTGTCTCAAATTCAAGTCTTTCTGAGTGAAGACATACTGTAGGCTACGATGGTCCGTATAGACCTCACACTTAACCCCATATAAATAGTGTCTCCATTGCTTTAGTGCAAATACTACCGCGGCCAACTCCAAATCATGGGTCGGATAGTTACGTTCATGCACCTTTAATTGCCTCGAAGCATACGCAATCACATTCTTCTCTTGCATTAGCACTGCACCCAACCCAGAATAGGATGCATCACAATAAACAATGAAGTTTTTACCCTCTACTGGCAAG
>NC_028645.1:53605732-53628309 GCF_001406875.1 Solanum pennellii | reverse complement strand
TGCACCTCCGTCCTGACGGTCAGAGACTCGTTTCCCGTACCAATTTCTCAAGAGTTGAAGTGTTTTGCAACGGGAGCTTACGACGGCTCGTCGTGGATGTGACGGCACGTCCTGCAGGTCCGTCACAGATTACAGAGAGTCGATTTTCAGTACCCAATTTCAGAATTTCTAAGTATGCTGAAACGAGACCCTACGACGGTCCGTCGTGCCTGTGACGTTCCGTCGTGGGGTCCGTTTCCTCAGCCAATTTTCCAGAAATAAAATCTGCTTCTCTAAACGACTAAACAGGTCGTTACAGTATGCTCGGATTTATGTGATTGTTAAGTATGTCTTTTTCAAAACTTTATGAAAATGACATTTTAAATCCTTTCATTTTCGTACGCAATTACTTGTAGAAATCGTGACGTTCATATTAGGTGTGATGTTGATAAATTGAGTGAAAACTTTAGACCAAATGTACTCACGAAAAATGCACATAATAATGTACAAAATATCCAGTGAATTGCCTAAGTATCTAACATATAAATGTTGAGAAAAGGTGGACTGAAAACATGACCAAATTTCAAGAATTCTTGAAGTTTGTTCTAGGAATAGGCAACATTGAGGATTAGGTTTCAAAAAAAATTTAAAATGTGTGAGGTCATCAGGGATTGAACCCGAGACCTCAGTATATGTAAGCTGCTGAAAATTCAATCATAAAAATGAGGTAAGGGGGATTAGAAATGGGGTAAGCCTCAAGTGCAGAAATGAAATAGGGAAAAATAAATAAAATGAGGTATGTGGGGATCAAACCTACAACCTCTCGGATAGGTGAGGAAATTAGGAGAATAATTAAAGAAAATTAAAAATAAGGTTGTGGGGGATCGATCCCACACCCCTAGGCCTCAAACGAAAAAGAGTGAAAGAAAATAAAAAAAGAAGTGTAAGCTTTGGGGCTCGACCTCAGGTCCCCAAGTCGAAATTTTTAAATCAATAATTAATATAAGATTAAGTGTTGCTCGATGGATTTTAAAATGGGTTCCCTTGCCCAATCTTTTATTGATACATAAGTCTTACGTGAATAAACAATTAATGAATGCCGCCTATAGGAATCGAACTCGACACCCTGGCATACTTACAAGATGCATAAGTCTTTTACCACATAATCTTGGGTAAGTATAAGTCAGTTAGAAAAATTATGAACGAAGCCTCATGGCTTGTACGTATGTGTTCATAAGTACAACGTACGTTCAAAAATAATTGAACCAAAGATGTATGTGATGAAATGATGTGACCCCAAGAAGGTTAAGTAAGAGCGTGAAATACAGGTACAACGATCTATTAGATCGTGTCCTTAGGCATAGTGATGCAATCATATCCCATCTCAACTGGGCATGTATATTTCTA
Source organism: Solanum pennellii (assembly GCF_001406875.1). Classification (NCBI taxonomy): domain Eukaryota; kingdom Viridiplantae; phylum Streptophyta; class Magnoliopsida; order Solanales; family Solanaceae; genus Solanum; species Solanum pennellii. Next base: position 53,626,923 of record NC_028645.1, on the reverse strand, counting down.
GGCTTCATAGTTTTGGTTTGTATATTCATAATGATACCATGAGCGCTTTAGGACATCCTCAAGATATGTTTTCAGATACCGCTATACAATTACAACCCGATTTTTGCTCAATGGATACAAAACACCCATTCATTAGCACCTGGTGCAACGACTCCAGGTGCAACAGAAAGCACCAGTTTAACTTGGGGGGGGGGGTGATTTAGTGGCAGTGGGTGGCAAGGTGGCTTTGTTTCCTATTCTATTAGGAACTGCTGATTTCTTGGTACATCACATTCATGCATTTATGATTCATGTGACGGTATTGATACTCTTGAAAGGTGTGCTATTTACTCGCAGTTCTCATTTGATACGGGATAAAGCAAATCTTGGTTTTCTAAGAGGCCAAGTGCATTGGCATATGACGAAATGGAAATTCACGTCATGGGGTGAGTAATTATGAAGAGATAATATGCTAAAACTAATGAATGTTGTGACTACATGATAAGAGGCTAATATAAAATGTGAGATCAATCTCAAATGAGCCTAATAAGTGTTACCAAAAACCATACTCATCTATGAGAGTGTAAAACTAATAAAGGGATCAGTCTCTAAGAATCACTCTAATGAAAGTATTGACATTAATCCACACTCAATACTAATGATCAAATGAGAAATCATCTAATGAGCGATGATGCCCTTATGCTAGAATCCAGCTTCTATGATGTGTGGAACTTTCTATGGAGCACCATAGGCTAGCTATGAGTCGTGTTCCTTCTTTCGGGAAGGCAGAGGTTCGTGTAAATCTCATGAGATGAGACTGTCCATTTAGGCGGGTACGGGTCTCCTTATATCTCTTAGTCTTTGAACCTATGCTGCCAGCATAGGGTTCTAGTAGGGTTCAATTCCTTATATACACTAGCATGTTTTGGTTTAACTTTAGCCAGTGATTCCACCCCTTTTTTGTGTGGGGTAGACATTGGATTTCATGAAGCTCACATGATCAATGTCGGTTAAACTTAAAGTTCCCAAAGAAAGAATGAGTCCAACCTCATGTAATACACCCAATGAAATGAATGATATCAAAGGTGTTTGGATCGGATAATTAAGAGGTGAATTAGACTCAAGTAATGACACTAGGTCATTCATGGTCATTGCACAGTGAACCCGATGAGAGTCCTAATAATATCCTAGGTATATGTATGGATGAAAATGAAGTATGTATGAATTAATGAAGTAGACTCTTTTTTTCTAAAGAAGGCTCCCTAGTTAGAACCCATATGTTGAGCCCTCCTTTGGGAAGTCCTAATGTTAAGTCCGTGATTCCAAGGTCTCACGGCATATTAACGAAAGATATGTGATATATGATGATGCATGTTACTCTCATAGCATGACTTTCCTAATCTTATTTGGCAAGTCCAACTTAGTTGGCTTTCCATAACTGATATCGTTAAGAGATATCTCTTCATAATCTTGCATGTCCTTAGTGTGTACTTGCATACACCCATACTTAGTAAAAGTGTGTACTAATCCCATACAACCCTTTACTTTTAGGAGCATGTGTAGGTGGACGCTAGATCTTACAAGACTACGTTAAAGCTCTCCAGACGTGGAGCATTCGTCCAGACATGGTAGGCCCTCATGATTTCTAGGATGTTTATCGCTATTATTCTAGCTTAGACGTAGGAATGAGCTAGTGGAGGATGTTCCACTAGTTTTTCATCCTCACTTATTTTCAGACGTCGTATCGGTGCCATTTTTAGCAACTTTATATTAATGCAGTTAAGAACTATTTACTTCATTTGAATATCTTATTATTAGATGGTTTTTGTGAACTAATTTTATATAATGCAAGTCTATGTATACTTTAAATCGTACCAGCTGAAGGATGTTACATAGACCTTGTGCAAGATGTGGCATAATAACATGTCATTGGGCGGAGGTCCGATCACTTGGAAGCTGTTTAAGACAGCCTTTCTGGAGAGGTTCTTCCTCAGGGAGATAAAAGAGTCTAAAGTTGATGAGTTCATCAACCTTAATCATGGTTCAATGACTGTCATTGAGTATTCTCTGAAATTCATAAAATTTTCCAAGTATGCCACTCCCCTTGTGTCGAACAGCAGGGACGAGATTAGCAGGAACCTTAAAGTGATCTCATAGGACTTGAAGGAGGAGTGTCGGGCTGCAATGCTCCATGAAAACATGGACTTGTCCAGGATGATGGTGCACGTCCAGAAGGTTTAGGACAGCAGGAAGAAGAAGAGAGTTCGTGAGGTCAGGAGGCCTAAACCTTCTGAGCAGGCAGATCCAGGCAGTGGATGTGGCAGGAGCACTTTCGGAGTTCGTGATCAGCCCAGATTTAAGATGGGGCATCAGAGTTCAGGGAACTATAATTATCAAAGGAGTGCAACACCTAGAGGAGGCAAACCCGAGGGCAAGAAGGGAAATGGATGTGATATGTAACATCCTAGAAAGGAATGTGGCTAGTGTGGTCGTATTCACAGTGGAGAGTGCAGACTAGGAACAAATGCATGCTTCGGTTGCGGAAAGAGTGAACACATGGTCAGGGACTTTCCACATAATAGGGGTAAGGCTTGAGGTAATCAGCCTAGGCCTAATCCCCTGAATGCTACTGCAACACAACCTCATAAGTGGAGCAGATTCTATGCCTTGAAGGGCAGGAAGGAGTAGGAGAAGTCTGTTGATGTGGTCACAGGTATGTTGCAAGTATTTTCAACCTCTGTTTACGCTTTACTTGATCCAGGGTCTATGCTCTCTTTTGTGACTACCTTGCTTTATCTTACTTTTGAAACACTACCTGAAGTTTTGAATGATCCTATCGTAGTTAGAACTCCCTTAAGAGAAAATTTAAGAGTTTATAGGGTTCATAAAGACTGCCAAATAGTAGTATGTGGAAAGACTTTGTGTGCAGATCTTGTTGAGTTACCCATGAATGACTTCGATATTATACTTGGTGTAGAGAGGGTCCATAAATAATATGCCTTCATGGATTGCCATAGAAGGGTTGTGTGATTCTGTTTCCCTAATGAAGTAGAGCTGGTATGGGGGGGTACTATTCGAGTCGTTTAAGTCCCTTGATTTTGAACCTAAAAGCTTAAAATATGATTCAAAGGGATCATTATGCCATCTTGTGAGTGTCAATGATCTAGATAATGACATTCCTTCCATAGACTCTGTGCCTGTAGTGAGTGAGTTCCAAGATGTTTTTCCCAATAATTTCCCTGGAGTCCCTCCCCTCAAGAGATTGATTTTTGTATCGACCTAGATCCCGATACTAAATTGATGTCAATTCCTCCCTACAGAATGGCTCCATCTTAACTCTAAGTATTGAAAGGCAGTTAAAAGATCTCAATGATAAGGGTTTCATCCAAATGAGCATGTCCCCTTGGGGCGCTCTTGCGCTGTTTGTGAAAAATAAAGATGGAACCCTTCGGATATGTTCGATTATCGATAGCTCAACAAAGTCACTACAAAGAACAAGTATCCACTTCCCACAATAGATGACCTATTCAATCAGCTACAAGGGTCTAGTTTCTTCTCAAAGATTGATCTTCGTTCTGGGTATCATCAGCTTAGGGTTAGGGATGAAGATATCCCAAAGACATCCTTTCATACCCGTTCTGGTCATTATGAGTTCCTGGTTATGTCATTTGGCCTCCCTAGTGCACCACCTAAATTTATTGACCTCATGAATCGAGTGTTCCGTGAATACCTTCATTCTTTTGTCATGCTATTCATTGATGACGTCCTTATTTATTCTAAGACCAGGGAAGAGCATGAACAACATTTGAGACTAACATTGAAGGTACTTAGACAACATCAGTTGTATGCCAAGTTGAGCAAGTGTGAATTCTGGCTTAGATCAATACCTTCTTTGGTTATGTTGTGTCTGATCAGGGTGTGGAGGTGGACCCTAGTAAGACTAAAGTAGTTAATAACAGGCCAAGACATCTTACTCTAACCGATATCCGTAGCTTTTTGGGATTGGCTGGTTACTACTGCAGGTTCGTGGACGGTTTTTCTTTTATGGCTGCCCCACTGACAACTTTGACTAAGAAGAAAGCCAAATTCGAATGGGCGGATACATGGGAGAAGAGTATCAAGGAGCTGAAGGACAAACTAACTTCAACCCCTTTACTTACGTTGCCTAAATTTGGTGAGGGTTACAGTATTTATTGTGATGTATATAGGGTTTGTTTGGATTGTGTTCTTATGCAGGGTGGTAAGGTGATAGCCTATGCGTCCAGACAACTCAAGGTTCATTAGGAAAATTATCCCACTCATGACCAGGAGTTGGCAGTTGTTGTATTTGCATTGAAGATGTGGAGTATTACTTGTATGGGGTGCATGTGGATGGTTGACAGACCAAAAGAGTCTCCAGTACATGTTCACGCCAAGGGAGTTGAATCTACGTCAGCGGAGATAGTTGGAGTTGTTGAAGGACTATGACATGAGTGTACACTACCATCTAGGGAAGGAAAATGTAGTAGCAGCTGCTTTGAGTAGGTTGAGCATGGGGAATAGAACCCACATTAATGATGAGAAGAAGGAGTTAGTGAAGGATGTAAACAGACTAGCCAGACTGGTTGTGCGATTGATTGACTAGTCGGGGTGTTTCAGTTCATCCATGTTCTTAATTATCCTTCGAAGTTGAAGTAAAGAAGGGCAGCATTTTTATCCAGTGTTGATGGAGTTGAAGGACTCAGTATTGATAAACATGAATGACTCATTTGCTTTGGGAGGCCAAGGAGTATATAGGTTCCAGGATAGGCTTTGTGTACCAGACGTGGATGATTTGCGAACCAAGATTTTTGCAGAGGCCCATGGTTCCAGGTATTCGATACATCCAGGTTCCACAAAGATGTGTCATGACCTCAAGCAGATCTATTGGTGGGATGGCATGAAAAAGGACATTGCTGAGTATGTGTCCAGGTGTCCTAATTGTCAGCTGGTTAGGCGGAGGACATGTGGTCCCACTCAGATGATTGACGTTTCGACGTGGAAGTGGGAGGCCATTAACATGGACTTTGTGGTTGGTCTTCTGAGGACAAGGAGACAACATGACTCTTTATGGGTTATTGTGGACAGGATGACTATGTTTGCTCACTTTATCCCTGTGAAGTCTACTTACAAGGCCGACGATTATGCAAGACTCTACATTGATGAGATTGTGAGGTGGCATGGGATTCCTTTGTCTATCATTTCGGATAGAGGAGCTCAGTTCACTTTGCATTTCTGGAGATCCTACCAGAAGAGGTTAGGCATGTAGGTAAAGCTCAGTACTATTTTCCATCCTAAGACAGATGAGCATGCAGAGCGCACCATTCAAACATTGGAGAACAAGTTGAGAGCGTGTGTGATTGATATCAGGGGTAGTTGGGACGACCATTTGCCATTGATAGATTTATCGTACAATAACAACTATTAGTCCCGAATTGGGATTGCACCGTGTGAGGCATTCTATGGTAGGAGGTGTAGGTCTCTAGTTGGGTGGTTCTAGGTTGGAGAGTAGACCATTTTGGTTCCAAAGATCATTCATGAGGCCTTAGAGAAGGTCAGGGTTATTTGGGACAGGTTATCTACTGCTTACAGTAGGTAGAAGTTTTATGCAAATAATAGGACGCACCCCTTAGAGTTTGATGTTAGTGACAAAGTCACTTGAAGATATCAACCATGAAGGGGGTGAGGAGGTTTGGTGGGAAGGGGAAGTTGAGTCTGAGGCACGTTGGGCCATACGAGATTCTACAACGTGTTGGTGAGGTGGACTATGAGTTGGTCTTGCCTACGGAGCTAGCTTCTATTCATCCAATCTTTCATGTTTCTATGTTAAAGAAGTGCTTTGGTTATCCAGCATCGATTCTGCCAGTTGAAGGTTTGAGGGTTGATGAAGACTTGTCCTATGAGGAGGTTCGTATTGAGATTTAGACCGGCAGGTGAAGCGTCTGAGAAAGAAAAAGGTTGCCGCAATGAAGGTATTATGGAAAAACCATCTTGTTGAGGGTGATACGTTGGAGGCTAAGGCCTATATGAGATTTCACTATCCTCATCTTTTTATCTCTTGAGGTTAGACTTCCTACTCTTAATTCAATGTTTGCTTATCTCCTTTATTATTTGTTGCTATTGCTTGAATGCTTAAAGTACATATATTATGATATGACTAGCATTGTGCTAGATAATTAGAAGTGTCATTCGGGGACGAATGTTCCTAAGGGGGGGATAATGTAAAAACCCAAAAATGACTATGCTAAGTAAAGCCTAAATGTACCTACAACGCCTAAATTAAACTGGGATCACACGTCTTGATACACGTGGAACTAGAGCTCAGAACTGATGCAACGGCCAAGCCAACCAACAAGTTGAGTTAGTTGATCTAGGCAAGGTTTGGTCCAGCCATGTAGTGCACCCGAATAGTATAATTTACCCGGACGAGTCTTCAACTAACATGAAAGGGGTAATCATAGGTTTGAAGTCTCTAGGGGTAAAAAATGGTCTTTTCCACCCTAAGGGTAGTATTGTAATTACCCTAAGTGTTTAATTAAGTAATTACTTAATTTTATTAGGGAAGATTTGTGTCGGGTCGACATGAATTGACTCGGTTCGCAAATTAGGCTTCTCCTAACTCGATCCTTAGCGGAAGTTGTATTAAGTTGAATTAATTCGTATTTTATTATCTAATTTAAGTAAGGGAGTGTTAGTCATTTCACTTAAGCCTTAGAAAATCGGATTTTTAATTTAAATAACAAAGAGTGCTAGTTTGACTAAGTCTTTACCTAAAGCTCGTACTCCTAAACTTACTCTCACATCTCTCCACTCTCATTCTCATGTCTATCCACTCTCATTCTCACGCTTCATTATCAGTAAAAGAATAAAATCAAATGTTCATCATTGTTAAAGAATTTGTACGCAAAAACTCAAAAGAAAAACTAAACTAAAAACGAAAAGCATAAACATTTATCTCAACGAGTTGCGTGAGGTTTCGGTGGTGAAGCATTGTTTTCGTGGGAGTTGGCGGCATATTTGATCAGGATTGGAATGGTTTTGCAAGATGAAAAAGGTATTGGTTTCTTCCTATTGGTCCCTTTCCCAAGAAACCTCTAAGATTCAGTCATATTCTACTCCAAAAAGTAGGAGTGTTTCCCCTTTGTATGTCCCTGTCACTAGCTCCCATCGATTGTTGTAGGTTGGGTATGTTTCCTGGTAGAATTTAGGGATGTAACATGTTTTCGTGATGATTACGTTCATGTATGTATTCTCGGATTTATGTTATTGTTAAGTATGTCTTTTCCAAAACTATGTGAAAATGTGATGTTAAATTCTTGCGTTTTTGTTTGCAATTACTTGTATAAAATGTGTTGTTAACGGGAGGTGTGATGTTGATGAATTGAGTGAAAACTCTTGGCCAAATGTAACTACGGAAAATGCACATAATAATGTACAAAATATCCAGCGAATTGCCAAACCAGCTAACATATAAATGTTTAGAAAAGGTAGCCTGAAAATGATCTAGAAATTTGGTTTCGACATAGGCAGCATTGAGGATTTGGGTTTCAAAAAATTTTTATAATTTGTGAGGTCATCAGGGATTGAACCCGAGACCTCACTATATGTAAGCTGCTGAAAATTCAATAAAAATGAGGTAACGGGGATTCGAAATGGGGTAAGCCTCAAGTGAAGAAATGAAAGAGGGAAAATAAATAAAATGAGGTGTGTGAGGATCAAACCCACAACCTCAAGGATAGATAAGGAAATAAGGAGAATAATTAAAGAAAAAGTAAAAATAATATTGTGGGGGATCGTTCCCACACCCTCTCGGCCTCAAACGAAAAAGGAAGGAAAAAAAGTGTATGTGTTGGAACTCGACCTTGGGTACCCAAGCCGAGATTTTAAATCAAAAATTAATATAAGACTAAGTGTTGCTCAGGGGATTTGAAATCGGGTTCCCTTGCCCAATCTCATATTGATACATAATTCTTATGTGAATAAATAAATATTGAATGCCCCCTATAGGAATCAAACTCGAGTCCTTGGCATACTTAGAAGATGCATAAGTCTTGTACCATATAATCTTTTGTAAGTATAAGTCACTTAGAAAAATTATGAACGAATCCTCGTGGCTTGTACGTATGAGTTCATAAGTCTAGCATACGTTTAAAAATAATTTAACCTACGATGTATGTGATGAAATGATGTGAACCCAAGAGGTTTAAGTAAGAGCGTTAAATACACTAAAAGGCCAAGTACATTGACATATGATGAAATGAACTTTCGCTTAATGGGTGGAGTAATTATGAAGAGCTAATATGCTAAATTTAATGAATGTCGTGACAACATGATAGGAGGCTAATATGAAAGATGATACCAATCTCAATTGAGCCTAATAAGTTTTACCAAAAACCATACTCAGCTCTGATAGTGTAAAACTAATAAAGAGACTAGTCTCTAAGAAACAGCCTAATGAAAGTATTGAGATTAATCGACACTTAATACTAATGATAAGATGAGAAATCATCTAATGAGTAATGATTCCCTCATGCTAGAAGCCAGTCTATGATGTGTGAGATGAATGTAATAGAACTTTCTACAGAGCACCGATAGGCTACCTATGAGTAGAGATTCCTTCTTTCGGGAAGGTAGAGGTTTGTGTAAATCTCATGAGATGAGACCGTCTGTTTAGGCGGGTATGGGTCTCCATATCTCCTTGTCTTTCAACATATGCTGCCAACATAGGGTTCTAGCAGGGTTCATTTCCTTATATACGCAAAGATATTTTGGTTTCACTTTTACCAGTGATTCAACCTCTTTTCGGTGTGGATTAGACACTGAATTTCATGAATCTCACATGATCTATGTCATTTAAAGTTAAAGTTCCCAAAGAAAGAATGAGGCCATCCTCATATAATGCACACAATGAAATGAATGATACCAGAGGTGTTTGGATAGGATAATCAAGAGGTGAATTAGACTGAAGTAACGACACTAGTTTATTCTTGGTCATTTCACAGTGAACCCGATGAGAGTCCTAACCAACATCCTATGTATATAAATTAATGAAAATGAAGTACGTATGAAGGAATGAAGCGGACTCTGTTTTTGCTAAAGAAGGCTCCCTATTTTAGTTCCCATATGTTGAGCCCTCATTTGGGAAGTCCTAATATTAAGTCAATGATTCCAAGGTCACATGGCATACCAACAAAGTATATTTTATATATTTATGTGCTAAATGAAATGGGTTATGTGTTGTGTGCAGTATGAAAAGAATAATGATACATGTTGCTCTCATAGCATGACTTTCCTAATCTGATTTGGCAAGTCCAACTGATTTGGCTTTCCATAACTCATATCGTTAGGAGAGTGATCTTCTTAATCATGCATGTCCTTGGTGTGTACTTGCATAAACCCATACTTAGTAAAAGTGTGTACAATTGCCATACAACCCTTTACTTTTAGGTGTAGGTGCAGGTGGAAGCTAGAGCTTACGAAACTACGTTCCAAACTTGGTAGACCCTCATTCTTTAGAGGATGATTATTTCTTATATTCTAGAATAGACGTAGGCATGAGCTAGTGGATGATGTTCCTCTAGCGTTCCTTTCTTACTTATTTTCAGACGTCGTATAGGTGCCATTTTGGCAACTTTATATTAATGCAGTTATGAACTATTTCCTTCATCTGAATAACTTATGATTAGATGGTTGTTATAAACTGATGTGATATAATGCAACTCTATGTATACTTCAAAGCAAACAAAAGTTATGAATTTACTGCTAAAATTAACCTATATGATATAATGATGATGTATGTAGGCTTGTCTGCGACCTGCAAGAGGTCAACGACACCGGTTTTGTCTAGAGTGTAGACCTCGGTCGTGACATCGTACCAGGACGTTACAACTATAAATCAACTCTAATACGTGTTAATCATCTTACTACAAAATTCCATTAAATTCTGACTCCTAAAACCTCATCAAATAGTCTAAGGCACACTAGGACATGTTGAACTAATTTCCGGACGTCATGAACATTTATTGACTCTTTTGTTCTAAGAAAATCGCTGTGTTATATTTGACCTTAAAAAAGTTTTACAACCCTTAGAATCTCTTGTGAGGATCTAGATTAGGCTTTAAACTTTCGGACTTTACAATTCCCAAACCCCAATTGCTCTTCCTTCTCTCTACTTTCTCTCTTCAAAGGAAAAATCCATAGAAGACCAAGGTCTAACGGTTATAGGGATTCATAAGATCACTTTTAACCATTAATACTCAATGAGTAGCAAGGTATGGTAACCTTTTGACTTTTGGATTCGTTTCCCCAAAGGGTTCTTGCGAAATTGGTTTTCAAAAAGATGATTTCATATTAGTTTCTTTCTAATACGAATTTGATCTTCTAAATTGTATTTTTTAAGGTTTAGTTTGATTATGATAACTAAATTACAATGTATTATTGTTCAATTATGCTAATTCATAATTATATAACCTAGTTTGGGGAATAGATCATGAATTAACCCAAATTCTCTAACCATAGGTTATGAACTCATGTTTAATTGATTAGTATTGATACAATTGATTTAGTTATTGTGTTAATTTCTATTTAATGACGTTATTTCACAAATTGATTGATGGAATTGTATAGGTTGAGGTAAGACCAATGATGATGAATTTTGAAGGAGAATTGGTAGGACTTTGTGATCATGAACCTTTACTTCAATTGTGATGGCTTATACTTGGTTATGAAGATTAATTCAAGCATGTCTAGGGATTGTATGAAGTAGGTATTGATATGCTAATGAAATTGAAATGCCTTTATTGTGTGAAAGTGTGAGATTTTGTTTAAGATGCAATGATATATGGCTTGTTATGAATTGTCTATATGCCTTAGATGACATGATGATTATAATGTGTTGATCTCACATATGAGGGTTTTATTGAAAAGACATTCTCATGCAATTACTAATGAGCTTATGACTATGAATATACAAAGGGTTATTCTCCTATGGATTAATCAAAGTTATGATTGTAATAATGTTGCTTAAAGACATTTCAAAAAGTTCATCTAGCTTAGCACCGACTGAACTAGTATTTAGAAGTGTCCCTTCCTTATGTGGGAAGGCAGGTTCACTATGATAATACTCATGAGAATATAAACTATAATGCAATGTGCATAAAGAGGATCCCATGTATGTCTCCTAGTTCTTGAACTATGTTTCCTCCAAAGGAATTCTAGTTAGTGGATCCACCTAGAATGCTATGTTTATATTTTTGTACAATAAACAGTCTACCTTCTTCCGTTGTAGGGTTTCATGACACCAAATTCCACATTTAGCTCTTGCGTTCTATGTCGGTTAACGCAAGTGTTACAAAAAGTAAAATTAAATAATAAAGTGATCATTTACTAGGGTTACTTGACGGATTAACTTAATCTAGGTAGGGATATGGGACTCTACCATTACATTGCACTAGGTTGCTTTGAGGGAAGTCCTAGAAGGTTGTTCTTATGTTATATAAAGTAAATTTTTTGCATATGTTTGAAATACACGTTGATGATCCTACATGATGTTACTTTCACTTATGAACATGCTAATGCTCTATATTGAAAATTATGATGATGATTACTCTTGATGTTATGTTATATAAAGTTAGACAATACTTGTTATCCGTTGTTTTGTTTACTTGGTTATGTATTGTTATGGGGCTTTGCTTGGTCATTGCACATGTAGACTTGATGGTGGGTTATGAGTAGAGGTATTGAATATAATGTAATGTCATGAAATCTTATATGTGCTTTCTTGGTATAGAATGATGTTACAGTTCTTTTTCTTATGTACTCAAAAATGTTATTATACATATTTACATGATTATACATGATGTTGTTTCTCTTTTGTTATTCATGGACGTCATGTTATGTTGTATTGATTATGAAGATGACTTATGTTGTTGTGATCCTTATGTTCTATATGCTCTCTTGTATGTTCACTAAAGGTTTCCAAATGACTTAGCATGTTTTCTAAAGTAAATGTCCCTTTCGCATGATTTCAAATGTTTTATGTGTTTCTTTCCTTACATAGTACAAGTGGTGAACTAACCCATTGTTTCTACAATTATGTAGAATCTGACTATTGAGCTTTTAGAGGGCCATTGGAAGATAACTAGGACTCTCATTCTCCATGTTTTGTAGTTCCTCACCTTCTAAGGATGATGCAACTATATAGTTATTACATATTGGTTTAGTCATAGAGACAATATAGATTCTTATCTTTCATTTGAAGAATTTCATTGTATATGCCTCTATGTGGTTTTATTTAATTAAGTATGGGTTCTTCCCAAATGTTGTAGTCAATCTAGATGGTTTAAATGTAAGACATTTCCTATGTGAGAATTCTATGTAAAATCCACATACATACATACATACATACATACATACATATATATATATATATATATATATATATATATATATGATGTGTAAGCGAGAGATCTATGTAAAATTCATATGCATATGTTCATGGAAAATTTTAAATTTTTTTGCAATTTAACATATTATATGTTATGACGAATGCTAAGAGGGTCGTCTAAATCCTCTTTGAGGAGGAAGACTCCAGTTACATCTAAGGGGTGCTTCCAGATGTGGAAAACTTGGTATCAAAGCATGATGTTGAATATCCTTAGGATCGATATCTAACTAAACCACGCCTTATGAATTACAGACTATATGATTCTTAGGAAATTCTCATATTTCTTGTAATCCTATGTCATGCATCTAGAGTGTATTTTATGTGTTCTTTTAACTTATGCCTTTATTTGTGCTTTTAGGTATGAATACTCAAATGGAAGCGGTACAAATAGCCGAGAAAGGTATTGCTAATGCGGGGGATCATGCCAGCCAAGCTCCTCTATAAGACAATCAAGTCCCTCCACTTGAAAAAGTTCCCATGGGTGATGAAGCTCCAATTGTTTCTCCATTGATGACCGATTGAGAAATAAGGGCAACATTTCTCAAATTTGCCCAATCCATGACTTCAAAAGCTAATGTTGTCACTTCTAAAGTCCAAGCCATGACGGCTCAAGTGAATCGAGAAGTAGGACTGATGTGCCTCATCATACTAGCACTATACATCTTTTTTAAGAGAACTTACTAGGATTAACCCCCCTACGTTATACGGGTAAAAAGCGAATGAAGACCCTTTAGATTTCCTAGATGAAGTCTATAAAATCCTATTTCCTATAGGTGAAAAGGCAAAAGATGGCCGCCTTTCAACTCAAAGATGTGGTGCAAACTTGGTACACCCAATGGAGAGATAATAGGGTTCTAAGAGGTGGTTCGATAACTTGGGAGATCTTCAAAAAAGCTTTTCTTGATCATTTATTCCTCGAGAGTTGAGGGAAGCTAAGGTTGAAGAACTCATCAACCTTAATCAAGGAGGTATAAGTGTACTAGATTACTCCTTCAAGTTTACAATATTTTCCAACTTTGCTTTATCATTGGTGTCAAACCCAAGAGATGATATGAGTTTATTCCTTACAAGAGTGTCTGATGACATGGTAGAAGAATGTCGTTTGGCTATGCTTCATGAGATTATGAATATTTCTTGTCTAATTATTCATGCTCAACAAGTGGAAGAAAGTAGACTTAGGATAAAGAATTGAGAGGACAAGAGGGCCAAGTCTTTTAAAAGTGATTCCTCAAAGGGGATGTTGGAAATTCATGATAAGCCTGAATTCAAAATAGATTATCCAATCAAGTACCTTCCAAATTTCCCAAGGCTCGTGATAATAGGGTCTCTAACCCCACTTCCCAAAAGTCTAGAAGTGGAAAGTCACCAAGACATAAGCTAACTTGCTGCAAATGTGGTAAGAGGAATTGCGGTGAGTTTCTAGTTGGGCTGGAATATTGCTTTAGTTGTCAAAAAGAGGGTCCCATGGTTAGGGATTTCCTTAATGTGAAGGGGTAAGATGACAGTTGTGGGCAAGATCAAGAAAGTGGTTCTAATGTTCATGCTCAATGAAAGAATAGCTTTGATGCTCTCCACTCTGAGGGTGAACAAGAAAGTTATCCCAATGTGGTGACCGATATCTTACAAGTATTCTATTTAAATGTTAATACTTTACTTGATTTGGGTACTACCTTGTCGTTTGTTACTCCTTTGATAGCTAGAAAGTTTAATATTTATCCCGATATCTTGCATGAACCATTTACGGTCACTATCCCGGTAGGTGATTTGGTGGATGCCAAAAGGGTATACACAAATTGTCCTATAATGTTGACCAATAGAGTTGCCCATGTTTAATTAATAGAACTTGATATGATGTATTTTGATATTATTTTGCGATTTGATTGGACGCATGCTTGTTTTGCTTCCATTGATTGTAGGATAAGAGTTGTCAAGTTTAATTTCCTAATGAACCCGTGTTAGAGTGGAAAGGAGGTAATTATATTCTTAGAGGTCATATCCTTTTTTTTTGTCTAAAGGCTTGTAAGATGATCTCAAAAGGGTTCTTATACCATACTGTGAGAGTCATGATTTAGACTGCAAACTTCTTGATATTGAGTTAGTCCATGTAGTGAGGGAATTTCTGGAGGTCTTCCCTTGTGATCTTCCCGTAATTACTCCCGAACGGGAAATGGATTTTAGTATTAACTTGATACCAGATACAAAACCCATTTCAATTCCTCCATATTCGATGGCTCCGGACGAATTGAAAGAGTTGAAGGCTCAACTCGAGGATCTACTAGACAAAGGAATCATTCAACCTAGTATTTCCCCATGGGGTCCTCTGGTACTATTTGTAAAGAAGAAGTATGGGTCGCTAAGAATGTGTATTGATTAACGACAACTAAATAAAATGACCATTAAAAAAACCTATACTATTTCTCAGATTGACGACTTGTTTGATCAACTCTAAGGGGCAAGCTACTTTTCCTAAATTGACTTGAGGTTGGGATATCATCAACTTAGGGTGAAAGATAATGATATTAACAAAATATCCTTCCGAACAAGATATGGACACTATGAGTTTAGAGTAATGTTTTTTTGGTTGACTAATGCTCTGGTGGCATTTATAGACCTAATGAAAAGGGTGTTCCGAAACTACCTAGATTCCTTTGAGATAGTTTTCATAGATGACATCTTGATATATTCAAATAATCAGGGTGATTATATGGTGCATTAAAGAGTTGTTTTGCAAGTCTTAAAGGAACACCAACTATTTCCCAAGTATACCAAATGAGAATATTGGTTAAGGTCTGTGGCATTTCTTTTTCATTTCATCTCTATTGAGGGTGTAGAAGTCAATCCAAAGAAGGCTGAGGCGTTAAGAAACCGGGATATACCATTGGCTCCAACATACATTAGAAGATTCTTGGGTCTAGCTGGGTACTATACGAGGTTTGTGGATGGTTTTGCTTCCATTGTATATCCTTTGAGTACATTGACCAAAAAGAAGATGAAATTTGAGTGGTTGGAGGCATGTGAAAGAAGCTTCCAAATCTTGAAACATAGGCTTACAACCGCTCCAGTGTTGACTTTACCAGAGGATACTAAGCATTTTGTGGTATATTCTGATGCATCCCGAGCGGCATTGGATTGTGTTCTTACGCAAAACGGGAAGGTTATAGTGTATGCTTCTAGTAAACTCAAGGTTCAAGCATAGACCACATAAATGAGTTTTTTTTAGTTGTTTCACAATGCCCTAATTGATATGATATACGTTGGTTTCTTATTTGATTATTATTTTATTGAGTAAAATGTTGATGCAAAGTTCTTTGAAAAGTTTTTAAACCAAGGAACTTGTGCAATATGATTTGGTTAAGTAATTTATTAGGAAAAGCACTCATAACCTTCAGGACCCTAGATAAGTATTCCATGACCTAAACAAAAAATAGAGGAGACATAGGAACCCCTTGTCGTATCCCTCTCTTCCCTTCAAATTGACCATAGATTATTCCATTCACCCAAAAAAATGTTTTTGAGACATTATCCATATCATTTCCAACATCACAAATCCAATCAGAAACATATAACTAGTTATGTCTTGATTTATGAATTTCCAACATACCATACCATAATCTTTACTAAGGTCAATATTCATGAGAAACATGGGAGGTCATCATAATGTAGTAACTTAATAAATAATGGCATATCAAAACATTTTGAAACATATATTTTCCCTGCACGAAATTTGTTTGATTCTCTTCTATGAAACAACTCATTACATTCTTCAATTTCTGATAAATAATCTTGAAAATGACTTTATAAATCAATTTACAACTTGAAATAGGTCTATGCATGGTAGAATTTTCATGAACATATATCTTCGAAATAAGATAAATTTTGGTAGCATTTAGGTACTTAAGAAATTATCCATTTGGCAACAATTCCAACATACTTAAGCTACATCTTTTACCACAATATCCCATGTTTCTCTGTAGAACACACTACAATATCCATATGTACCAGGCCTTCTATTTACATTATTACTTAACATAGCATGGCACTATCATTAAATATATCAGATGAAGCTCGGATTGTGTCCTCGCTTTTTTCCCCAAGTAGCTCTTCAATTATAGCTTGTGCACACTATTCCTCTAAAATTCAGGGTGATGAGATGGTGGAACATTGTGCACATGTTAGTAATATTATTACTTCTAAGGTTACTTTTTGTATTCGTTTTTCTAGGGAGTACTGGACTTAATTTTATGACTTTGTTATAGTGATGCATGAAATTAACATGGATGGTGATGTTGTGTTCAAACTATTCAAAATATGATAACTCAATTGTGTATGTGTGTGTGACTTATTATCTTTTTGAAAATGTGTTACGTAAATACATTATTTTTTTGTATAAGTAATGTCATGTTTGGTTTAGCTTGTTAGAATGTAATGTATTCATATATAAAATTGTGGCTCTAGGAAACGTATTTTAAATGGTTCTAAAAGTTAGAGGATCGGTTTAGTTGTGGTTCCAGGATATTTTCTTTGTACAGGTTATACACTAAGTATACAGTACTGAAACTTTTGGAAACTCAACTGCTGCTATATCATATAGTACGAGAAATATTGGAAATTCTAGAAACTCGGCTGCTGCAATCTGCTTTAATAAGCTTCCCATCTATTGACATTAGATCAAAATTATAATGCTGCTACTTCCTTCACTTAAAGAACATTATTATTTGAAATTATGTTTACTTACTACAGGGAAATAAATTAAAGATATTTAAACAAAGCAAGACGAATAAGTCAATCAACAATCCTAAAGAAAAAGGGTTCGAATCCGCTCATAGTCCATTTAAGATTTTGGATGTTGATATGCAATACCGATCAAGTGTTGAATTGGTTAAAAAATAATATTAAGAGAGAACAACTTGCTAATGAACACAATGACAGAGCTAAGAAAGAGTAGGCACCAATACCACATAAAAGAAAGAATTTTGATGATTTCATTCCACAATAAAAAAAGAGTAAATTCCTTGGTAACAAATCAATATTTCAGTCGACTTAACGGGAAGAACTTAGAACCTAACGTATGATTTCAGGGAAATGAAAAACTAAAGAGAGTTTATTTCAATATGAAGAGTCCATTCAAGATAATGGAATAAAACTTCCTATAAATAACTGTTTGTTTCAAACATCATTAAAGGAAGGTGTTACTCCTTCAGCACATGTGAGTGGAACATAACTAGTTAACGGTGAGGTAACACATGATATTGAGGATCTACTGAACTTCAAACATGTGAAAGCAACAAATACATAATGAACATGATATTTTTGATCTACCAAATTGCAAGCAGGTAAAGAATAAGTCGGTCATACCAGCTAGTAGTCTTGATCAATTTCGAAAAAATGAAGGGATACACATAGATGATGAAAAAACGTCACAACCACATAATATCTCATGTCGAATTTACACATAATCCTATTATTAATGACCACAACAAAGGATTGTATGATCTTGTGGATCAAGAAGAATTATGTGAAGAGTAATGTGATGTCGAATAGCAAATTGACATTTATTGTAGTACAAAATGTATGTCTTAACCTTTGTAAGATTTAGTACTCATTATAAAACAAAATATCTTATTTCATATCTTCTACATCAATCTAGAAATATTGAAGCCAAAAAAAGTTCGAGGACAAACAACGTGTAAGCATATTCATGGAAAAAATTTAAAAGAAAGAAAGGAGGTGACATTTGATAAAGGACAAATAGTGGGACTAACTTATAATAAAGTGTCACAATTAAAAAACTTTAAAGGAACAATTGCAAGGAATCCTAGCTTTATTAGCTTGATGTACACTAGTTCGCAAGTGGGTGATGACTGGTCTTCATGATTCTTGGAGGCGACACAAGTAAAAAATTAAAAAGAATTATTTCGATAGAAACAATACCCTTGATGATATGCTAGCAAAATGTCCTTATAATCAATTCCTCCACTTGATAGAGTATTGGAAACACCCAACTGTTCAACTAAGGCTAAAATAGTGCATTTTAACTCATCAACTGATTTTGCATGAGATCTAATCATTATATATTTATTAATTAAATTATTTTTGTATTTAATAATAGTCCACATGCGAGATGAATTCTCAAAACAGGAAAAAACAAATGTGGAGGAATCGAATATGACCTATTAATTTTGCTACAGTACGAGTGGCATTGGTGATACTGAGCTGACATTTCATAAAATATTTGATTTTCATTTTTTTTTCTTTATTAGAATGATGTTTTCTTTATTTCTTCTGATATAATTTGTAGCGTGCATCCAAAGACAACAACGAAGAACCATCAAAGCTTGAAATGTTTATTGTAACTCATACCTAGACGGGAAAGGAAATCCAGGCTGATACCCAAGTTACGATACTATGTTTTTATAGAGGATTAGTAGTGAATTTTATTCAGATTTAACATTTATATATTTTTAAGAGTTTGACTCTATTGAATTTTATCATGTATGCCTTCTTCTTCTTCTTCTTCTTGTGCATGTGCTAGGAGATATCAATTTTTGGTCGATGTCGCTGAATTGTTTGCTACGAAATGTTGTCATATTTTTTTAGGCTTCACCGGTATCATATTGCTGGAAATGAAATTGTACTTACAATTCACTATGGATGTCAATTTTATTAAACAGGCTGAACTTCAAAATCAACAAAATTATGGAAAATCAGCATATGATGCATGGAGGGCAATGTTTTGAAAGGAGTAGTTTGGTCGACTAAGGTTCTATGGTAGATTAGTGATGACAAGGTATTTTAAGAAAGACAAGGAAATTAACAATCTAAAACAAAAGCATGCAAATGAAATCACTTATCTAAAGGAAGAATTAAACGAACAAATGCGACATTTATTCACTCAATTCCTGCAAAACAACCCTTAATTGAATTATAAAGATATACGAGGGTGTGTTGGATCTAACTTTGCTTCACCTATTGATATAACTAGAGCATAAGATATAAGAGGCACAAATCTTCATAATTCTTCGTGGTCAACTCATGATTCATTTCTTCAAAACGTATTTTGTATTTTTATTCTCTGTTAATAGTCTGCATATTTTTTTTCTTCTAGTTGAATTGGTTTTCATGGTAAAGAAATTCTAAACTAATTTTACTATATTGAATCTTTGAATATTCAGTTTGTACTTTGTTTTAGTTTTATGAGTGTTGTATTGTGTTGAAGTAGGACTCTAATGATTTTGGATTGTAGTATGAGTTTGCCTACTGAATACATCTGATTTTCAAAATTTAAATTTTAATAATTAGCTTGAATTGTCTTCCCTTTTCTTGCAGTGTGGTCCTCTATTTGTTGTTCCTTGTTTGTTAAATCTTTACCCTGTTCAAGATTTTGTTTGTCTTTTTTAATGCATTCCGTGTCTTCTTACTCAACCTTCCTCCCCAATTATTATTAAACCGAGCTATCTGCTGGCCTGTATCAATGACCTCTTGTTGCCCTATAGTTTTGGAATTGAAATAGGATTAACGTAGGCTTTAGTATAGTGGAAATGCATATTTATAAACTCCTGCTAAACAAGAGTCATTTCATCCCTCCTTGTGGATTCCTTTTTTTTGCAAATTTGTAGTCTCTTACACTTTACTAGCCATACCAACCGCTTCCTTAAAAACAATATTATCTAGGGGCTTAGGGGATGGAGTACTTGCAACAAGTGAACCTTAAGAATATTTAGCCACTTAAATGAAATTACATGTATGCAGTTGAGTTGCATTCATAGGATGCACCTTTCCTTGTGTTGTATCTCTTTGAAGATCACCATGTTTCTGTTGTTATGTATTGATTTTATGGATCACTCTAAACTATGTAATGAAGCTTGTTTACTGTGTTCATGTCTTGTTCCTATGAACTATTTGGGTGTTCCTAGGAGTCTTCTCATGCCCAACATGCTTTCAGTGGTGGACTTATTATTAATTTCTGTCTCCATTGTATCCTTATTTATTGAATTCTTCTTTTCATCTCCTTATTGATTATTTGGTTAATCCTGCATAGAAAGATCAATGAGATTAATAGAATAAGGTAGTTAAGAATTAGTACTCATACCTTTGTGATGAGTCTGCTTATGCTACTATATTTCCTTAGGAGATTTTTGTTTGTCAATGCTATGTTAAACTTAATATTTGAAAGAGACTTGATTTCAATTTGATATGCTATTTGTGATGGTACTTATAACAAAGGTGTATTGATATTGATTTTGATTTCTTGTTGTGAGTGAACCCCATCTTACATTGTTGTATTAGAATGAAGTTACTGAAGTTCTGATTGATTATTGTTCTTTATTTTGGCTCTGTCATTGTCACGACCCAAAACCGGGGCCGCGACTGGCACCCACAATTTCCCTCCTATGTGAGCGAACCAACCAATCTAACCCTTATCATTTCAACATATATCAACAGAAAATAATGCGGAAGACTTAAACTCATTAAATAAAACAAATCAACATCTATTAATTCCCCAAAATCTGGAAGTCATCATCACAAGAACATCTATCTCAAGTTACTAAGCTAAGAATGTCTAAGAACAAAAATAACTAAAAAGCTAGTCCATGCCGGAAGTTCAAGGCATCAAGACTTGAAGAAGAAGACCCAGTCCAAGCTAGACGCGTTAGCTCACCCTGAATTTCCGAAGGTAGTGAAGACTGGCTAGATCTACTGTTGAGTTGAAGTTGACGGAACGTTCGCTGCATTCCACAAATAACAAAGA
>NC_028645.1:53593348-53603994 GCF_001406875.1 Solanum pennellii | reverse complement strand
CCTGCGACGGTCCGTCACAATGGTCGTCGCAACCTCCCACAATCCAGGTGGACTGTGACGGCCCGTCACACCTTTGATGGTCCGTCCTGCACCTCCGTCCTGACGGTCAGAGACTCGTTTCCCGTACCAATTTCTCAAGAGTTGAAGTGTTTTGCAACGGGAGCTTACGACGGCTCGTCGTGGATGTGACGGCACGTCCTGCAGGTCCGTCACCGATTACAGAGAGTCGATTTTCAGTACCCAATTTCAGAATTTCTAAGTATGCTGAAACGAGACATCTGTGACGGGCCGTCGTGCCTATGACGGTCCGTCGTGATGTCCGTAATCTTAGCCAGTTTTTCCAGAAATAAATCTGCTGCTCAAAACGACTAAACAGGTCGTTACAGTCATTGTGAATATTCCCTCCCCGAAAAAATTTCATTTCCTAGAGTTTTAAAAAGGTCTTGAGAATATGGGTTTAGTCTTTTGACAACAACACTCTATGCATGGGGCTATGATCTCCTATTTGCTGCCTAATAAGCTTACAGTGAATACTCTATGATTATGGACATCCACATATATTTCACGAACTTATATTTTCATTTTCAATTTGCAGGAAAATGCCGGTAATTGAATTTGAATTTGGCCAAAAGTAAACTCGCTATATAGTAGTAAAAGATGAAGAGTTTTTGTATTATTGTCATACACATTTGAATGACGTATTTGGTTTTGTTTATTTAATTGTTATTAGAGATCATTAAGCAATATCTGTCTAAGTTTTTATTGTACAAGAAATATTTATCGATGTTTATTTGAAATATATAGCTTAAATTTAATTATTAGTTAAATTTGTGCTTTAGGTTACTTTTGTCATATCCCAAAAACACACCCTAGAATATATGGCACTCTAAGAATGGAACCGACATACTTGATCTCTCAGAGGTCTTGTACAAGCCTTTCTCTATCGTTCATCGCATATAAACATATGAAAAGTAGTGCGGAACTAAAACTTTTCACAACATTCTAGAAGAGTTTAAAAATAACATTCATATAAAAGTCATAGGAAATAGTAAGTCTGAATTCATCAAATCATAGACTCAAGAATACATGGGACACGACCCATACAATACGAAAAAAGAAATACTCAGTCTATTACAATACTTCATTTAGAGACCAAAAAGATATCTATGCCCTCGAGTTAAATAAGGATATACTTCAACTTGCTTGAACGATCTTTTAATACAAGCTTAGCCCCTAAAATCACCTTCACCTATGAATTACTTTAGAGGTAAATAAAGGTTTGGAATTACTACAAACACATGTACTAAGTATGACATAATGCATAAAATCATGAAAATAGATATTATTGGAAACATGCTCTTTTGATTTAAATATAATATAATAAGCATAAAAACAAAATTTAACACCTTAGAAACACATAATAAATCACTTAAACAATTTATCACAATTTTATGAACATATAGTGAAACCATGTTAGTTTACAGTGTCTCAATTCACTTTTACAGTGAAGGTTAAAGTGAAGGTCTTTCATCTCCTTAGAGACTTTCTAGCATGAAATCCTCTCACTAAAAGATATCCTAAGACTCACTTAACTAAGACAAAGAGAGACCTCCCATACACCTTCTATTGGCACACCTATTTAGATCATTAAGACAACCTATAATGAGATACACACATATACAATATATCAAGCACATGAACATGAGATCCTACTACCAAAGGTGGTTCTATGTCTCACTCGAGTGAGTTGTGAAGCGATCGCCCATATATTCCCCTCACACACACATAAGAGATCCTCTATATTACCTAAGATAGAATCATTCTCATTAAGAACAAAAAGATAGAGATGATATGACATTCCCCTTCCAAAGGCTATCAAAATACGTACTTAAATAAGTCAAGAAGATAACGTCCATGATTGACATCTTCCAGATTACCAAAATAATCCTTAAGACTACAAAAGGCTTAGATCACTTCTAATTAATCAACCATCTTCCTTAACTAGAGTACTTCTTAAGACATATATAGGTAGGATACAAAGTGACAATTCCTATGCCGCCTTGACACCTTAACTAGACAAACCTTAATTACTCTAGATAAGTACTTTTTAATTTGACATGTTTTTTTAACATAAGTTATTACATTAATTAGTTTATTTAAGAGACATTCATCACATCAGGACATTCTAGTTATGGTCTTGGACAAGACCTAGAGACTCTCAGTAACATCTTCAAATTCTATTGTGCAATGTCTAGATAGCGTCCCATTGAACCACCTAAACATCATAGAACTTCACCAATACTAGTAAGTTTCCCATATGATGAGAATAGGCAATAACCAAAACATACCATGACAGCTAAACATGGAAACCGGAGTTCTAACCTACTTTTATCAGGGTGTTCTACTTGCCAAGGGTCGAACTAGGACACATACAATGTAGGCACATGATTAAGGAATATGAAGGGCCATTATGTACTCTAGTCTCATTCTCAAGTAGAGATACATTGACTGTAGTGTCATTCTCAAGTAGAGCTACTTCCCATAACATACTCACTCGGTGCTAGCCTTTGTTCTCATAGAGTATTTGACATTAAAGGATCACATGAAGAGGTTTCTTATCTAGTTCATAATTCAATCACATTCACCCTAGCAAAGAGGTCCACTAGGGATACCTTACAATGGCGACAAAGATAGTTCATCATGACTTTCCTAACTATGATATGATTCCATTCCAGCCAAGCAACCTTAAGTCCATCACTAATACAAGAAGGATACCACTACATATTTCGACTTGAAGGTTCATAACCTTAACACTAGGTTTAAGGTTTCACGTACATGATCTTCTTAACATCATTTAAGGTCTCACATATCATTCATTCATGCATAACAAGGGGGCACTATTCTTACCTAGTCAATACATGTAATATTCACATATCATTTATACATGTATCAATAAAGGGACACAAGTCTACTAAAAAAAGACACAACATACTTTACTTTATTACATATGGCATATCATTCTTGGAAGCACTTAGGAATGACCCTTATCATCTTTATGTCATCCTATACATTACAATAATATCATCAATATAATCATCATAGACTCATATAGTTAATTAGGAATAATCATGCATAAACTCTAGGACTACACACACAAAGACATGTCATAGTTTGAGATGATCACCTAACAACATCAATAGAAGAACACATTTTCCCTTAATCACATGTAGATAGATATGCTCATACTCTGCATAAATCAACTATAAAAATCAACATAATACTTCAAGTAGTGCCAATAAGGATTTGATCATCACAAAAAAAATAAAAGTAACACCGACAAGGCCACATCAATTGCGTGTAAAGCACAATGCACGACAACCATAAATGGAACATACCAATAAAGATATATATCAAGACTAATTAATATAAAAAAGTAAATTAGGGCAGCATAACAATACATTTTCACTACTTCAATCCATTACTAAATCATCCAATTCAATAACATAAGACCCTTAACCATGTCCATGAACATCAATTTAACAAAATAATCACAATACTCAGTGAATCTAAGTCAATACATTATGGATTTATTAATCTAAGACCAATTAGACATCAATTGATTACAATCCTTACATCATTTAGTAGCCCATTGAAAACTACCCGAGAATTCATAAGCATTAAGTCAATATCACTTAACCTATAAGTAGTCAAAAACAAGTCCTCATAAATTATATGGTTTCATAGGTTAATTAAGTTAAAATCATCTAATTAAAAACAATTCAATGAATATTACATTCCTTAAAACCTTTAATGCAAGAACCCATGGATAAATTTCAATTTAGAAAACCCATCCTTTAAGAACTCTTTGAAAATAACTTTGAAGATTGGCTCCTTGATAAATAGAGTTTAAAGGATAAAAAATAATACCTTTATGATTTTAATCCACGAAATTGATTAATAATCACCACAAAAATCTCCAACCCAATCTATTCCTTGAGTTTTGACTTCAATGGATTTCTAGAGAATTTCTAGGATATTTTGGGTTTTGATTTTTTTAAGAATGAGTTCTCCTAAGTATTTATTCTTATAAACATGTTTAAAATACTCAAATACATTTATGTAACATCCCTTTCTCTTATTTGGACGTGGGGTGAATTTACAACTTCACCCCTAGACATTACAATGTACTGTGAAATTGACAGCACCATCGACAATTGGGTAGTCGATGAACCGTTTGTCCACAACTAGACCCTCCTGTACTCTTGACGTTTGGTTAAGAGACTTGAATTTGGGATATTGAGTTCCCTAGGTTATGTCTTGACCCACGACACCCATCGACGGGGCGTCGTCTGGCCCAAAAGCCGTTGTCTTCCTCAGTCATTTGGGGTTTCGTCTGGACATTCTTGTCTCAAATTAGGGGTCCTTCCTCAAGGACCCTTGGATAGTCCTTTGGGATGTTTTCCCAGATGTTTACAACCTGAATATGTTTGTATACGAGTTTAGGACCTCCAATATCAATTTCATACAAAACAAACACGTAAAACTCGACGAAACATGGCAAGAACCACAAGGTCGTTTAAAGGCAAACGTTTCGAACTTCATGTACGTTTGACCTCCAAAATTCATGAAACTTTACAAACATCCTATAAACACTATAATAAATGTTATAATGACCTCATTAACACATGAAACACATATATAGGCACATAACCACACATGAGGCACATAGATAACTTAGTCGTCGAACGTCTTAGTCGTCCCTTGATGGTTCACTTCCATATCACCTAAAACTATAGAAACTGCCTCAATGACACATTATAAACTATTTTAGGACCAAAGACCCTCATGTAAAACATGTTAGGCTCTAGATTCATCTAAGTCACTTTCGAGGTGTTACAATCTCCCCCACTTGGAAAACATTCTTCTTTGATGGAAAAATGTTAATATCCAATATAAAAGAATATATACACATCTTACAATATAATAAAAACATAATGAAATGCACAATGCAAGGAATCAATGAAATTCAAATTCAACAAGACCCCTAAACACAATGCAACATGCAACATACTTCTATGACTTTTTACTCTCAAGCTTGAGTTGGATATAATAGATGAGACAATCAATCAAAATTCCTTTACTCACCATACTCCCCTACATAGAGAAGGAACTCATACTCTAAATAAATACCAGGACTTACCAACATAATCAGCATCATCCGACTTTTATCCCCTACTCCGGAGTGCATAGAAACACCTCTTATTTGGAGCATCATCTTTAGGAACATTAGATAGAACTTGCTTACCCTCTCTTCCTCTAGAAGCAATAGTAGGACAATCTTTCACCTCTTGATTATCCTTACCACATCCAAAGCAATCACTAGTATTGGCTAGACACTTCCCATAATGTTTCTTTCCACAAGTAGCACAAGTAGGATTTCCATCTTGAGAACCAACTCCTTTCTCAAGTTTCACCTTACGAACACTAGGTCCATATTGAGTTTGAGCCCTTTTCTTGAACCTAGGTTTATCTTTCTCACATGGTCCACTCCACTTCAAATTGTTAGACATCCTCTTAAGTTTGGACTCATCTATGGATTGATCATACACCATTAGTCTAGCTAAGGTCAGATCATCATGTAGCATGGTCGTATGACATTTTTCTCTCACAAGGTTGGGAACACCCATCTCAAACCTAGTAATCTCATCCCTAGGGTTACACACCAAGGATGAAGCATATTTAGACAAAATAGTAAACTTCAAATAATAATCTTCCACACTTATGTTGCCTTACTCTTCACCCTTTACTTCCCTTCTCTCACGAGAAAAGTACTTTCCTATGAAAGCCTACTTAAACTCTTCCCATTCTATAGGACCCGACTAAACCGGCCTATTGCCTTTTCATGATGTGTACCACACTTGAGCAACATCTTTCAATTGACACGAAGCCCATTTCGCTTTCTCCCTAAAAGTCACTCCAATACCAATCACTATTTTATACACCTCATCAAGAACCTCTTGGGGATCCTCTCCTACCTTAGAGCCAATAAAGATAGGAGGATTTATCCTCACAAAGACTCTCAATCAATATGTCATAGTGATCTCAAAAACATTCACTCTAGGTTCAAGACCCATATTAAGATAGGTAGTCAAAGCTCGGGCTAAAGTAAGTAAAGCCCCTCTAAATTACCCATTAGTCATTTCCGTGGGAACCACCGGAACCTCTTTACCTTAACCTCCAATAGGGACTTGATCACCTTGAGCAACTTTCTCAACTTACTTAACTTGAGGAGGAATCTCCTCATTTTCATCATTCTCCTCAACTCTCCTAGCCGGACCTTATTGTATTCATCTTTAATAAACATAAGAAAAACCAAAAGAAAAGAGTAATTATACAGCAGGATATAGGTGTAGAAAAGAAGGGAAACTTTATCGTCCTATAGCCTCTCTCCCATATATATATGTCGCAACTCACATCGATGGTCAACACTCTACTAAATGTGACTTGATGAAACTTTTTGATTCCTACGACCACTTTCATAACCTTGCGGTAATACCAAACTTGTCATATCCTAAAACCACGCCACAGAAGATATGACATTCTCGTAATGCAACAGGCATACTTGACCTCTCAAAGATCTTGTACAAGCCCTTCCGTATAGTTCGTCACATATAAACATATGAAAAGTAGTGCATAATTAAGACTTTTCGCAACATTCTATTAACCATATTTCATATAAAACTCATAGAAAATGCAAAATCTCATATCATCAAGTCTTAGAATCAAGAATACTTGGGACACGTCCCATACAATATGAATATAAAAATACTATTTCTATTACAATACTTTAATAAGCGACATAAAAGATATTTATACCCTCGAGTCAAATGAGGACATACTTAAACTTGCTTGAACGGTCTTCTAATTCAAGCTTAGCTCCGAAAAGAACCTTCACCTATGAATCAGTATAGAGATAGATAAAAGCAAGGAATTAGTACAAACACATGTAATAAGTATGACATAATGTATAAAAATCATGAAAATGAATATTATTGGAAACATGATCTTTTTATTACAATATCATATAATAAGTATATGAACAAAAATTAACACCTTAGAAACACATATTAAATCACTTAAAAAATTTATCACATTTTTATGAAGATCACGGTGAAACCCTGTCACATTACAGTGACTCAATTTACTGTTACAGTGAAGGTTACAATGAGGCTCTTTACTTCTCCAGAGACACATTCTAGAATGCAAACCTTTTAATAAAAACTATCCTAAGACTAAATTAACTAAGACAAAGAGATACCGCCCATACACCCTCTCTAGGCACACCGAAATGATCCTTAACACCACCTATAATGAGATACACACACTTACAATATGCCAAGCACATGAACATGAGATCGTGCTACCACAGGTGATTCAAGTCTCACTTGAGTGAGTTGTAAAGCGCCTCCCATACAATCCACTTCAGACAAACTTAAGAGATCCTATAGACTACCCAAGATAGAATCGTTCTCACTTCGTAGAACAACGTATAAATGATATGACATTCCCTTTCCAAAGGCTTTCAAAAGACTTACTTAAGTAAATCAAGAAGATAACTTCCATGATTGACCTTTTCAAGAATACTTAAATAATCCTTAAGAATACCTAAGGCTTAGATCATGTCTAATTAATCAACCATTTTGCCTAAATAGAGTCATTCTTAAGACTTATCTAGGTAAGATACAAAGTGACCATTCCTATGCCCCATTGACACCTTAACTAGACAACCCTTAATTATTCTAGAGAAGTACTTATTCATTTTAACATGTTTTCTTAACTTAAGTCATTAAATTCATCAGTTCATTCAAGAGACATTCATCATATAAGGACATGCAAGTTATGGTTTTGGACAAGATGTAGGGACACTCACTAACCTCTTAACAGCCTATATTGCAATGTCTAGATAAAGTCCCATACCACCAGTTAAACTTCATAGAACTTCTCCAATACAGGTAGGTTTTTGTACGATGAGAGTAGGCAATAACTGACATATAGACTATGATAGCTAAACATGGAATCCAGAGTTCTAACCTACTCCGATGAGGGTGTTCTACTTTCCAAGGGTAGAAATAGGACACATCCTATGTAGGAACATGGTTAAGGAATATGAAGGACTTTTATGTACTCTAGTCTCATTTTCAAGTAGAGATACATTGTATTCTAGTCTCCATCTCAAGTAGATCTACTTCCCATAACATACACACTGTGTGATATGTTTGGCGCTTATTGAGTAATTGACATAAAAGGATCACATAAAGAGGTTCTGTATCTAGATCATAACCCAATCACATTCACCCTACCAATAAGTTCAACTAGGGCTACCTTACAATGGAGACAAGTATAGATCATCATGACTTTCCTAAGGATTATATTAAGCCTTTAAAACCAACCAACCTTAAGTCCATCACTCATATAAGAAGGATACCATTACGGCTCTCAACTTTAAGGTTCAAAACCTGACCACTAGGCTTAAGGTTCCACGTACATGAACATCATAAAATCATTTAAAGGATCACATATAATTCATTCATGTATGAAAAGGGTGAACTAAGCATACCTAGTAATGACATTAAATATGCACATATCATTCATACATGTATTAAGTAAGGGACAAAAGTCTATCGAAGCAAGAAAAAACATACTTTACTTTATTACATATGGAATATCATTCTTTGCAACACTTAGGAATGGCCCTTATAATATTTATTTAATCCTATAAATTACTACAACATAATTAATATAACAATCTTACACTAATATAGTCAATTTGGAATAATCATGCATCAACTCTATGACTACACACAAAGGCATAGTCATAGTATAATATGATCACCTAACAACCTTAATAGAAGAACACATACATTCCCTTAACCACATGTAGATAGATATGATGATACTACAAATAAATAAACTAAAAAAATCATCATAATACTTCAAGTAGTGCCAACAACCATGATTATCAAAATGCATAAAGTAGCGCCGACAAGGCCCCATCAATTGCAAGTATAGCACATAGCACCGCCACCATAAATGGATCATACAAATTACAACATAAATAAAGTATAATTAACGTAAAATAAATATAATTAGGGCAGCATACGACCAATCCGTTCTCACCCCTTCAATCCATAGCTAAATAATCCATTTCAATATCATAAGGCCCTTCGCCATGGCTATGAACATCAATTCAATACTATAAACACAACACTCAATGAGTCTAAGTCAATTTAATATGTATTTATCAATATAAGACCTTTTTGACATCAATTTGATTACAATCCTTATATCATTCAATAGTCTATAGAAAACTACAGTAGAATTCATAAGCATTAAGTCAATATCACTTAACCCATAAAGTAGTCAAATCTAGGGTTTATCAATTACATGGGTTCATTGGTTAATTTAGTTAAAATCATATAATTAAAAAAAATTAAATAAATATTCAATTCTTCAAAACTATTAATGCAATAACCCATGGATAGATTTCATTTTAGAAAATTCATCCTTTAAGAACTCTTTGAAAATCACTTTGAAGATTGGCTCCCTGATTAAAAGAGTTTAAAGGATTAAAAACGATACCTTAGTGATGTTAATCCACTAAATTTATGAATAATCACAAATCAAATCTCCAATCCAAGATCTTCCTTGAGTTTTGGCTTCAATGGAGTTTTAGAGAATTTCTAGGATATTTTTTGGTTTTGATTTTTCGAAGACTGAATTCTCGTAAGTGTTTAGGGATTTTAAACATGTTTAAAATAACCAAAGTATGCTTAAGTAACTGTCCTTTATTTTATTTTTATGTGGGGTGAATTTACAACTTCACCCTTAGATATTACGTTGAATTGCGAAATTGACAGCACCATCGACGACTGGGTTGTCGACAGACCCTTTGTCCACAAATGGACCATCATGTCCTCTTGTTGTTTCGTTCAGAGACTTGACATTGGCAGCTTGATATCCCTAGGATATGTCTTTACCCGTGACACCTATCAATGGGGCATCGACTGGAGCACTAGTCGTTGTTTGCCTCAGTCGTTTGGGGCCTGGTCTAGATAGCCTTGGCTCATATGATGGGTCTTTCCTAAAGGACCCTTTGATGGTCCATGGGGATATTTGCGCAAACATTTACAAACGGAATATGGTCATATACAGTTTTACGACATCCCACATCAAGTTTATCCAAAACGAACACATAAAATTTTATGAAACATGCCAAAACACATAATGTCATTCCAACGTAAACCTTTCAAATGTCATGGACGTTTTTCGAATTTTGACCTCCAAACTTCATGAAAAATGACACACAGCCTATAAACACCATGATAACTCATATAATAACATCATTAACTCATGAAATACACATATATTCACATAACTACACATTAGGCACATAGGTGAATTAGTCGTCGAACGTCTTAACCGTCCCTTGACGTTTCACTTCCGAATCACCATAAACTCTAGATACTGCCACAATAATACATTATCAACCATCTTAGGACCTTGGAACCACATGAAAAACTTGTTAGTCTCTAGCTTCACCTATGTTATTTTCGAGGTGTTACAACATATTTATATATATATATATA
>NC_028645.1:53571621-53592631 GCF_001406875.1 Solanum pennellii | reverse complement strand
ATATATATATATTAATTTTTTTCTATAGGTATGACATTTAATGTAAATGTTACACTTTATACGTATTTCTATAGATGATATATATAATTACACTTTATAGATGATGCTATTGAGATAAATAAAGTTACACTTTGTAAGTATTGCTCTAGATGAGATATAAAGTTACACTTTATAAGTGTTTGTTGTATATGAGCTATAAATTTTAACTTGAAAAGTGTTTCTCTAGATGAGATATAAAGTTACACTTTATAAGTGTTGCTCCAGATGACATATAAAAGGCAACACTTTTTAATGTTACCATTAACACTACAAAGGTTACGCTTTTAAGTGTGGTATAGTAAAAAAAAATAGGGGTTGCTAATGCACATCTTCAAAGTTTTCCCTTATATCTCTTTGTCTATACTTTATAAGTGTAACCAAAGATATCAACCATTAAAAAGTGTTGCCTAATATCAAAGGTTACACTTCTTTTGACCACCCCTAAAAAGTTTTGCTAAAAGTCCAAAAGTGTAGCATTTTACCAAAGGTCACACTTTTTGCTAGTTTAGGCTACACTTATGTGGGGTGGTTGTAGGCTTAAAATAGTTTAGTGTCTTGAGGTACCAATGGAGGTTGTGTGTGCCCAATGTGGATGATTTGCGAAACCGTATCCTTGAGGAAGCTCATGGTTCCGATATTCAATTAATCTAGGTTCTACTACGATGTAACATGACCTTAGACAAGTACTTTAGAGGTATGGATTTAAAAGGGACAGAGGAATTTGTTCCAAAGTGTCCAAATTGCCAACAAGTTAAAGCCGAGCACTAAAACTCGGTTGTCTTACTTCAAGAAATTCAAGTTCCCGATGTGATGTGGGAAGACATTAATATAGATTTTGTAGTGGGTTTTCCTTGTACACCAAGGCAAAATGACTCGATATGGGTGGTTGTTGATAGGTTGACGAAATTCGCTCACTTTATCCCCGTTAAAGTCTACATATTTGGCGGAAGAGTATGCAAGAATCTATATAGAGGAGATTGTGAGTCTTCATGGTATTCGATTATCCATCTTTTCAGATATAGGTTCTCAATTATACGTTTTGATTTTGGAGGTAATTCCAAAAAGATTTATGTTTACAAGTAATGTTAACCACCACTTTTCATCCCCAAAAAGATGGTCAAGCGGAACGTACTATTCAAACCCTTGAGGATATGCTTAGGGCTTGTGTATTTTATTTAAAGGGAAGTTGGGATTAACACTTGCCTATATTTGAGTTCTCTTATAATAATATTTACCATACGTCTATATCCATGGCTCCTTTTGAAGTTTTATATGGTAAGAGATGTAGACCCGCGACTTGGTTGTTTGATGTTGGCGAGTCTTCACATTTTTGTCCCTAATTATTCTATAAGTTATTGGAGAAAGTTTACATTATAAGGAACCGGTTGAAAACATCATATAGCAGGCAAAAGTCTTATACCGACAATTTTAGAAGAGAGTTAGAATTTTAAAAAGACGATAAGGTGTACTTAAAATTTAAGATATGAAAGGGGTGATGATATTTTTCAAGAAAGGGAAGTTAAGTATTTGTGTGTGCCTATTAAATTTAGCAAAGGGTTGCCAAGGTTGCATAAGAGTTGGGATTACCTAGTGAGCTAGCTTCAATTCATCCGATATTCGATGTATCCATGCTTAAGTAGTGCATTGGTGACTTCGAGTTCATTTTTCCTATTAAAGGTCTAGAGGTGGATGAGAATCTATCCTATGAAGAGATTTCAATTGAAATCGTTGATCGACAAGTGAAGATGTTGAGGAACTAGGAGGTGGCTTCCGTAAAGGTGTTATGGAAGAATCACCTAGTTGAGGGAGCAACATGGAAGGCCTATGCCAACATGAATTCCCGTTATCCTCATCTCTTTTCTAATTATGGTAGTTGTTCCTATGTATAAAAAAATAACGACTAAATTTGAAATTGACTTGTTTTGCAAATATAATAATTTCATGATTAAAGTATATAATAAAATGAATTTTTATAGGAAAAAATGCTCTTTTGCTTGATTTGCACTTATTTGTGTATTTGGTACGTTGTTGTCCTTAATAAATTATATTGAGCATGTTTATGTTATTTCAAAAAAGTTTTTTCCGTAAGTGACTCTTTATGTGTTGTTGAGAAGGAAATTCCAAATGTTGTATGTTGATATCTTATATATATTAAAATATGTATTGAGTTGCTATGTGCAAAAGCCATGTTGTTCTTTTGATTTGAGTTGTAACTCATGTTTTGATTATGTTTTTTTTTTGGTCTACTAGTATTGAGTCTGTACTTATCCTTCAAAAGATTTTAGTGTCATTCATGGACAAATGTTCGTGGGGGCAGGGGGGGGGATGGGAAATGCAACAGTTTAAATGTCCAAGAACTAATCTAGAGCCTCACATGAGTGTCTATGGTTTGTAACACTGTTTTAAATCAATAAATAGAGTTTATAAGTAATTTAGGGAGTTCTACAGTCAAGACGTCAAGAAACGTCCATGACGTCCATAGACTTGTGAAAAAGGTTCTATTGTACCTTAGCCTATTTCATTATGTTTTAGGACTCAAAAATTGATGAAAATGGTGGAAATTGTCAAACTTGTGTTAGGGAGTGATTCGAGTCGAAACTTTCTTGGTACGACTACCCAAGGACCAACCTAGTGGTCCTTGTAGAGGACCGTTGCATTTGACCTAAACCTGCAAATTGAGGCAGTGTAGGAAGCAACACCTACACCTGCCAAACGACGGGGCATCGCCTTGGTGACACGGTGTTGATTGGGTGACAAGGCGTCGATGCCCCCGTCGATCAACACTTATCCATTTTCTAATATTTTCCAAAATGCATAGTCTTTGACACAAACAATGGTTGTGCGGGACGGGGGGAGGCAAGGTCGGTCACTGACCTACGGACCGTAGTTCGAGGTTTCATAGGTCAGGCCTGCATTTTTCCTGTCAAGACTTAAGTAACATAATTTAATTAGTTAATTTGTTAATAATTAGATTAATCTTTATGGGTGGTTAATTATGTCAGTAAAGTGACTATATAACCTACCCTAAGACTAAACCTAACTCAACTCCCCGCAATTCCCAAACCCAAATTGCTCTTCCTTCTCTCTACTTTCTCTCTCCCAAAGAAGAATCCATAGAAGGCAAATGTATAAACCTTCTTGAGCTTCAAGAATATCACTTTTCACCATTAATTTTCAAAGAATATAATTTATGTGAACTTTTCACCTGTGGGATTCCTTTCCCCAAAGGGTTCTTTAAAAAATGGTTTTCAAAAAGATGATTTTATATGGAATTCTTTCGAATCCTACTTTGATCTTTTAAATTTTACTGTTTATGGTTTCCTATGATTATGATGAATATATTACGATATATTATTGTTCAATTAGGCTAGTTCTTAATGATTCAACCTATTATGTGGAATAGATCATGAATTTAACCAAATTCCCTAACCATAGTGTATGAACTTATGTTGAATTGATTTGTAATAATACAATAGACATAATTATTGTGTTAATTTATATTGAATGATGTTATTAGACCTATTTATGGATGTAATTGGATTGGTTGAGCCTAAGACCAATGATGATGGCTTTTGAAGGAGAATTGGTAAGACTTTGTGATGTTGAACCGTTACTTCAATTATGATGGCTTATACTTTGTGATGAAGTTCAATTGAGGCATGTCTTGTGATTGTATTAAGTAGGTGTTAGTATGATGATTCAATTGAAATGTCTTGATTATGTGAAGGCGTGAGGTTATTTTTAAGATGTATTGATATAAGATTAGTTATGAATTATCTATGTGCCTTATTATGACATGATGATGATAATGTGTTGATGTCACATATGAGGTTTGTATTGAAAGGACATTCTCATGCAATTTCTAATGAGCTAATGACTATGAATACACAGGGGGTTAATCTCCTATGGCCTAATCTATGTTATTATAGTTAAAAGATGGATTAAAGACATTTCAAAAAGGGACTCTAGCTTAGCAAATAGTGAACTAGTATTGAGAAGAAGCCCTTCCTAATGTGAGAGGTTAGGTTCACTATGATACTCAAGAGATTGGAGACTATAATGCAATATTTATAAAAGGGTCCCATGTGTATATCGTAGTTCTTGAACTATGTTTCCCCATAGAAATAGTAGCTAGTAGATCCACCTAGAATGATATGTTCATGTTTTGGTATTACCTTGTAAAGTAGTCCAACTTCTATCGGTGTAGGGTTTAATGTAACCAGATTCCACATTTAGCTCTTGCGTTCTATGTCGGTTAAGGAATGTGTTCACGAAATTAAAATGAAGTAATAAGTGAACAATAACTTTGGTGACTTGAAGGGTTTACTTACTCTAGGGAGAGGTATGGGACTCTACCTCTACATTGCACCAGTTGGCTTTGAGGGAAGTTCTAGAAGGTTGTTTTTATGTTATATAAAGTAAATATTATTCATATGTTTACAATACATGTTGATGATCCTATATGTTATTAATTTCACTTATGAACATGATAATGGTCTATATTGCTAATTATATGAAGCTATATGAAGTTAGACAGTACTTGTTATCCTTTGTTTGGTTTACTTGGTTGAGTAAGGTTATGGGAATTTTCTTTGTCATTCCACATGTTGATTTGATGCTGGGTTATGAATAAAGGTCTTGCATTTAATGTAATGTTATGAACTCTTATATGTTCTTCATTGTCGTAGCATGATGTTCGAGTTGTTATGGTTATGTACTAAAGAATGTTATGATACATGTTTTCTTTATTATACATGATGTTGTTGATCTTGTTTTATACATAGTCCTTATGTCAAGTTGTATTGATTATTAACATAAATAATGTTGTTGTGATCCTTATGTGGTATATGCTCTCTTGTATGTGCAGTAAAGGTTTAAAAATGACTTAGCGTGTTTTCTAAAGTAAATTTCCCTTTAGAATGATTTTAAATGTTCTATGTGCATGTGTCATCCTTAGTACAAGTGGTGTACTAACTCATATTTCTATGTCTCAACAATTATGTAGGTTGTGGACGTTCAAATTTTAGAGGGCCATTGGAAGATAATTTGGACTATTATTCTCCAAGTTTTGTAGGTCCTAAACTTCCATGGAAGATGCCACTATCTAGCTATTGGATATTGCTTTAGTCTTAAGAAAATTTAGTTTCTTCTCTTTCATTTAAAGACTATCATTGTATATGACTTTATGTGGCATTTGTTGTAATGAACTATGGGCTATGACCAAATGTTGTAGTCGATTTACATAGTTTATATATGAGTCATTTCTTAGTAGAATATCTTTATATACTATATATGTAAAATAATACTA
The DNA here is from genome assembly GCF_001406875.1 of Solanum pennellii. NCBI lineage: Eukaryota > Viridiplantae > Streptophyta > Magnoliopsida > Solanales > Solanaceae > Solanum > Solanum pennellii. The sequence continues at coordinate 53,587,284 of NC_028645.1, read as the reverse complement.
AAAGCCTATGTAGTGCTTCCTATGCGAGGAGTCTTTGTAAACTCATTATATATATATATGATGTGTAAGCGAGAGGTCTATGTAAACCTTACTTGTAGATTTAGATTAAAAGTTTTAAATTTTCGCAGTTTACCTATGATATGTTATGACGAATGCAAAGATGCTAGTCTAAATCCTCTCCGAGGATGACGATGCCGGTTACATCTAGGGGGTGCACCCTGGATGTGACACATAAAGTTGATCATGGTGTCTTTGACATTAAATAGATATCATTTCATCTTTTCCCCTTAGCCAAGTACTCTTCACAAGCTTCCCACTTGGCCGTGGTCATACTCATGAAGAGTAGGGCAGTAGCCTCCTTCTTGGGGCAGCCTTGGCCTCTTGGTTTTGGCTTGACCTTTAAGGTTTTCACTCCTCACATAGACATGCTTCCTTATAGAACATCTTAGTCACTTATGTCCACACTCATCCCCTAACCATGATTAAACATTTAGACACCTCCTTAAAACAATCAAGGCACCACACTAGTCCATGTTACAAGTTCAACGGACATTGTGCACATTCCTTGACATTTTTTCTCCAACATGTTCTAAATATTTTATAAACATTATTTATGTCTTAAAATAGTGTTTTAAACCTTAGTTCAACGTTTGAGGCTCTAGACTGAGTCATGGACTTTTGGAGTGTCATAAACCCGTTCAAACACACCTAGGTGATCCTAAGGACTATCTAAGAAAGGATAATTCCAATTTCATTTATGTAACATTACGGAAAATTACATGTCTAGTGATGAGTCGAATAGGTATTTAAGATTGTGTATTGGGGATACATAGTCATTCTAATGCCTGATATTGAGAAATATTGGGCATCGTATAGAAAATTGGCTAAGGGGTATTAACAAATTTCAATATAATACCCAAATAAGCAAAAATTTGGGCATATTAGAATATATTGCCTTAGAGTGTGTTAGCAAATTTTTCTAAGTATTAATGAGCTTGTTAAAGAAATGTACCTGCAATGAAGACCCTAAGCTAATAAAAACGATGACTTGTAAACCCAAAGCACTATGTACTAGGCATCCAAGTGTCAAGCCTAGTACAAGAACATTCAAAATAGTACATCAAGAAAATTTAGTTAGTAAACTACAACCAACCCATGTTCAAGCACATGGGCAAGTGGGAATCATCCATATAGGAGGGGACCACCCTAACCGAATTCGGCTAAGTTAGTTAAGGGGCAACATGTGCGGGCGTGTCTCCCCATGTGGGGCCTAACTAACTAACCAACTCTAGACTCTAACTAACTACCCTAACTTATTTAAGATAAATAACATAGGAATAACCGAAATGTACCCACTACTGCACCCGACAACCTAGGACTAAACCGTGTTGACACTAACATAGTACTAGTTGAAGAGACAACCTAGTACCAAACCTAGGATGCTCCAAAAGGTTGGTTATGGTCCTAACAACATAGGTACAATTTATTAATTACACTACGATACTTAATTAATTAATTTAGAAACTTAATAAAATAATTTCAAGGGGAAAAACTAAAATACCAAAACAATTTCAAGATTTCGGTTAAGACAAGAAAGGGACAACCTTGTACCTAACCTAGGATGGTCGAAAGAGTTAGTTAAGGTCCTAACTACCTAAGGGTACTTAAGTAATTACCTCAGGTCACCCAATTAATTAAATTCTCCATTAAATTAATTAATTTAAATGTTCAAAACAAAATCCTTTCACTAACCTTGTATAATTCAAGAAACATCCTAGTACTTAACCTAGGATGGTCCTAAAGGATTGATTATAGTTCCCATGACATAGGGTTACTTTAGTACTTATCCTAAATCCCTATATTAATTAAATTAAGGATTTAATTAATTAATATAAAGTCAAAATGTTGACTGAAACCATAGTCAACACCACTTTCCAGATTTGACTAAGTCTTATGTTCTCCTATGTTCGGTGAACATAGGAGGGGTATTTTGGTAATTGATTAATTAGTTTATTAAATCACATTATTAAACCTATGTTTTATAATTCAAGATAAGTTCCTAAACCGATAATTCACTATCAAAACACTTCGAACTAAAATGCAAGAATGAGGCAATAACGATTAACGCTAAAATGGAAAATGGACATATACGTTCTTAGGTGATTTCAAGGTATCTTAAAGGTTTAGTTCGAGGTGGGCTTCGTAGATTATTTTCTACTCAAGGTATGAGTTTCTCTCTTGGACTTATTTCTCCAATAGAAATTTCTTTCCAACGACTCAAAGATCATGAAAACTAAGGTTGTTTCTGCGTTCTCGTCGAACTCCTTGTCCCTAGTCTCCGTTTTGATTAAGTTTTGAATAGTTTAGAGTTCATGTTTTTGGTATGTGGTTTCGGATGATCTTATTTGTAATGTTCTTGATATATGAATGTCGATTAATCTATGATGTTTTGATTGTATAAAGTTAATAATACGATGATGATAATTAAAAATCGATGATATGTTAACTTACGTCCGTAATTGTTTTATGTGATTTATATGTTTTGGCCGAATGTGGACTTGATGTTGTTGTGACGTTATGAAGATGTGAAAGTCAACAAATGTTAATATTTTGCTGTCAAATATGTCCTAAAAACGTTACCCTAAAGTAACAAACTAAGATTGACTTGAAAGACATCTATGCAGTCACATCTTGAATGAATTGCCTATCTTATGCCAACAAATTGGCTAACACTACTCTGTCAAAAAGGATGCTTTCAAATGGCAATAAGTTTATGTAAGTGATTGAACGATTGGCTAATGGTTCATACAATTCAATTTAAATTTGAACATATGTAAAAATTGGCTTACTGCAAAAAAAAAAGGCTTACTGTTTTAACATCCCAAATCTTGAGCCAATACTAATCATATGCCAATTCTTGTGTAGTAAGAGTGTCAAGTATATTATAAGAACTTCTAAAGTAACTCAATGAATCCATAACTAAGGGCATGCCATTCATTGGGACAACTCCCAACATGATCCACAAGAATGACCTATGAACATGTGTAACTCATTGAAAGAAGTGCTCATCTTCCATAAATGATGAAATGAAGCGACTACACTAATGTGAAGAAGTAACGTGAGTTATAACATAATTAAAGGCGTCTAAATTAAGTACGTGAACAGAATAGGTTGTTAACAGAAGTGAGACAAGTCTTTCTTTAACCTAAGCTACTATGTTAAAAGAATATTCACGAATGAAGGTGTTAGAATGTGTGAGACTAGTCTCATTAACACCTAAGGATGGTATGTAAGGACAATTCACTTTTCTTCAATGTAAAGTAAGAATGATACGTAAGGACAATTCACATTTCATCAATGTAAAGTAAGGATGACAAGTCATCAAAAGTGTAAGTAAATCTCAATCTAGAAGTAAGCTTCCATAATGCATGAGTCAACTCTAAAAGATAAAGAAGATGATGAAAGTGCGCACAACACCGATAGACTAGTTATCAGCATGTGCTTGCACGTGTACCTCTCATGAGACAAGGCTACCACCAAGGTGGATAATCAGTCTCATTAAGTCCCTCGTCTTTGAACTATGTCTAGCAAACATAGGAACTAGCCAGTGGTTTCCACCTAAGCGAGCTAGGTATGTACGATTTGACCTTGGCCGGTGATTCCACCCCAATTCGATGTTGGGAAGGCACATCATTTCATGTTTAGCTCACATGATCTATCTTGTTTAATGCTCATGATACGCTCTTGGTTCACTATGGCTGTGAGCCACTTCTTTTCGGTGCAGAATGAGTACTTGATATGGATCCGCCTTAGCCGAGGATCACTCCTTTCCATGTGTGGGGAAAACACGGGATTCCACGAGTATCTCACATTGTCTAAGATTCATTTCTACGGGTGAATAACCTTTTTTCAGTGTGGAGGAGACATTGGATTTTATGATAAGTTCGCAAGGTCTTATTCCTAATGATGTCACTATGAAAGTGAGAATGATGATGATGATGGAACATATGTTCAAGGTGAGCAGTGATGAAGAGCTAAAGAATGTAAAGTGCCACTATCACACCCATTAAGTTTCAGCAAATAATGGTCAAAGCCAAATAAGATTGGCTTATAATGACTTCTTATATGATGCCAATAAAGGTAAGTAGAAAATAGTGTTAATTAAATACCTCATAACTTCCCTAAGATGAAGTAATGAAATAAATGGCATGACAAATATAGTTTGGCTTATGAAACGTAGGAAATGTATACTGTAAAGAATGACTCACTATAAGGTAGGGAAATCATTCGTTAGTGTTTGGATTACATACTTGATTCATAGTGGGTATGGGACTACAATGAATCATTGCACTTTTAAGTAAAACATAGGACCAAAGAAATGATTGAATTACACAACAGCAAGAAGAAAAAGACTGAAAATAAAATTAAATAAACATCAATGATCTCCTGGGTTGGGGGTTAGCAAACTTTCAAATCCTCACCCGAGTGGTCCTAAAATTATGTTGATGATACTAATGTCTTGTAATAATATAAAAAATTATTTGTGTGCTTTGAATGCATTAAAATACATCATATTTATACCACATATCATATTTAATGAATTAGGAAAGTCTAATGACTAGATTTTCTAGAAATGGCATGTTTCTTAGGAAGAACTTTCATTGATCATGCATAGCTTTATGTGTATGTGTGCATTCACCCATACTTATTACAAGTGGCGTACTAAACCCCCTACTATTTAATATTTAAAATAGGTGCAGGTTAGAGGACAGATTGATGACACTTGCAGCGATTTGGACATAAGCGTTCTCCAGACCATTTGTTAAGTCCTCTCTATTTCGAGGATGCTACAATTTTAGTCTAGACTTAGTTTTACACTTATCTAGTGGATATTTACCATAGCATTTCTTTCGTACTTTCATTTCGAAGCTTTGTAATAAGGCTGTATTTGGAAAACTATTTGTGAAATATATTCATCTTCTAGTTCGAATTGACTCTTACGATAGATGGTTGTTTTTTTATGTTGAGCATAGTATATAATGTTTAATAAGTAATAAGTATATGAATTCTATGTATACTTCATATGTTTATAAAGTTTTAAATTTTCCTCAAATTTAACTAGATGAATGTGATGAATTAAAGAAGAGGCTTGTCTGCGACCTCTGAGAGGTCAATGACGCCAGTTGCAATTCGGATTCCAGACGCCGGGTCGTGAAAAACTTCGTATCACAGCATGAGGTTAAATTACCTAGGAACTAAAGCTCAAAACAACCACGTTACGTAGTTTCTAAATTATGGTTTTGAAGCGCGCCACAATCATGACTTAGAGACTATATAATGTTAGGAAATATCCTTCTTCTAATCTTTATCGTGCTGTCTAGAGCTTTGACATTTTGTGTCATTCTAGGATCTAATTTCCTTCTTGCGTGTGCGTGAACACAAGGAGAAATGCAGGTAGGAGTGTTGGAGAAGCAGCTTTTAGGGGAGACCAAGCTCCTCCTCAAGCCCCAGCTGCTGGAGCATGTGGTAAGTGTGGTCGTTTGCATGTAGGTGAGTGCATGGTAGGTTATGATGCCTGCTATGAGTGTTAATGAAGAGGAGAAGGCTGAGTTGGCTGCATAACATCTCAAGGATGTGGCTCAGGTATGGTACAAGATATAGGTCAGGATGGCCGACTAGTCTAAGGTGCCAAACTCAAGTTCTGGTCTTTGCAGGACGAGACAACATTAGAGCTGAAGGAGTAAATAGAGATTTCCCAAAAACTATTATTGGCAGAGTCACGTATGCTGACCGTATATAATTCACCGTGATTGATTTTAATATAATCTTGGGTATGGATTGGATCTATAAGTGTTATGCTACCATAGACTGTCGAAACAGGGTAGTAATTTTCAGTTGCCAAATGAGTTAGAGTTGAGATGGAAAGGGTGTTGTTCAAATCCAACAAGCCAAATAGTTTCAACCTTAAAACCAATAAGATGTTATCTGAGGGACACTTAAGCCACTTAGTTGGATTTAATGACTTAGAACAAGAAGTCCCTTCTATAGACTCTGTGTCCGTAGTAAATCTGAGATTTGGTAAGAAAGGACTTTTCAAGAACTCAACGACCGACTCACTTCGGCTCCAGAATTGACGTTGCAGAGAGATGGTGAGGGGTACGAGGTATATTGGGATGCTTCCGGAGTAGGTTTGGGATGTATTCTCATGCAAGATGATAAGGTTTTTCGATACGCATCAAGACAATTGATTATCCACGAAAAGAACTACCATACTCACGATCTTGAACTAGGCGCGGTTATCTATGAGTTGAAGATGTGGAGACATTATTTATATGGTTTACATGTTTATGTGTATACAGACGATAAGAGTCTTCAGTATGTATTCACGCAGAGTTATTTGAATCTTCGTCAGAGGAGATTGTTGGAACTTCTCAAGGACTACAACATGAGTGTGTACTATCATCAAGGTAAGGACAATGTGGTGGCCGACGCATTGAGCAAACTGGCCATGGGAAACATTTCACATATTGATGATGAGAAGAAGGAGCTGGTTAAAGAGTTGCACCAATTGGCAAGATTGGGTGTACGACTGACAGATTCACCAAGTGGAGGTTTTTCGGTTCACTCAAGTTCCGAATCCTCATTTATTGTGGTTTTAAAGCCAATCAACACCTTTATCCATTAATCATGGAGGTCAAAGACTCGGTATTGAGTAAGTTGAATGAGTCATTCTCGTTAAGTGGAGATGGCGTACTCAGATATCAGAACAGATTATTTGTGACCTATGTGAATTATTTAAGGTCAAGTATTTTGGCAGAAGCTCATGGTTCCCGAAATTCCATCAATCAAGGTGCCACAAAAATGTACCAAGACCATAAAGAGGGTTATTGGTGGGAACTCATGAAGAGAGATATCTCTAATTTCGTGGAAGAGTGTCCGAACTACCAACATGTTAGGGCTGATATGAGTTCTCGTTACCCTAATTGTTTCAGTTATGAGCGTTAGATATTCTCTTCCTAAGTGTGGTTTATGTTTAAGAAAAATATAAGTTTAAGTGCTCTTAGTCGAATAAGTGTGATAGACCAGTAATCGTATGTCTTATAATAGTGCTATGTGAGTTAAAATGAAGTTATGTGTGCATTTCATGTGCTGTTTTTGTGGTCTAGACATGATATTTTCGTAACATGAGTTTTGATGTGCATTATGTTAAGTGTTATTGAGAAGGAAATTCCTCATTCTCAAATGTAAAGCTTCAGGTAAGCTTGAATGTTATGCATCATCCAATCAAGTGTGAATCAGATATTCACAAAAGAGAAAAGTTTAAGCATCTTAAATTAACTTTTGAAAATCACCCTCTTTGTGTTCAATGATGTGTACTGTCATTCGGGGACGAATTTCCTTAGGTGGGGGGGGGGATAATGTAGCATTTCGGAAAATTACATGTCTAGTGAAGAGCCATATAGGTCTTTAAGAATGCGTATTTGGGATACATAGGCATTCCAATCCCAATATTGAGAAATATTTAGAATAGTATAGAAATTTTGGTAAGGGGTATTAGCCAATTTATATATATTATAGTCAAATAAGTCAAATATTTGGCATATTAGAAAATATTGTCTGAAAAGGAGTTAGCCAATTTTTCTAAGTATTAATTAGCTTGATTAAGAAATGTACGTGCAATGAAGACCCTAAGCTAATAAAAGTGATGAGTTGTCAACCCAATGCACTATGTACTAGGCATCCAAGTGTCAAGCCTAGTACCATAACACATGACCATTCAAAATGATCATGTAAATTAAGTAGTGCCCAAGGACATGGTGAGGGTCCTTAGGACAGTAATTCAATATTCCAAGTAGGACATCAAGAATAGTTAGTTAGTAAAGTACAACAAACACATGTTCAAGCACATGGGGAAGTGGGAATCATCCATATATGAAGGGACCACCCTAACTTAATTCGGCTAGGGTACTTAAGGGGCCGCATGTGCGGACGGGTCTCCTCATGTGGGGCCTAACTACCTAACAAACTATAGGCTCTAACTAACTGCCCTAACTATATAAATAACCTAGTACTTACCTAAATGGACCCACTAGTGCACCCGACAACCTAGGACTAAACCTGGTTGACAGTAACCTTGTACTAGTTTAGGAGACAACCTAGTACCCAACCGAGGATTGTCCAAAAGGTTGGTATGGTCCTAACAACTTACGGATAATTTGTTAATTACCGTAGGCTAATTAACTAATTAATTTAGTAACTTTATTAATTAATTTAAAGGGGCAAAACCAAAATCACAAAACAATTTCTAGATTTCGGTTAAGAAAAGGAAGGGACAACCTAGGATGGTCGAAAGAGTTAGTTAAGGTCCTAAAGACCTAAGGATACTTTAGGAATTACCATAGGTCAAAAAATTAATTATCTATTTTATTATTTTAATTTAATGGTCAAAACGAAATCCTTTCACTAACTCAGTATAATTCATGAAACATCCTAGTATTTAACCTAGGATGGTCCTAAAGGGTTGATAATAGTTTCAATGACTTAGGGGTACTTTGGTAATTACCCTAAGTCCCTAAATTAATTAAATTAAGTATTTAATTAATGAATATAAATTCAAAATTTTGACCAAAACCGTAGTCAACACCAATTCCCTGATTTGACTAAGTGTTATGTTCTCCTATGTTTAGTCAACTTAGGAGGGGCGTTTTTATAATTGGTTAATTAGTTTATAAAATTAAATTATTAAACCTAAGTTTTTAAAATCAATATCAGTTCCTAAACCTAGAATTCACAATCAAAATACTTGGAACAAAAATGCAAGAAAGAGGCAGTAACGAAGAACGCTAAAACAGAAAAAGGGCATAGACATTCTTAGGCGATTTTAAGGTATCTTCAAGGTTTTGTTTGAGCTGTTATTCGTTGATTAAGTTATACTCAAGGAATGGGTTTCTATCCTGGAGTTTTTTCTCCAAGAGAACTTTCTTTCCAACGATTCAAAGATCTTGAAAACTAGGATTTTTGCCATGTTCTCGTTGAACTCCTTGTCCCTAGTCTCCTTTTCGATTCTGTATTGAATAGGTTAGAGATCATGTGTTTTGTATGTTGTGGTGGATTATCTTATGTGTAATGTCCTTGAAATATAATTGTAGATTAATCTATGAAGTTCTGATTGTATAAAGTTAATACTATCATGAAAACTGAAAATCGATGATATGTTAAATTACGTCCGTGATTGTGTTAAGTGATTTATGTGTGTTGGCCGAATGTTGACTTGATGTTGTTGTGCTGTTATGAAGATATTAAAGTCATTAAATTTCAATATGATGCTTTCAAATATGTCTTAAGAACGTTACCCTAAAGTCACAAACTAAGATTAGCTTAAAACACATCTATGAAATCACATCTTGACTGAATTGCCTATCTTATGCCAACAAATTGGCTAACACTACTTTGTCAAAAAGGATGCTTGAAAAATGGCTATGAGTTTATGAAAATGATTTAAATATTGTATAATGATTCATAAAATATTTAATTTAAGTATGAACATACGTAAAAGTTGGATTATGCCAATAAAAATGGCATACTAGTTTAACATCCCAAATCCTGAGCCAATACTAATCATATGCCAATTCTTTTGTAGTAATATTATCTAGTATATTATAAAAACATCTAATGTCACTCAATGAATCCATAACCAAGGGAATTCCATTCATTGGGACAACTCCCAACACGATCTAAAAGAATGAACTATGAACATTTGTAACTCATTGAAAGAAGTGCTTATCGTCCATAGACGATGAAATGAAGCCACTACACTAAAGTTAAGAAGTAACGTGAGTAATAATATAATTAAAGGGGTCTAAATTAAGTAAGTCACCAGAATGGGGTGTTAAAAGAAGTGATACAAGTCTTTCTTACACCTAAGCTATAATGTTAAAAGAATACTCACGAATGAAGGTGTTAGAATGTGTGAGACTAGTCTCATTAAAACCTAAGGATGATATGTAAATACAATTCACATTTATCAATGTAAAGTAAGGATGATACGTAAGGACAATTTACATTTCATCAATGTAAAGTAAGTATGACAAGTCATCAAAAGAGTAAGTAAATCTCAATCTAGAATTAAGCTTCCATAATGCTTGAGTCAACTCTAAAAGATAAAGAAGATAATGAAAGTCAACACAACACTGATAGACTATTTATTAGTATGTGCTTGCACGTGTAAGTCTCATGAGACAAGGCTACCACCGAGGTGGATAAGTAGTCTCATTAAGTCCCTAGTCTTTGAACTATGTCTAGCAAACATAGGAACTACCTAGTGGTGTCCACCTAAGCGAGCTAGGTATGTACGATTTCACCTTGGCCGGTGTGGGGAAGGCACATGATTTCATGTTTATCTCACATGATCTATATGGGTTAATGCTAACGATATGTTCTTGGTTCACTATAGCCGTGAGCCACTTCTTTTCGTTCTGGAGTGAGTACTTGAGATTGATTTGCCTTAGCCGAGGATCACTCCTTTCCATGTGTGGGGCAAACACGGGATTCCACGAGTAGCTCACATGGTCTAAGATTCATTTCTACAGGTGAATCACCTCTTTTCACTTTGGAGGAGACACTGGATTTTATGATAAGTTCGCAAGATCTTATTTCTAATGATGTCACTATGAAAGTGAGAATGATGATGATGATGGAACGTATGTTCAAGGTGTGCAATGATGAAGAGCTTAAGAATGTCAAGTGCCACTATCACACTCATTAATTTTCAGCAAATAATGGGCAAAGCCAAATAAGATTGGCTCATAATGAAATAATGACTTCTTATATGATGCCAATAAAGGTAAGTAGAAAATAGTGTTAATTAAATACATCATAACTTCCCTAAGATGAAGTAATGAAATAAATGGCATGACCAATATAGTTTGGCTTATGAAACGTAAGAAATGAATACTCTAAAGAATGACTCACTATAAGGTAGGGAAATCATTCGTTAGTGTTTGGATTACTTACTTGATTCATAGTGGGTGGGACTACAATGAATCATTTCACTTGTATGTAAAACACAGGACGAAAGGAATGATTGAATTACACAACAACAAGAAGAAAAAGACTGAAAATAAAACTAAGTAAAGATATATGAGCTCTCGGGTTGGGGGTTAGGAAATTTTCAAATCCTCGCCCGAGTAGTTCTAAATTTAGGTTGATGATACTAATGTATGGTAATCATATAGAAAATGAGTTGGATTCTTTGAATGCATCAAAATCCATCATATTCATACCACAATTCATAATAAATGAATTAGGAAAGTCTAATGATTAGACTTTCAAGAAATGGGATGCTTCCTAGCAAGAACTTTCATTGATCATGCATAGTTTTATGTGTATGTGTGCATACACCCATACGTTTTAATAGTGGTGTACTAACTCCCTACTATTTACTATTTTTATAGGTGCAGGTCAGAGGACAGATTGACGACACTTGCAGCGGTTTTGACATCAGCGTTCTCCTGACCATTTGGTAGGTCCTCTTGATTTCGAGGATGCTACAATTTTAGTCTAGACTTAGTTTTAGGCAAAGCTAGTGGATGTTGTCCCTAGCATTTCTTTCGTACTTTCATTTTGAAGCATTGTAATAAGGCCGTATTTGGCAAACTATTTATGATATATTCATCTTCTATTTCGAATTGACTATTATGATAGATAGTTGTCTCTTTATGTTGAGCTTAGTATATAATTCTTAATACGTAATGATTATATGAAGTCTATGTATACTTCATCATTTAAAAAGTTTTAAATTTTTCGCAAATTTAATGAGATGAATGTGAGGAATGCAAGAAGAGGCTTGTCTGCGACCTCTGAGTGGTCAACAACGCCGGTTTCTATTCGGATTCAAGAATCCTGGTCATGACAATTTATTTAACTCCCTAACTAGAATTTATCTAAGTCTCACCAAAGTAATACATGAAGAGAACACCCATACATCCTCTCCAAACTTACCTAAGCAATCCTTAAAGCTACTCTACATAAGTACCTTTTAATTTACATGAATTAAATTAACTCACCATGTTCGTTATATCATTAGGAGACATTCAACAATTAAGGACTTTCACATAATTGTCTTTGAGAAGACTTTGGGAACCTACATACTAACATCTTCAAAGCCTATTCGTGCAAAGTCTATATAGTGTCCCATTCTACAACCTAAGCATCGTAGTACTCCTCCAACACTTCCATGTATCCCAAATGATGAGAATATGTAATAACATACATACCCCATACTAGCTAGGCATGGAATCTAGAGTCAAATCCTACTCAGATAGAGGGTATTGTACTTGCCAATGTTAGAACTAGGATACATCACATGTAGGCATATTGTTAAAGAATATAAAGGGTTTATTTGTACTTTACTCTCATCTTCTCAACTAGATAAACTCCCCAAGGATACTCACTCGGTGCTTGCCATTGTTCTCATATAGTATTTCAATACATATGAAGATGTACCTTACCTTAGTCATAAAAAAATCATAATACACCTTACAAACGAGGGTCCACAAGGACTGCCTTGCAATGGTTACAAAGATAGCTCAATGACGTTAATAAGGATGATATCATATCATTCCAATCAACCACCCCTAAGTCATTCACTCACAAAAGAATGATACATTAAGACTTTCAACTTTAAGGATATAATAACCTATTTTCTAAAAGGTTCTACATTAATGACCTTCTTATCTAGATTCAAGATCATATCCCATCATACTTATTCATTCATGACAAAGGTGCTTTAGCCTATTAGGTGAAGTGTCTTTTTCATATTCTTTATGTATCAAGCAAGTGACATAGGTCTACCAAAACAACACACACTTCATTGTCATATTAGTACATGTACAATATCATCCAATTACTAAATATGATAAACTAAGCTTACTACAAGTCACCTATAATACCTCGAATATGACTTAGGTGAAGCTACATCCTAACATGGATGTAATTATGGTACATGATATTGAGGCAGTGTTTAAGAGTATAGGTGATTGGGAAGCAAAACGTTTAGGGACGACCAAGGCGTTGGACGACTAAGTCATCTATGTGCCTCATAAGTGGCTTTATGTATTTATGTGTGATTAATGAAGTTAGAATTTCATTGTATGAGTTATTATAGTTTCTATAGTCAGTGTGAAATGTTTCGTGAAGTTTTGAGGTCAAACGTCCAAGAACGTCCATTATGTTCGAAAAGTTTGCCTTGAAACTATCTTGTGTGTCTTGGCATGTTTCATTGAGTTTTACGTGTTATTCATGGATGAAATTCATGTGATAGGTGTTAAACATGTGTATCAAAATGTTCTTGTTTCAAACTTCCAAGAAAGCATCCCCAAGGACAATGCAAGGGTCCTTGAGGAAGGACCCATCATGAGTGTCCAAGACTGTCCAAGACAGCCTAAACTACATAGGTAATGGACGTCCACTGGGTAAGTCGATTCCCTTAGGTGATGAGTCGTGGGTGGATACTTAGGCATGGAGAAGGAGAGGCCAAATACCATCCATATTCCTAAACAAAGGACCAACGGTACGGTCCGTTGGTTAAGGGACGGGCCATCGATTGGCTAGTCGTTGGTGGATTGCCTTCCTGCGCAGTTCACTATAAGTTAAAGGGGTGAAATTTTAAATTTACCACACGTCCAAAGAAGACTTATGGTGGTTCTTAAAGGGTATTTTGGGTATTCCAAACCTGTAAATAAGTCTAAAACAGTTAGAAGATATCATTCTTCAAAATCAAAACCCAAATTCCCTTAGAAATTCTCTAGAAATCCATTGGAGATAAAACTCAAGGAAGGGTTTGGATTGGAGAAATGAGTGGAGATTCTTCATAAATTTAGAGAATAATATTTATTGATGTATGGGTTTTTATATTTGAAACTCTATTCATCAAGGAGTCCAACTATCGAAGTAGTTTTTTAAGGTTTCAAAGATGAATTGTCCAATTTCATGATTTATCCATGGGTTCTTCAATTAAAGGGTTTAATTAACTGTATATTGATTGAATTTTTATTAAATTAATTATTTTAACTCAATTATCCTAAGAAGCCATGTAATTTATGAACCCTAGTTTTGACTACTTTATGGGTTAAACTTAATGCTTATGAATTATGGTGTAGCATTCTACGGGCTATTGATTGATTTAATAACTGTATTGAATTTATATATAAGTTGTATTAGATTGATTAATATATATTTAATTGACCTATATTCATTGAGTACCACAATTTTTATATTGAATTGATGTTCATGGCCGTGGGTAAGGGCCTTATGGTATTGTATTGGATGATTTGGCATTTGATTGAAGTGTTGAGGATTGATTGGTGGTACACTTGCCTAATTACCCTTATTTAATGTTAATTATACATCAATTATTTTGTGATTGATATGGTCCACTTATGTTGCTAGTGCTATGTGCTTTAGTTGCAATTGATGTGGTCGTGTGGGCGTTACTTTATGTAATGTTATGATCATGGCCTTGTCAGAACTAGTATAAGTATTTTGATGATTTGTGTAGTTAATTATGTGAAGTTGGATAATATCTATCTATATGATAAGTAATATGAATGTATGTGTTTTCTTCTATTGATTCTATTTAGGTGATCATGTTAGACTATGACTATATCCTTGTGTGTTTAGTCTTAGGGTTGATGCATGGTTATTCCTACTTGACTATATGAGTCTATGATTGTCATATTGATGATGATAATATTATATAGTATGAATTATAGATGATAATGGTTATTCATATGTGCTTCTAGAATCACATGTAATATATGTTAAAGTGAAGTATATTGTGTCTTGTCTTGGTTGACTTGTGTCCCTTACTTGATGCATGTATGAATGTGAATGTGAGATCTCTTGAATTAGGATTCTAGATCCTCTTAGTCTTGTATGTATGAATAAAATTATACCTTAAATGATGTTAAGAGATTCCTTTATGTGAAACCTTGAATCTAGTGGTAAGTAAGTTTGTGAATGTTGAATTCGAAAGCTGTAATAGTATCCTTGAAGTAAAGGAATGATAGACTTAAGTATTGTTGGATGGAATGGCATCATATAAAACCTTAGGAAATTCATTAAGAGCTTCTTTTCTCCATTGTAAGGTAGCCCTAGAGGACCTCTTTTGCAGTGTAAATGTGATTGGGTTATGAACATGATATGGAACCCCTTTATATGAACCTTTAATGTAAATTACTCCATAACAAAAAAAGGCTAGCACCGAGTGAGTATGGTATAGATCATTAGTTTTATATTGGAAAATATCTGGAATAGAACTAGCACCAGGAAGCAAATTATTCACAGCAAGATGTAAAAATTTATATATATTAACAACAAAACATAAAATAACAGCAAGAAATAAAATAAATAAAATAAAAATTGGACACCCAAACCAGTAAATGAACAATATAATTTCTTAGATTTAGACTGTGTCACAGATACAAATAAAGCAATATTATTATGGATAGGAAATATGTCTAAACAGTTAATAGATAATAAAATAGAAACAGCTAAAACACCAATAAAATATGTACATTTAGGAGGAACAGAAATATTAATAAAAGCTTGTTTTAGAGAAGGAATAGATACACCTATAGAAATATATTTAGCAGATGATAGAAT
>NC_028645.1:53570536-53571538 GCF_001406875.1 Solanum pennellii | reverse complement strand
GGGGTTTTAACTCTTGACGTACTAGGTTTATCCATATCTCCTACGTTTATTTCTAATTTTTTCAGTTTATTTATCTATTCTAGTATTTCTGTATATGTTTCACTTATATCACTTATTTCTGATTGTTGGTCATTTTCATTTTCATCTATTTCATTTACTTCAATATTTTCATTTTGATCTTCATTTAATTTTTGTTCCATTTCTTTTATTTCATTTGTTAATTCAAGTTCTTTATTTTTTTCTTTTTCTTTTTGTTTATTTTCATATAATAATTTTAATCTAGCTAATTCTTTTTCTAATTCACTTATTCTTGTATTTTTTATTTCTTCTAAATGTTGTACTTCTTGCTTTGCTTGCGTTTTTATTTTTTCAATTTCTCTTGCTTTATCTATTTCTTCATTTTCTTTTGTTATTCTTATCATAGCTGTTAAAATAGATGAAAATAGATGAAAATAGTATAATAACACAGAAACTATTAAAATATAACTTTGATGATTTAAAAGAATTTAAAATACATATAGATGAATTATTAGAAAATAATTACATACAAAAGAGTAATAGTAAACATACAAGTCCAGCATTTATAGTTATAAAACACAGTGAACAAAAAAGAGGTAAAAGTAGAATGGTTATAGATTATCGTAATCTAAATGCTAAAACTAAAACATACAAATATCCAATACCAAACAAAATACTAAAAATAAGACAAATACAAGGATATAACTATTTTAGTAAATTTGACTGTAAATCAGGATTTTACCACTTAAAATTAGAAGAAGAATCTAAACAATTAACAGCATTCACAGTACCACAAGGTTTCTATGAATGGAATGTTTTACCCTTTGGATATAAAAATGCACCAGGTAGATTCCAACATTTTATGGATAACTGTTTTAACCAGCTAGAAAATTGTATTGTATACATAGATGATATATTGTTATATTCTAGAACACAAGATGAACATATAAAATTATTAGAAAAATTTATACATATAGTAAAAAA
>NC_028645.1:53493564-53560185 GCF_001406875.1 Solanum pennellii | reverse complement strand
TTTTCTAGCATTAAATATAAGTTATTTCCTATTTTCTTGTATCTTCTTCCTAAATTTGAAAATACTATTTTTATTATCATTCCATCTAGGTTTTCATATGTTTTTTCGTCTACTGCATACTCTTCTTTGTTCATTATGATCTATGTATTATATTATGTTGTGAGTCATATTCAAGACAATCTATTTCTAATTCTAACATTAATATAGCTTTTCTTTGTGCTAGTATTGATTTATTACATACTCCTGCTAATATATTTTCTTCTAACCTTCTTTTTCTATGACTTGTGTCTATGTTGGACATGTGAGACTACTATTTCTCTCGCGTATACAGATTATTAATGTTGTTCACATTTGAGTCTAATAATTTTGATAAAAATATTTTAATTCCGCAATATTTTTAATATCTATGTGATGAATGAATGCAAAGGGCTTGTATTATACCTCTTCGAGGTCTAGTACATTGTGTTACGACTAGGGGATTATCTCAGGTGTGAAAAACTTTGTATCATAGCATAAGATTTTGAAAATGCTCTCTAGTTTCAAAGTGTCACTGTTAATACCCTTGATCAACCCCTAGATGTAAGCGACATCATCGTCCTCAGAGAGGATTAAGACTAGCCTCTTAGCATTTGTCATAACATAATACATGTTAAAATGTGGAAAATTAAAACTTTTCGTATACATCTATATAGTGAGGTTTGCATACACCTCTCGGTTACAAATCATATATACATAGGGAGTTTACATGGACTTCTCGCGTAGGAAGCATTACATTGACTTCTATAGTTAAGCTACATACATTCGAGTATAGCCCAAACTTCATTACAACAAAAGCCACATATACACATATACAATAATACTCTTCAAATGAACGAGAATGAACTAAATTTTTTTAGACTAGAACAACATCAAGTAGTTTAATAGTGGCATCGTCCTCGGAACGTTCACCTACAAAACTTTGGAGAATGAGAGTCCAAGTTATCATCAAATGGACCTCTAAAATCTCAATGGCCGGAACCTACATAATTGTAGAAACATAGAAATAGGGGTCAGTACACCACTTGTACTATGTATGGAATCATGCACATAAACCGTTCGAAATCATGCTAAAGGGGACATTTGTTCAAGACCAACATAATCAAATATAACCAAGTCAGTATGTGTACTAGAATGTTTGAGTACATAATCAAAACATCTTCAAAATAATGTTATAACAGTAAAGAATGTATAAGATTTCATAACATTACAACACATTCAAGACCTTTACTCATAACCCACCATTCAAGTCTACAAGTGCAATGACCAAGTAAAGCCCCATAACCTTAGTCAATCATGTAAACCACACAAAGGATCACAAGCAATGACCAACCTCACATAACATAGCATCAATAGTTGAAATCATCATATTTAGCAATATAGACCAATAGCATGGTCATACATAAAACTAACATCATGTAGGATCATGAACATGCAAAGTCAACATATGCATATTATTTACTTTAAAAGAACATAAGAACAACCTTCTCAGACGTCCCTCAATGCAAACTAGTGCAATATATAGGTAGAGTCCAATACCCCTACCTAGACTATGTCAAGCCCCTTAACTCACCCTAGTTGGTGTCCACTTTATTACTTAATTTTACTTTACAATATTGACAGAAGCAACAAGAGCAAAATGTGGAATCTTGTGTCATTAAATACAACAGCGAAAGAAGTTGTTTTAGTTGCCAACATAGTACCAAAACATGAACATAACATCTAGATGGATCAACTTGCTAGTCCTCCAATGAAGGAAACATAGTTCAAGAACTAGGAGATATGCTTGGGACCTTTTTTATGCACCTTTATTATAATCTGCATCTCATTAGTACAATAGTGAACTGACCTTTCCACATTTGGGAGGGACATTCCACATCACTAGTTCACCCGGTGCTTAGCTAAAGTCTTCTTTGAAATATCTTTAGATCCTATTTTGATAATCATAACATAGAATAGGTAATAGGAGACTACCCAATGTATAGTCATAGTCATTATCTCATTCGGAATAGCATGAGAACATTCTTTCAATACAAACCTCTTATGTGAGTTTAACACATTATCATCATCATGTCAAAATCAAGCACATAGGTAATTCACAACCAACCTTATATAATTATATACTTAACATAATCTCACAATTCACATAATAAAGACATTTCAATTGAATCCTCATACAAACAACTTCTTAATACAAAAATAAGACATGCTTCAACCGAACATCATCACCGAGCACAAGTCATCACAATTGAAGTAAAGGTTCAAGATAACAAAGTCTTACCAATAACTCCTTCAAAAACCATCGTTCATGATCTTCTAAACAACCAACCAGTTTCATCCATAGGTGTAATAAAATGATTCAATATTAATTAACACAAAAACTAAGTCAATTGCATTAATACTAATCAATTTAACATGAGTTCATAACCTAGGGTTAGGGAATTGGGGTCAATTCATCACCTCTTCCCCATACTGGGTTTTAACATCAAACACTACCATAATTGAGTTATAATAAATCATAATATGACCATAATATCATTATAAATAAGATCAATAAAATTTGAAAGTTTAATTTTGGATTACAAAGAAACCCATGTACATATTTTTTTTTTGAAATCAATTTTTAAAGAACCGTTTAGGGAACGAGTCCCAAAGGTGAAAGTTTACCATACATTGTTTATCCTTGAACATTGATGGACAAAAGTGATGTTCTTGCTACCTTTTCACTTTTTTCTTCTATGAAGTCTTCTCTGTGAGAAAGAAATAGAAAGAAGGTAGAGTGATTTGAGTTTGAGAATTGTGGGGTGTTAAGTTGGGTTTATACATAGGGTAGCTTATATAGTCACTTAACAAATTTAATTAACCACCCCTTAACCCCTATTAATAACCTAAATTTGATCTCATTAAATTTAACAGTTAAACCAACCTGACCTACGAGACCTTGATTTACAGTCCGTAGGTGAGTCGATGTCTCTCCCCCCAACCGTACTATACAACTGCCGTTGTTGAAAGAGAATTATGTGTTTAGACAGCTTTGGAAAGTGTATAAGTATGGAAATACATAGATATTGATGCCCATTCACCTTGGATACGCTCTGTCGATTACAAGCGTAGCAAGCTACTATCAACATTGCCAATTTTTGCAGATTTGGATAAAATGCAAGGGTCCTCTCCAAGTACCCGTAGGGTTGTCCTTGGGGAGTATTACCCTGATGTTTCAACTCTTAACACACTCTCATTCATGTTTAACACCTTTCTAAGAAATTTCATCTAATTTTAACTCCTTAAAGCCCATGAAATAGGCTAAGGAACACTAGCACCTCTTTCACAAGTCTTAGGACGTCATGGACATTTCTTAACTTCATGACTCTAAAACTTCCTAAATTTTTTTAGGTCATAAAACAGTGTTACTGATCTTAGAACAACATGTGAGGCTCAAAATTAGGCCTGGCACTTCGGACTATTACACTCACAAGCCTTCCACGTCTAGTAGAGTCTTGTTAATTGGTGTGAGTCGTGACACATATATGAGTGAGAGGCTATAAGAAGTTAGAATATACACTTCTTTCATATTCTTGATGTCGTGCTTTAGAGTTGTGTTCTAATAGCGTGTTTTCCTAATTATTCTCTTCTATTTATATGATATGACTACGAAAGGAAGACCTGCAAGGATAGTGTAAGAAGATATTTCTAATAATGTGATTCCCCCGTTAGTTCTCCAAGATGGACAAGCTCCCCAACATTATCAAAAGAAGGAAGTTCCAGGGGTTCCTAGGAGATGACTAATTAGTAGATAAGAGCGGCATTTCTCACCTTAGCCTAAGTCATGACGGCTCAGTCGAATAGAGATGTGGGGCCTAGGGAATGCTTTTTAGAGTACTACAGCCTCAAGGTTGAAAGTCTTTGTGAGGATGAATCCTGATATCTTTCTTGGCTCTAGAGTGGATAAGATCCCCAAGTATTGTTTGATGGTGTGTATAAGATAGTGAGTTCTATCGGAATATCTTCTCGAGAGAAGGCAGACATGGCTTACTATCAAATAAAAGAGGTTTCTAAAGCATTGTTCACCCTATAGAATGACAGTTGGTCGGTTAAAGCAGGTCATATAAAGTGGGAAGAGCTTAAGAAAGCATTTCTTATTAAGTACTTTCCCCTTGAGAAAAGAGAATTTAAGGTTGAGAAGTATATAAATCTTAGACAAGGTAACATGAGTATGTTGGAATATTCTTTGAAGTATACAATGTTCTCTATATATACTTCATCTTGGGTGTCTGACTTTAGATATGAGATGAGTAGGTTTATGTTTGGTTTTTTCGACCTTGTGAAGGAACAGGGTCATACGGATATGCTCTATGATTATATGAAAATTTCTAGGCCTATGATGTATTCTCAATTTATAATGGAGTCTAAGCATAAGAAGGTTACTAATGAAGTGAAGAGGGGTAGATCCGATGAGAAAGGCCAACCTATGTTTAGGAAGAGAGCACCAAATCAAGATTCTTTAAGTGCTCTAAAGGTTTAATAAGAGAGGGGTGGTGGTTATTAATTTGGAAAGCCTACTTCCACCAATTCTGGTAGGCACTATGGGAAGTGTCTAGTAGGTAATTGTGGGTGCTATGGTTGTGGGAAGAATGACTACAAGGTGAGATATTTTCTTACCCTTGCGACTAGAGGAATGAAGACAACAAAAAATCACAGAGTGTCCCGTATCTTGATTATGATAACAATACTCATTTCTATTCTCTCCAAGCTAAAAAGGGAACAAATCCAGATGAAGGTGCCACTAGGTCATAGTTCCTTGTTTAAGGAAGAGATCTTTATGTGTTGCTCGTGATAACCTTAGTTGTGTTTCTCCTATGTGGGGGGTGATATGTTTATTGGAAAAGTTGTTGACAGTGTTGAGGTTCATTTCTCTTTTCCTTCTACTCTACCAAGCTTGAGACATAGATCTTTTTATTAGCATGATTCTTGTCTTTGAGTCTTGTGTGAAAAATAGGTTTCGTCTGCAAGGTTGAATTTCATATGTTGGGTTGAAAGTAGGTATATTGGTTATTTTGCAAGGTGGATTGAGCTCGCCGAACAACTCGGCCATTTTTCAAAAGCCCCCATATATCCTTTAGTTTCATGATTTATTTGATATAACGTTCTGTAACATTCGGTGAGAAGGCAGAGATCGCCGAAGGTACTCAATGATTCGCCAAAAGTCTTCTAGATCCCCTTTGTGTGAACCCCTAAACCTTATTTGCACTGTAACTTTTGTGAGGATAGCCCTTGTTCGCCTAGAGCTATCGACTATTTGCATATAGGAATTTCCCATCGCCGATTTCACAAATGTTTGAAGCCAATCCTTTTGGAAAGAACAGTCCATCTTGATAAAGTGATTCGGTGAGTCTGTCCGCAACTTTTGATTTTTTATTTTAATTAAAGTATTCCTAACTTATTGCTGATGTTTTGTAGATATGGTCCGAACAAATATTGACATGCCACCCCAGAAAAAAGCACGGGGTATCACGATCAAATAGGGGGTGGGGTAAATTCCCCCAAAGGAGGGAAGGTTAGGTCCCCCACCGCTTGAAAATGGAAAAGAAGAGAGGCCTATTTCATACATGGCGACTAGTAGCACCCATACTACAAGAGGAGTACCACCTTCTACTATCCTAGCAGACCAAGATCCGGGCTAGATTTAACCTTACTTCTTATAGAGCCCCTCTAGCTTCTCCACCAACAAGCATAGTGCCTGCTCTGGCACCTCATGTAGCTCCAGTACGAGTAGAAGCTCCCCCTCCGAGAATCCTCAACAAATTGAAACGTTATGGGCTACGAAAAGTTCATGAAGAGAAGTTTCTTTCTACAAATAGTCTGGAGGTAAAGTACTCTAGTATGAGGGACACATTGAACTGGCAAAAATTCCATAGATTTACAAGGTCCCGAGGCCCTTTTTTTCCTTCGTGGATCCTTCATTCTATGTATAATATTGTGTGCTAGTGAAGATGAGTAAGAAGAAGGCCAAAAAGTTTAGACTAGTTAAATCAGTCACTATTCAATGTGCAGTATTGAGCTGCAATGAGGGGTACATTAATGTTCTGTTAGATAGGCCTCTAGGGACTGCACTCTCATACAACGGTTTACCTATGAAACATACTCTGGAGTATCTAAAGGGTTTTCTATCCCTCTTTATTTTAGATACATCCGAGGTTGATTGAGGCAAAAGTCGAGATCGAAAAGAAGGATTTGAATATTGATGCCTCTTATTGGTTCCAATTCATAAGCAACTGACTTATTCTTTCACATATTGAGTAATGCTCCAACATTTGAAGGAAACTTTCTTGGGGTCTATCTTTTATAGGAGGTGGCTTAACATAGTCCTTGTCATAGAGAAGGAGATTTACATGAGATGCAAGAATAGATCAACCTCTATTACATTCCCAATTCTGATAACGATTATGTCGGCATGCTGGAGTCCCCATGGATCCTACTAGTTACATCGAGGTTCCTCCCTTTTCCTCCACTAATATCTGGCGCATTGAGGTTGAGCACACCAGAGAGGAGGAGGATTAAAGGAGGGAAGCTCCAGTGGGTACATCCACGGAGGTTGATGTCGATTATATATCGGTTATGGCATCTGTTCTACTCTGATCCCCAATCCTTCTGGTACTACTACCTCTTCAACATTCTATCAGCCAGCATGGATTACATAGTTCATGATACTTAATATGGAGCACCTCGCTCACTCAGTTGACATGAGGGCGATTATATTGGAGAGATCTATCATATGGATGATCGAGAGCCCTGTCACTATTGTAATTACCCGTCTTTGTGTTTCAGAGAATGATTTGGCTGCGATAGTCGCAGCGTGTGAGACTATACAGGGAAACCTTTGAGGTGATGAGTTTAAAATATAATGAAATTGATCTTCGGATGTATGTATACTATGTGAAGTCTATAACTTTCACCTCCCTATTAACCGCTACTTATGATATAGATGCCCTCGGGACTTAAGAGATTCCTCCAACTAGTACCAGAGAGGTACATATGGATGCAACAACAGTTGAGGGCTTAGAGTTAGAGATCATTGAGGATAATATCGAGTTGCATTTCGATGAGGTCTTTGATGATCTTGCTGATTTAGTAGAATTCCATGGTTAAGACTACACACCATATTTCTCTAAGAGGCAGCACCATGGAAGGGACTAGTGGATCATGTTCTTCGAGCACTGATGCTGAAGTTCAGATTGTTGCACGAGGCTTTGATGCCTATATAGATGGAGTGACTTATTAGACATGATTATTCTTTACTTCCCTCTCTGTCTTCCATTTTTTCTTTTGGATATCGTTTTGATTGCATTTGAGGACAAATAATTTTATTTATTGTGGCTTAAGGTTCACCTTTTGCGATTCTCTCGTTCCTCTTATATGATACACATTTGAGATATCGTTGTGATTTATATTGTTTTTGTTGATGATTAAGCTTGTGGCATCTTATTATTAAATTGCAAATGTTTTTCGGACAATTTAGAAAGATTTTATTGAGTTTAAATATAGATATTTTTTTGCAAATTTGAGTATTGTTCCTCATCACTACCGATGATATGGATAGAGCTAATAATCAAACAAAAAGTAAATTGCGGCTACGATGAGGCAAAATGAAGTTCCATAGTCAACATATAAACTTTTCGCATCTTGTTTTGACTTTCCATGTTTTGAAATGAGTTTGTTGTGATGAACATTGCACACTAGTGAAAATGTGGAGTGTTGTTTTACAATTGTTTCAATGGCTAGTGTGATAAGCTTATTGTGAACCGTGTTTGATGACACCTAGAATTTGTCCTGTTTGTCCGGTTAACTATGTGATGCAATCTCTTTATATGATCCTAGGAAACTTTGAAGAGTGTGAACAATATGATATTATACCTCTTTAGTGGTCAAACATGAGAGTATTTGATCCTTGTTTGAGCACCCTTTTAGCCTTAGTCCTCTCTTTGAATAAACATGATGAAATTGTAAATTTTCCTAATCCATTACCCATAATCCTCATGAATTGTGGCTAGTTTAAATATCCAACTTTGTCCAAAAGCCTAAGTGGGTGTTTTGGTGAAAAGAGACGGTAAATCAAGAAAAGCAAAGAAGTCCACATTTATACATATTTGAGAAAAATGGAACCCCTTTATATAAAAATATGGTGAGAGAAATAGAATAAAGGAATGAAAAAAAAGGTAAAAAATAAAGTTGTGAAAATATAAATGAAATGGAATTTCCAACGATCCATGGAAAATGACTAAGAGGTGACTTTTTCAGCTTGAATGAAAATGATGAAGAAACCGAATGAATGTGTTATCACATCACATTTCATGAGGAATAAGGCCTATGGACCTAAATTTATATATCTTTACACTCAACCCCATAACAAGCCTTGAAAATGCCTTTTTGATCTTAAGTGACCTTAATAAAATAAGGGTAAAACTATGGGTGAAATCATGCATTGTTTTCATCTTTTTAATAGTTGAATTTTTTTATAGAACTTCAAATTATTGAATCAGTGTGTGTTAACATGGAATCGTTCCATGTTTTAGGGTATTTTATAACCTTTGTTGAGCTTGTAGTTGAAATTAAAGAAAGTAATGTGACCTTGAGATTATTGTGTAATGGTGAGTCACAACTTGAATTTTTGAGTACAAAATTGTAATAACCCCAAAATGAAATAGAATGAACTAGAGATTCACATGTGTTTAAAAAGTTAGTAAATTCTTAATATTATTAGTATTTTATTTTAAATTTTAGTTTAAATATTTGAGGTAAAACGTCAAAGGATGACCAGGATGTTTGGAAACTAGTCTTTTGGGGAAATGTGTTCAAGTGTTATGTTGTTGAAGTTTTGTATGTTGTTTGACGGATTAAATATTTGGAGGTGACTCTCACACTTATAAAATCATGTCTAGTTTTTAAAAATTCAGTTATTACTCCCCAAGGACAACCCTAAGTGTCTTTGAGGGGGACCCGAAGTATTATTTAGAAATGGTAAAATAGGGGTCTAACGGATGGACATTTACGGCCACTAAGTCCATTGACGCAATTTGGGTCTTCATCTGTAGGTAAAAGCTTTTTTTAGGGAGACTTAGAAACCATGGACAAGTATCAGTCGCACATGAAAAGCAAATAGAATGGTCCATCACACCGTCTAGGGTCTGTAGATAGTAGGTCGTACATAAACACTAAGTTGTGGTCAATCTTTCTGCAAAGCCAAGGGTGGTTTGGTAAATTCCATCCTTTGATAATTATATGCATGGAATATTTTTTTTTGAGTTGTAAGGTATATTTAGTATTTTAAAAAATTAATACTTCTATTTAGACTTCAACTCTAAAATCAAACCCTTCCCTTCCTAGAAGGTTGTGTCTAGAAGTCCATTGAAGGTAATAGTCATGGATCAAGCTAGGGTTTGGATTTTCTTGTGAATAATTAAATTTGGGGTAAATTCATCTTATAAGGTATGGATATCCTTTATCTAGGGCAACATTCATCCTATAGTCAATTTTAAAATAGTTTTCAAGTTCCCAAAGTTTGTGAAAAAAAATTAATTCTTACACAAACTCATGCGTTCTTGCATCAAACAAATTCAATTGCTAAATATGATAGATATTTATTGTTATTGAGTATTATAAGGTGAAAAATCCTATGAATCCATGATTTCACGAAACTTATAAATTTGGCTTATGAAGTGGATTTCATGATTATGATTAGATGTTGCTTAAATTACGCTTACAATTTAATTGTGTTATTGTTTTCTATTGTTATCTATACATATAGATGGTGAATTTTTGGAGAACTGAGTAATGGTGATTATGGCTTTGGAGAATGGTAAGTTGACCTAATTTCATGCTTTATTGGAATTGTTCTTGTTTGTGATCGTGGCCTTAAATGTATTGTATGGTGAATTTAATGATTTTCATGTTATTGTGTAGATGAATTTATAAAGTGAACATGATTATGTGAATTTAAAATATTAAGGCTATACATGTGGTTTTAAAATATAGAAGGTTGATCTTATATAGAATATTGTAGTATTGTGATAAAAATCATGTTCTCTCTTAATGTTCATATATGATGATTAAGGACAATGAAGGGTTTCTATATTTTATGTTGGATCTTGATTTGGAATATTTAGGTGTCTCTCCTTGATACATGAAACCATCTTGAATTTGAACTTTTTACTTGGTAGGCTTAGGCATCTTTTTTTTACTAATAAATGAATGAATGTCTAGAACCGATACACCTAACCACTATTACCTTTCTATAAATGACATATGAGGAATTCTACGTGATGCCCTTAAATTCTATACCTAAGAATAACGCCTCTTCATGATAAGTCTAGAACCCAATATGAATGTAAAATCTTGAGGAGGTAGACCTTATTATAGTATCTCGTTCTTGTGTGAAATGATGGAATTAGAGTGGGTGGGCTGGAAAGGTAGAAGCCCAATCAATTAAATTCAATGAGCTATCCTTAATGAACCTCGATTAGTAGACCCAATATTTCTCCCCTTCTTGGTAGAAGAACTATGGGTCGGTAGACCTAATATTGGTGCCTTCTATAGTACATACATCTGAATGAAACTACTCTATGGTACCTAAGTGTAGGCATCGATTGGATATGTTTCAGATGGTCGCTCTCTCCGGGTATGACGTTAGAGCACAATGAACGTTTTTTGATATCCTCTAAACCATGTACCTACAAGGGATGTGTACTAGTTGTAACCTTGACAAGTAGAACACCTTTAACGTTGTAGGGAAGACACCATATTCAATGTCTAGGTTGCATGGTCTATGTCAACTAATGCTTATTCCCATCATGTTGGATATGCACTCTAGTTACTTTATAGGTTCTACAACGTGCAGGTAGTAGTATGAGATGCTATATACACATAGCATGAGTAGGATTTTAAAGTGTTAAAGTGAGCTCGCTATTTCTTAGTGACTAACATGTGAAAGGCATATAAATTCATTAATGTTTCCTAAAATGTCTCTAATGTTGAATGTTGACTTATAGTCTTAATGTTATAATGAATGAGTAGCTTATATGGATGAAATGAGATACTAGCATTTTATGCAAAAATATAAAGGTTTTTGTCTATGGTAACTTAAAGGAACACCTAGATGTGTTGTTATGAGGTATTATTGGCTGCCCCTCCATGTCTTTCTGAAGTGTGTCTTAAGGTAACAAAGATGGAAGTCTTCATATTTTAAATGGTTTACTTGAAGAATATGTCTACGTATTGTATATTGGTATTAGTTTATCATGTCTATGATGTGGGTGTCGTCTTGTATATGGATGTTGACTTATATTATTCCTTTTTATACTTGTATTATGAATGTTTTAGCAAAATTTTATAAAAGCATATATCTAAAATAAATATCACATTTTGCATGTTTGCATGGTCATTATACATGGTGTTTAATTGTGCTAAATCCATTCTTCTAATATGCTTTACTATAAGTGTCGGTGTTTGAAAGTGAAGTGCTTCTAAATAGTGAAGCTTTGGAGACCTTTCGGTATGTCTTCATATGCCGAGGACAGGGATTCTATGTTAATAGTTTTCTTTTGAGAATCTTGTAAAGACTTTAGTATTTTTTATTGTATAAAGGGCAGCGACTCGATCTTGTTATGTACGTCTAAGGATCTCCATGTGAGACTTAGTCTTCGTATGTGTCTTTTGAATGATGTTATACTTAAATATTAAATAGTTTAGTTTGAATAATATTTTTAATTCCTTACTATTTTCGATATAGAATGTTGTGAATGCGAAGGTCATTATTAGACCTTTTTTTGCTCGAGTATGCCGTGTTATGACTTGGGGATGTCTCGAGTCATGACAAACATAGTATCAGAGCATAAGGTTTTTGGTGTGGTGTTTAGGGTAAAAATCTCAAATGTCACGTCTTGTAGAGTCTTGTTTATCATTGTGAGTTACAACATATCTACTAGTGAGAGGCTATAGGACGTTAGAAGTTACACTTCTTTCATGTTTAATGATTTCCTGCCTTAGAGTTGTGTTTTTAAAATATCATTTTCCTGATCCTTCTCTTGCGTTATAGGATATTAATATAAGAAGGACGGCCACCAGGACATTTGAAGAGGAAGTTGTCAATGAGGGATTTCCTCCCCAAGGTTATCAAGGTCTTCAAGGTGACCAAGGGCCTATAGTCAACAAAGATAATATGGCTGTACTGGTTCCACTAGACATGACAAATAAATAGATTATAGTGGCTCTGTTCACCCTCGCCAAAGCCATGACGTCTCAAGAAAATACAGATGTGAGGCCTAGGGTGTATGATATTGAGAGTTACATTGCCTTATGGTTTAGGGACTTTGTGAGTATGAATCCACTTATAATTTTTGGATCTAGAGTTGGAGAAGATCCCCAAGAACTTTGTATAGTGTATTTAAGATAGTAAATTCAACAGTAGTGTCATTTAGGGAGAAAGCGGAGTTGGCTTCCTACCAATTGTAGGAAGTGGCCCAAGTGTGGTTCACTCTATGCAAAGACAATAGGCTTGTTGAAGCGGGTCCTATGGAATGGGAAGTGTTTAGAAAGCGTTTCTTGGTAAGTACTTTCCTTGTTAGAAGAGGGAGGTCATGTTTTAATAGCTTATAAACCTTAGGCAAGGTAACATAAATATAAAGGAGTATTACTTGAACCTTCGCGAAATATAAAAGTATGCTCCATCTTTTATGTTTAAACCTACAGATGAAATAAATAGGATTGTGAACGGTGTATCCGATCTTGTGCAAGAATAGCGCCATGCCACAATTCTCTATACTGAAATGAACATTTCAAGGCTTATGATGTATACTCAGTCTTTTCAGAAGGCCAAACTTAAGAAAATCATTACATATATTAAGAGAGGTAGATCCGATGAGCAAGGTAAACCTTTGTTTAAGAAGAGAGTTACTAATAATGATTCTTGAAGCGCTCCTAAGGTTAACCAAGAGAGTGGTGATGGTTCTTAATTTGTTAAGCCTACTTGTAACATTTGTGAAAAGAAGCAATTTGGGAAATGTCTAGCCAATATAAATAGGTGCTATGGGTGTGGAACGAATGATCACTAAGGTGAGAGATTGTACTGTTCTTGTGTCTACAGAAAAGTATGTCATCCAAGCTCCTCTTAATGGACCAAATCTTGATGATCAAAAGAAGACTCACTTATATGCTCTTCAAGCTTCCCAAGGAGATAATTGAATGTACGTGTAAGTGATAGTTTTTTTGGGTGATGTTTCTATGATAGCCTTAGTTGGGTTTCCCTTTTGTGGGGGATAGTATGTTGACTATTACGGTTTTTGATAGTGTTGATGTCCTTATATCTTTCCTTCTATCCGAATGAAGCTTGACACTTAGAGTTCCTAGGAGCATGATGCTAATTTTGGAGTATTGTATGAAAGTTAGTTTCCATATGTTCTCCTCATGTTATGCATATTCTATTTGGATCATTGTCAATTGATAAAATGGGTTTTATAAAGTTGTGGTCCTCACTTTTATGTGCATATACGGTGACTTGCCTAATATTTTATTAATTAAAATCTAAGCAATATCAAAATTCTTTAAAATATTGAATAATTTTTATTTAATGAGAAATTTTCATAATGTGCTAATTGATGTTTGTAGGAGAAAGAAGTTCCTACTATGTAACGAGAAAAGTTCAGTTTTGATTTATAATGAGTTTGTGGATGTTGGTCCTACCTTCTTGTTATGCTTTTAACCTTTTTCTGTGGAGTTGATGTCCCTCCTAGCTTTGAGTATCCTTTATAATATTGTATGCATGAATGTGGGAAGTTAGTCTTGAGTTATCACCCATCTATGTGTTTTAAGTGTCATTGGAAGAAGAATTTTCCGATGTGCAGGATAATGTAACGACCCAATATGAAATAAGATGAACAAGAGCTTCACAGGTTTTTTAGAAATTA
Organism: Solanum pennellii; assembly: GCF_001406875.1. Lineage (NCBI taxonomy): Eukaryota > Viridiplantae > Streptophyta > Magnoliopsida > Solanales > Solanaceae > Solanum > Solanum pennellii. The sequence goes on along the minus strand of NC_028645.1, from coordinate 53,546,194 downwards.
GTAACTTTTTTAAGTGATTTTTTTTTCGCTTTTAAAGTTAATTTTAAAGTGTTTTGAGGTCAAACATCAAGGGACGACCATGCACTGGAAACTATTCTTTTGAGCTTATGTTTTCTAGTGTTATGGTGTTGAAGTGTGGTGTGTTTTTGAGTCCTAAAATTTGGGGAGGTTACTCTGACAGTTATAAAATTGAATCTAGGGTTTACACATCTCGGTACGACTCCCAAAGAACCAGCTTAAAGGTTCTTGAGGAGGACCCAATGTTTGAAACCCAAACTGTTAAAATAGGGGACCTACAGATGGCCATCTCTGGACAATAGGTCCACTGATTCCCCGTCGGTCTTTATTCATAGGTTACGACCTATACTAGGGAGAGCCCTTGTCCAAGTCTCAGTCGCAAGCAATGAGGCAACAAAATGGTCATTCACAGTATCAACGGTCCGTAGATGGTGGGTAGTAGATGAGCACTTTGTTGATGTCAATGTTTTGGCCAAGCCAAGGGTGGTTTGGTTCTAATTATATTAATGGATTGATATTTTTAGTTTTTTTTGGTATATTAAGTATTTTAAAACAACCATTCAGACTTCAACTCTTAAATAAAACCCTTCCCTTCTTAAAAGGTTCTCTCTAGAACTTCTTTGAAGGCCAAGTTCAAGGATAAAGCTTGGGTTGGGATTTAAAAAGTATTTGCTTTTTCAATTTCTTTGGGAATTCATCTAATAAGGTATGGTGATCCTTTATCTATGTAAAGCTTTATCCTAATGTCAATTTCAAAATTCTTTTCACGTTTACAAAGATTGTGAAAATCCGCAATTCTTACTCAAACTTATAGGTTTTTGCATCAAACAATTTCAATTGATAAACTATTTTTAGATTGATTATTAATTGATGATTTTATTTTGAAAAGCTCTAAGAAACCATGATTTCACTAAACTTAACTTTTCTTATGAAGTGGGTTTTATGATTATGATTACATGTTGATTAAATTGTGCTTAGATTGAATTGTGTTGTTGATTTCTATTGCTATATTTACCTATCTATGGTTAATTGTTGGAAAATTGAGTAATGGTGATTATGGTTTTAGAGAACTGTGGGTTGACCCCATTGCATGCTATATTGGAATTATTCTTGTTGGGATTGATGAACTTAAGGTAGACACATTTACTTATTTTATATATTCTGATCACAGAAATGAAGGTATGATATGGTGAATTGAAAGAATACATTTTATTGTATAGATGAATGTACAATATGAATATGTTTATGTGGATGTGCAATACGAATGCAATGCATGTTGTTTTAAAAGATAGAATGATTATCTTATTTAGAATATTGTCGTACTGTGGTGGAAAGTATTCTCTCTCTTAATGATAATATTTGATGATGAGAGACTATGAAGGGTCTCTATATAAGGATGTTGGGTCTTGATTTGGTAGACTTAGTATCTCTTCTTGATAAATAAAAGATTTTTTAATATGATCTCTTGACTTTGTAGACTTAGACATAATTTTTTAGAGTAATGTATAAATAAATGTCTAGAATCGGTAGACCTAAGAACGGTTCCCTTTCTTTAAATAAATAATAAGACATTTTATGCTATGTATTAAACAGATTGACCTAAGCATGGTGTCCCTTCATGATGAGTCTAGAACTCGATGTGAATGTAAAACCATGAAGTTGTAAACCTTATGATAGTTCCTCCTTTTTGTGTGAAATGATAGACTTAATGTGGATGGGCCTGAAAGTTAGAAGCCCTCTCTATGAAAGTGAACGAGTTATCCTTAATAAAACTCGATGGATATACCCAATACTGGTGCCTTTTTTGTAGAAGTACTATGGGTCTGTAGAAAAAATGTTTGTGCCCTATCTAGTACGTACATGTGAATGAAGCTACTCTATAGGAACTAAGGCTACGCACCAAGTTGATATAGTTATTATGGTGTCTCTCTCAAAGTATGAGGTTATAGCACAATGAACATCTTTTTATATTTCCTAAACCATGTGCCTATGTCAGATGTGTGCTAGTTCTACCATTGAAAAGTAGAACACCTTCAACTGTGTACGAAGACATTGAATTCCATGTCTAGCTTGTTTGGTCTATGTTGGTTAATGCCTATTCCCATAATATGAGATGTTCACTCTAGTTACTTGATATGTTCTAAAACGTATAGGTAGTATTATATTATGCTATCTACACATCGAACAATTCGACCTTGAATGTGCGAATTTGAGTTCCTAAGTCTTATAGGCTAATATGTGAAATTCCTATGACTGCAAGTGTGTGTTCGTAAATGTGTCTAATAATGAATGCAGACTTATTGTCTAAATGTAATAATCAATTAGTAGCCTACATTAATAGAATTAGATACTAGCCTGACCTATTGAAATATAGAGGTTCTTGTATGTGGTAACCTTGAGGAACACCTAGGTGTTTTTTGAAGAGGAAGTATAGGATGCCCTCCATATCTTACTTACGTGTGTCTTAAGGTAACCTTGATGGAGGTCCTAAGATATGAAATTGTTAACTTGACGAATATTTCAATCTGTTGTATATTAGTACTAGCTGAGCATGTCTATGAAGTGGGTATTTTTATTGTATGTGGATAATGATTTTAATATGCCTCTTATGTTTTTATTATGAAGGGTTTGAAAATTTTTATAAAATCATATCTATCAAGTAAATGTCCCTTTGTACATGTTTATGCATGGTCATCATGCTTATTGCTTAATTGTGATAACTCAATTTTTCTTCTATGTTTTACTACTAGTGTAGGTGTTGGCAAGTGTAGTTCTTTCCATAGTGAAGCTTGGCATTAGAGTTTCTCTCAAACCTTTTAGTAAGTCCTCATATGTCGAGGACAATGATTTTATGTTTCTAGGTTTCTGTTGAGACTCTTGTAATAGACTTTAGTATTTTCAATTGTATAAAAGGGTTGTGATCCTATCATGTTATGTTTGTACAAAAATCTCCATGTGTGATTTAGTCTTCCGTTGTATCATTTGAAAGATTGGATACAGAAATCTGAAATAGTTTGGTTTAATTAAAACACTATGCATATTCATACTTCATCATATAATATACTTATCATATTAACTAATTAAGACACTATGCATATTCATATTAACAAATTAAGACACTATGCATATTCATACTTCATCATATAATATACTTATCATCATAGAACAGATGATATAATTATGACATGCCCATTCATTCATTTTCATGTACATAGAAACCAAACCTTAGGAACTATCCTATCAAGGTACACATATGCAATGCATTGGCAAAGTCTCATACCCTTGCCCATACTAGTACACATATCAAGTCTTCCTAGTTAAGCAATACATCACATACTTCACATACATATACTTTACATCCATAGTAGTAGACACTAGTGAATATGAGAACTACCTTCATTTAGATACCATGACCTATACTACTTGTAACATGCTTGTAAGGTGAGTGTGTGTGAAAATTGGTAATCATGATCACCTAATGGATATCAGCGAAATATTGAGGCAGCCACACTCTTAGACCATAATACTCTTTCAAGCCTAAACCACACAACACACAATAGCATAGGAGACAAGCCAACTTCATATTACACTTAAGACTCCTAACTTGTGCTATTTATGTATTCACATAGTAGTACATGGATATGGGATTATGAACCATATTAACACGTCAATGGCAGCACCTATACTATAGCCTTACATGGATATACTCATGCGCACACAATTGTCATACAACCTAAATCACAACTATAATAGGAAAGTAGGCATAAGTTTCACATAGTATCATCATAAGCACATGTTCATATATTCATCAATTTGACTTCATGGCCATGGTCAACACATACTTAGATTGACAATAAAGTAAGCACTGCAACCATAAGTGTACCATACTACACAATGCCATACAGGGCTTCGTCAACATTACTATAAAGAAATAGAGAAGTAGAAGAGTAGAGGAATTCTTACCAGTACTTTAGCCTTTGGTCATCATTAACCATAACTACTCTTTTATAAATAAATCAAGTATAGTGCAGTACCTTAAGCTACCATAATCATATATGAAATTAAACATAAGCTACTACAATGACATGGTACAACTAGTACAACATATTTTTAACATCCTAGAATGTAGTAAGACATAGACCATCAGCCAACATCACTTTCATAGATACAGGTCATATTTCATCAATAATATCAATCCAAGGTAGTAGATAATCGTAAACTTAATTATATTGAAATCATGCTCAAAGCTCTTCAAGATCAAGCTACTATCGTAGACATTAAACAATCAATTCAATGTAGAGTAGAGAGAATAGGCCATTTTATTAATTTTCCCAAAGTATCAATCATCAATGATATTTTACCAATAAAATACATTCTACGGAGTAGCTAATGAAACGATAGTCTAGATGAGACACTACAACAATTGCCAATACGGTCGAATTCACAATAAACATGCTTCATATAAGAAATTCATGGAAGGTAAGGTTACATAGGTTAATCCTCTTCGAACTATCATGAATTGAACCATATTGGATCCATTACATATAATTCATACTCACACAACGTTATAGGCAGTAGCTATAGACAATTAACCATGATCAATTCATATAACAACTACCTAACGTCAAGATCACAAGTTACTACTTGATAGACAAGAAGAACCTAGATGAATTCAACCCAAGCCTTCATTACTTCGAATATACAAGATTTATATCCACAATTAATCCATGGTATTAACCTAAGGTAGTATCTACAAGCATCTTAAAATAATCAAATTCCACTTTTATAGATTTAAAGATCAATGTTATAGTGATCACATAGAGGCATAGGTTAGTCATGTTCAAATCTTCATACATTGATTCACATGGATAATTCATCAACGATTCACCATCTATGTACTTAGTAGACAATAGACATGACACTATTAACAAAATTAAATCACAATTCGACTTACATAAGATCAAAATGATAAGGCCTTACATAGCTAAAATCGAGTTTGTGAAAGGGCATGGGTTCATCATGCAATAGGATTGAAAATCACGTACAAATTAGAAGATAATAATCCTATTAGAATCAGGTTAGGATGTGGGGTGAAATTCCCATTCACCCCTTGAATAAAATAGACGCAGATACCAGTTTACAGGCCACCATCGACGGAGGAATCGACTGACCGTAGGTCAGTCTACTTGCCGTCCTTTGGCTTCTGTGGATTTGTACTTGACAAATTTTTGGGTTGAGACCATCCCAATATATGTACGAATCGACAATACCTCACCAATGGGCCGTTGGTTAGCCAACTGGCAGTTGTTTGGTCCGTCGATTACACTGCAAAGGCAGTGTTTCGACCAGCCCAGGGTCCTTCTTGTGGGTATTTTTGCGGGGCCCTTTATGAGTTGTACCCGGACGTTTCCGACGTAAATATAAAACTTATCAAGTTGAATACCTTAAACATAAGTTTCACCCAAAAAAAAACACCTGCAACTCGTCCAAAGAGGCTAGGCCCCATCAAGACACATATTGAGCGTCTTAAGGAATATCATACGAACGCCTTGGACATTCTTGGTCGTTTGACCTCCAAACTTCTAGAAACACCATATATAATCTTTAACATCAATATAACTCATTTTAATAGTTCATAAACTCATGGCGTACATTATATAATCATGCATGGACACATGAGACACATAGGTTACTAGTCGTCAAACGGTTTGGTCATCTCTTGATGTTCGACATGTAAATCACTTCAAACTTTACACACTTCATCTAAACCATATTATAATTCATTTTAGGACATTAAAAACTTAATAAGATCATGTTAGTATGTTGACACCCAAACTCATTTTGGGGTCCTACAATATCCCCCACTTGGGAACATTCGTCCTTGAATGATACTTAGGGATCTTCAATCATAACAAGGACTTCAATGCATCATACAGAAGTTCATATCATTTATAACAACATCAAATTGTTTTATCACTCAATGCATAAAAGCAACCAAAACCATTACTCACTCACTCTTTCATGCGTCAAACACAAAGGCTCTTATCATGTTCATAAAAGGAACATCCTTCTCCTAATAATAACATGGTCATTTCACATTAATTAATTGAGAAATGTTCTTGCAAGGCCACATATAGGAAGACTTAAACAATACTCAAAATAAGTAGGCACTCATACTTCAATGCACATAGACTTGAGTTAATTTAATCAACAAAGATCATCATTAGTTAGACCTTGTGCCATGAAGGTCATACTCAACCATACCATGTTTAGTGATGTCTGTGGAGGAATGTCCGTCCCCTCAACACTCTTACATATATGATGAGTTCACATCTTAGAAAAGTACATCGTCAATTCCTTTTAAAATGAGAAATTCCCAACGATTAAAAAAGACATGCTCATGTCTTCTTCCTAGTGAAGTCTAAATGGTAAGTCATACCAACTACATCACAACAAATAGGAAGTAATTTCACTAAAATTCAATATCTAACATAGTACTCACCTTCATGGTAAGCATATTTGAGAAGAATAACACAAATCATAGGAACACATACGAGCACTTAGCTAAACATTCCTTCACCTTCCAAGAATGAGCCTATAATTATGCATCCCAAATCATAAAAGTCACATAATTTTTCAAGAGACTGAACATATTTAATTTTAAAGAGACTCAACTTTTCATTATAAGACTAAATATTTCACCTCACAAGTGATTGTTACCATGTTTGTTATCTTATGTCATGTAGTCAAATGCACTACTAGCATATAAAGATGCAATTCAACATGAGAAAAAATAGATTTTATAAAAATTTTTCTTGCATGCACTTTGGAATCTCCACAATATATTCAAGGTAATGCCAATCAATACATACCTAACATATAAGGTAATGCCATTCTATTGCTGAACAAGCTTACTAAGAATTCATTAGTTTCAAGCTCAAGTAAGAATAAAAGGAAAAAGTCGAAAATATCTACAACTTTACAACTCCATTACCATCCCCCACATAGGGTAGACCCAATTTAAGAGAAACTTAACCCAACCTTAAGAGGATCTTAACTAAACAACCTTCATTTTCATCACTTTAAAAGTGATTACAACTTTTAGAAGGATTTACATTAAGTTAACATAGGAACACCAAGGTATTCTAAACTTCATATCCTAGGAAATTTATCCCCGATTATCAAGTTAGTTAATCTTATTCAACCATATATGTTTTTCATACAATACAATAATCACCAAGCTAATACATTATCAGGGGAAACAATAGAGGAGACTTAGCCTTAAGGACTCTTTCTTTTCTTTCAACTTAAAGTAAGGTAACTTATGGGTCAATCACACCCACATCATCACCCTAATAAGACAAGAATCCTACCCTCAATTCTAGGGGAAACATCAATTCCACCATTATCAAGGGACTCACAACACAATAAGAAGTTAGAAACATTTCTACAATCCATCATGTCATAAGACTCTCATTCGTTATTCCAAATATAAATTCTCCATTTTACATTCTTTGTCATGCTCCTATGCATAAATTCTATAATAAGAAATCCAATCCATACTAAGCAACTTATCATGGACCATGTAAGACCCCGAAAATGACTTAGGTGAACTAGAGCCTAACATGTTGGTCTTGATGGTCTAAGGTCCTAAATAGGTCTAATATATTTATACAGGAAGTAGTTAATATTAGGTGCATTGTAAGTATAACATCAAGGGACGACTAAGACATTTGACGACTAAGTCCTATGTGCCTCATATGAAGTTCTATATGTTTATGTGTGATTCATGAGTTTGTAAAGTCATTAAGTGAGTTATTATATAAATTATAGGAAGTGTGTTGAGTTTCATGGAGTTTGGAGGAAAAACGTCCAAGAACGTCCATGACGTTCGAAAGATGTGCCTTGAAATGACCTTGTGTGTCTAGGCATGTTTCATCAAGTTTTACGTGTTCGTTTTTGATTAAATTTAAGTGAGAGGTGTTAAAATCATATAAGATCGTTTTTATGTTTGAAATTTCAGATAAAGTATCCCTAAGGACCATCCAAGAGTCGTTGAGGAATGACCCATGTTGGTGGCGAAAACTGCCAAAAGGCAGTCCACCTACGTAAGGCAATCGACGGCCAGTAGCCTGGTCGACGCCCCGTAGGTGCTTGGCGTGGATAAGTACTTATCCTGGGTGCAACCTGTTCCAAGCCTCTGAACCCATTGATGGTTTCCCACACGGCCCGTAACTGGCTTACGCCGCATCGATGGGCAGTCCGTCGATTGGCTTGTTTCTTCGTGCAGTTTTACTACCAAGCTAGGGGTGAATTTGTAAATTCACCCCACTTCCAAAAATATACTTTGGAGGTTACAAAGGGGTATATTGGGTATTTTAACTGTGTATATAGGTGTTAAACACATTGAAGATTTCATTCTTCCAAATCAAAACCCCAAAATCCGTTAAGAAATCTCAAAGACTCCATTCAAGTCCAAAATCAAGGAACAACTTGGATGTGAAGTTTTGAGTTGAAATTATTAATCAAAGTGAAGAATTATCTATATCAAGGTATGGATATTGATCCTTGAAACTCGCTTCATCAAGGATCCCGAATTCTTAAGATGTCTTCAAAGTTTCTAAAGTTGAACAGTCGAATTTCATGGTTCTACCATGGGTTCTTGCATAAATGATTTATAATCATTGAATAATAATTAAATTTATATTTTATTTATGATTTTAACCTAAATTACCTATGAACCCATGAATTGGATGAACCCTAGATTTTGAGTATGTTTTGGGTTAATTTGTATTGATCTAATGTTGATGAATTCTTCATTATTTTATGTGGGCTATTCATTGATGTAATAATTGTAGTAAATTGATATCTATTTTGTATTAGATTGATGAATTTACATTCATTTTACCTAATCAATTGATTATTGTAGTTTTTTTGTTGAATTGTTGGTTATGGCCTTGGGTAAGGGTCTTGTGTTATCGAATTAAGTAAATTGTTTTTGGATTGAAATGTTGAGAATTATGTTGGGGTATGCTTACCTATTTCCTTTAATTTGATGTTATTTATACTTCGATTCTATTGTGATTCGTATGGTCCACTTATGGTGGAAGTGTTACGTGTTTTACTTGCAATTGATGTGGCCTTTGTCGGCATTACTTTATGCAATATGATTATATTGGCCTTGTTGACAAATAATTGATGTAATATGCATATTTTTGTAGTTTTATTATGTGAATCATGAAAATATCTATCTACATGTGGAGTCATATATGTATTTTTCGATTCATCTTGTCTTAAGTGACCATGTTAGACTATGCCTTTGATACTATATGTATAGTGTTAGGGTTGAGAGTCTTGGTTATTCCTACTTGGCTATATGATCCTATTTTCATTAAATATATGATGTGATGATAGTATATAAGATGACTTGAAGATGTTAAGGTTGGTTCTAGGTGATTCTAGAATGACTTTCCTTATGAGTTAAAAGTGAAGTATGTGGTGTCTTGTCTGGGTTGACTTGTGTCCATTGATTGATGTATATATCTTTATGAATATGTGATGTCTTGATTTTGGGTGTTATAACCCTTATTATTGCATGTATGAATGTCATGTGACCTAAATGAACTTAAGAGAGTCTTTTATGTGAAAACCTTGACTTAGTGATAATGTTGAGATTGTTGAAATTGTAAGCCGTAATGGTATCCTTCAATGTAAATAAATGATAGACTTAAGGTTAATTGGCTTTAAAAGAATCTTATTAATCCTTAGGAAAGTCATCATGATCTTGTTGTCACTAATGAGGTAGCCCTAGTGGACCTTGTTTTGTAGGTAAATGTGATTGGGTTATGAACTGTTTATGGAACCCTCTTATGTGAACCTCATGTGTGAATTACTCTATGAGAAACAAGGATAGCACCGAGTGAGTATGGTGAGGGGAAGTAGATCTAATTAAAGAACTGAGACTATATTATAAAGTATGCCCTTCATATTCCTTTACCATGTGCCTACATGGGATGTGTCTATGTTTTACCCTTGGCAAGTAGAACAACCTCATCAGAGTAGGATAGAACTCCGAATTCCATGTCTTGATATCATGGTCTATGTCGGTTATTGCCTATTATTATCATATGGAATACCTATTATCATTAGAGAAGTTTATGAGGTTTAGGTGGTGGTATGGGACTCTATCTAGACAATGCACTACAGACTTTGAAGATGTTAGTTGGAGAACCTAGGCCTTGTCCAAGACAATAATTTGAATGTCTTTTAAGTGAGCTATAAGTCTTAATTAACTACTGAACTAATGACTTATGTTTATAAGTATGTAACGAATAAGTACCTAACCTAAAGTGACTTAAGGATTCCTTAGCTAGAGTATGATGAGGGCATAGGAGATGATCTCTTCATGTCTTATCTTTGGAAGTCTTGAGGATGAATCTAATTAGGGAAGATGTTTTGTGGTGTCGACATGATCTAAGCCTTAGGTAGTCATAAGGATTATTTAGGTAATCTTGAAGAGGTCACTATGGACGTTATCTTCTTGAATTACTTAAGTAGGTCTTTTGATAGACTTTGGAAGGATAATGTCATTTATTGTATGTGTTGGTGTATTAAATGAGAATGACTCTATTCTAGGGAGTCTATAGGATCTTTTAAGTGTGTGTGTAAGGGATTTTATGGGTGGTCGCTTCACAACTCATTCAAGTGAGACTTAGAGTCACCTTTTGTAGAAGAATCTTACCTTGATGTTATGATGATTTGTAAGTGCGTATGAAGTGCGTATATGACTCATTATAAGCAATCTTAAGGGTCGTTTAGGCACATCTAGAGAGGGTGTATGGGCGTTCTCTCTTAGTGTGACATAATTGAATCTTAGGATTGCTTTTAGTGAGGGAATTACATGATAGGCTTTGTTTAATGGAAGGTAAAGTGATTCACTATATTAGTGAAGGAATTCACTGTACAGTGATTTGAGTTCACTAGAAAGTATTCTCTAAAAATGTGATATTTTGTTTAATCATTTTCCTATGTATTTCTAAGTTGTTAAATGTTGTTCTTATTATTATAATATAATTTTTAAATGAAAAGCTACATATTTCCAATAAATGTCCGTTTTCATGATTTATATGCATAATGCAATACTTAGTACATGTGGTTGTACTAACTCTATGCTTTTATCTATCTCTATAGTTCTTGGTAGGTGAAGAGCATTTGGGAAGTGAAGACTTAGACCGTAGAATCATTCAAGAGAAGTTGAAGTATGTCCTCATTTGACTCGAGGGAATATATGTTTTTTATGTTTCGTATTGAAATATTGTAATAAACTAAGTATTTCTATAGTCGTAATTTGTATGGGTCGTGTCCCAAGTATTCTTGTGACTTAAGATCATGAGATTGAGACTTTGTATTTCCTATGACTTTATATGAAAGAGAGTTTTAAAAACTATGATGTGTTTTGTGAAAAGTTTTCATTCCGCACTACTTTTCACTATGTTTATGCTGTTAATTTATATGTAAGGGCTTGTACGAGACCTCCGAGAGCTGTCTCGATTTGTTTCTATGTTTTTAAATGTTGTTATTATGATTAGAATATGATTTTTAAATGAAAAGATGCATATTTCTAATTAAAGTCCGTTTTCAAGATTTTTATGCATAATTACATGCTTAGTACATATGGTTGTACTAACTCCATGCTTTTATCTATCTACATATTTCTTCGTAGGTGAAGATCTTTGGGAAGACTACTTATATTTAGAATATCATTCAAGAGAAGTTGAAGTATGTCCTCACTTGACTCGAAGGCATATATGTCTTTATGTTTTCCATTCAAAGTATTGTAATTGACTGAGTATTTCTATATTCGTATTTTGACGTATGGGTCGTGTCCCAAGTATTCTTGTGTCTTAAGATTATGAGATAGAGACTTAGAATTTACTATTACTTTTATATGAGAGATTTTGAAGACTATATTATGTTTTATGAAAAGTTTTAATTCTGCACTAGTTTTCGCTATGTTTATTTGATGAATGATTTGAAAGGTCCTATATAAGACCTCTGAGAGGTGAAGTACACCGGTTACAATCCGAGATTGTACCCTAACATGTAGGATGTGGTCTTGGGATGTGACATACCACATATATACAAAGGGAATCACTAAACACTTTTAAGCACATATTTTTAGGGTAGAATGCTTCCATAGGTAGTCACTAGGAATTTCAAGTTCAAATCATATCATAAGGCTACCATCATACAAAACCATATAGTAAGACATTATTCACAAAACAAACTCATTCTAACCATAATAACTTCTAGCATGCTTTAACTATATCATGACATACATTTCTCAATGTAACATGCTATTTAACATAAGTTTTCATATATAGCCATAATTGGCATCACATCATCAAAACATGAATTCACCTTCACACATACTCGTTCAAACAATAAAACCAAGATAAAAATTTAAACTCACCTTTTCTCCCTCAAGCATAAAAATAATCTCATCAAAGCAATCATTTCTAAAAGACCACCGGACAAGAAAACATAAGAGGGAGATCTTATAGAGTTAAATTCTATGGCACGATATGAGGATGATAAATTAGGGAAACTATATCTTCCTATAGCCTCTCATTACATTTGATGTGTTGGGACTCACCACAAATAATACAAGACTCTACTAGACGTTGCATTATCAGACTTCTTGCACCCCAAACCACTTTTAAAAACTGTACTATGATAGCACGTTTGTCACATCCTAGGAGCACCCTCTAGAAGTAACGTGGTGTATTTGTCTTCTTGGAGCTCTCATACAAGACCATAGTTATCTTTCATCGGATCGACATAGTAAATTTAGCAAAAAATTTAAAACTTTTCATAGCACATCATATGCTAGAATCATCACTTCGTCTATACATAAAATATAAGTCATAATACATATTTAGACACTAAGTATATTTTCCATCTTAGACACAAAACCCTTAGAATACATTAGGGACACGACCCTTAAAACATAAGACATAACTATATAACTTTTAGTAAAGTTTACATTAAGACAGGAGTAGGGAATCCTTGGAACATAAGGACCCCTTTCCTTGATCTTGGGAATCATATATAAAGATCCTCAATGATACACATCCTTTAAGCATCAATAACCTACTTTTTCAGTAAAAAGTAGAGAAGAATGGGATTAGTACAAGAATGCACTAAGTATGGCAACCATGCATTTCAAAAGGGACATTTTCTTGAAACCATGCTTCATGCATTTTTTAGTATACCTTCATAAAACCTTTAGACAATTGCCTTTATAGCATTCACATAGTTCATATAAACATATTCAAAGTCCAAAAATCACATAAGATCACATATAGAATATATTGCATTTTAAAGCACATTACCTTAAGCTACATCAAATCACACATATATTTACTTCTTTGCATATACATCATTATTCGAACTTGTTCATGACCCCAATCTTAGTCTACTAATGCAATGCACATGTGAAGTCACATAACCCTACACATGCTTAGTACACTCTTCATGAGACCACAAACGTTAGCATTCAATTCATACATCAACTAGTAAGTGGAGACAAGTTCAATCATGTCAATACAAGACCTTCATCATATGGTCATTTAGCCCAACATAGTCCATATAATTAGAAGATCACATATCATATATTCATACCATGCATACCTTCATAATGAGTAGACCAATACTACAAAGTCATGCATATGGACAAATCATAATCATACATATTAGGTCACCTTCCTAGGACTTGGTAAGGTAATACTTAGTCAATGTCTAGATGGGTTCATTGCTTTATCCTATTGTAAGTAACTTACTTAAGACCTCCTAGTTAAGATCCCATTTATTTACCTACATTGCCACTTTACTTTAGGGAAACTATATCTTTAACCGACACTAAGATCATGGTTGTTAAACATGTAATTTGGTGTTGTAGAGACTTACACCAATGTAAGGTGTTCTTACCTAGACAAGGTAGAACATTAACACATGATAGCATATTAAGTGATATCACATTGCTAGATCCTATGTGGCAAGCATAGTTATGGAACTTGGAGGTACATGTCTAAACCCTCGTTATGCCAAGATTAGGCATTGTAGTTATTCACTCATGGAAACCCTATTTATGCCTATTGAGGCATTGTGGTTATCCACATCATGAGATTTATGATGACCTACCTCCCCACATTTGTGAAGGGACACACACTCATATTCTAGTTCACTCGGTGCTAAGAAAAGTACCCTTTATTAAAAACCTTTATTAGCATTATGTTATAAAATGTAGGCTTAGGAGATTCACTCCCCATATTCATATCTCATAGGTTATAGATGAAGGTTCGTGAACATAAATCATGTGATAAGATCCTTTCACAAGGACATATCATATATATTAGCACTATCTAGTTTAGGATACACTTGAGCACACCTTTCAAGGATCCTCTATTGACTAGATCATCATTCATGTGTGTGTATATATACATGTTAGCAAACCTTTCAGATAACAACTTAAGTCACACATGTTCATACATCAATGCGTAAGTCTATAAGTGTGACCATATGAGCAATCTTTTCATATTAACACATCAAGACACTATGCACATTCATACTTCATCATATCATATACTTAACATCATAGCATAGAAGACATATTCATGACATACCCATTCTTTCAGTTGCATGTAGATAGAAACCAAACCTTAGGAACTATCCTATGAAGATACACATGTGCAATGCATAGGCAAAGTCTCATATCCTTCAGCATACTAGTACACCATTCAAGTCATCAAAATTAAGGAATACATAACATACTTCACATACATATACTTTTCATTCATAGTAGTAGACACTTGTGAATATGAGAACTACCTTCATTTAGACACCATGACCTATACTTCTAGTAATATGCATGTAAGGTGAGTGTGTGTGTACATTGGTCAACGTAATAACCTAATGGATATAACCAAAACATTGAGGCAGACACCCTCTTAGACCATAATACTCTTCTAAGCATAAACAACATAACACACAATAGCATAAGATCCAAGCAAACTTCATATTACACTTAAGACTCCTAACTTCCGCTATTCATGCATTCACATAGGGGTACATGTGTAATTGATTAATAAACATGTTAACTCATCAATGGAATCACCTATACATTACCCTAACATGGACATACTCATGTCTACACAATAGCCATACAACCTAAATCAAAACTAGATTAGGAAAGTAGTCACAAGCTTCACATAGTATCATCATAATCACATGTTCATATATTCATCAATTTTCCTTCATGTACATGGCCAACACATATTTTGATTGAAAATAAAGTAAAAACCACCATCATAAGTCGACCATACCACATAATGTCATACAAGGCTTCGTCAACATTACTATAAAGAAAAAGAGAAGTAGAAGAGTAGAGAAATTCTTACCAATCCTTTAGCCTTTGGTCATCAATGACCATTACTACTATTTTATCAATAAATCAAATATAGGGCAGTAGCTTAAGGTACCATAATCATACATGAAGTTAAACATAAGCTACTACAAGGCCATGCTACAACTAGTACAACATATCATTAACATGCTAGAATGTAGAAGGACACAGACCATCAACCAACTTTACTTGCATGGATTATAGATCATATTTAATCAATAATATCAAACCAAGGTACTATATAATCATACACATAATTTTATCGAAATCGTGCTTAACGCTCTTCAAGATCAAGCTACTATCGTAGGCATTAATCTATCAATTCAATGTAAAGTAGAGAGAATAGGCCATCTTATAAATTTTCCCAAAGTTTTAGTCATAAATCATATTTGAAAAATAAAGTACATGCTAGGAAGTATCTAATTAAATCATTGTCTAGATGAGACACTACTACAATTGCCAATACGGTCGAATTCACTATAAGCATGGTTCAAATTAGAAATTCATGGAAGGTAAGTTTACATAGACTAATCCTATTCAAACTATCATGAACTGACCCATATTGGATCCATTACATATAATTCATACTCTCACAACATTATAGGCAGCAGCTACAGAAAAATTAACAATGCTTAATTCATATAACAACTACCTAATGTCAATATCTCAAGTTACTACTTGATAGACTAGAAGAACCTATATAAATTAAAACGAAGCCTTCTTTATTTAGATCATAAAAAGTTTATATGCACAATTCAACCATGGTGTTAACCCAAGGCAGTAGTTACAAACATCTTAACATAATCAAATTCCACTTTTATACATTTGAAGATCAATGTTATAGTGATCACATAGAGGCATAGGCTAGTCATTTTTGATTCTTCATACATTGATTCAAATGGATAATTCATCGACAATTCACCATCAATATACATACTAGACATTAGAAATAAGCCTATTAACATAATTGAATCACAACTCGACATGCATAAGATCAAGTTCATAAAGCCATACATAGGCTAAAATCTAGTTTTTGAAAGATCATGGGTTCATCATGCAATAGGATTGAAAATCACGTCCAAATAAATATATAATTATCAATACATTCATATTATGCATTTGAAATAAATTTAAGAAATAACTCATGGCTAGAATGAATAAGAAAAACTTGATCATAATTTTCTCTTTGAAAACTTTGAGATTAATTCTCTAGATGGAAGGATAACTAGAGATGAAGGATAATATCTAAAACTTGATGATTCATCTATGTAAATAGAAGCTCGGAGCTGTTCTTGAGCTTCACCAACAATGGAGGTTCTAGAGAGAATATTTTTGGAGGGAAAAGTCTTATTTCGTGAATTGTATTGGGAGTGGGGTTGATCACGTTTTTAATCCCATATATACACACAAAATAATCTAAATAATCCTATTAGAATCAGTTTAGGACGTGGGGTAAATTTCCAGTTCACCCCTCAAAAAAAAACAGACGCAGGCACCAGTTTACAGGCATCCATCGACGAAGCAATCGACTGGTCGTAGGTCAGTCTACTGGCCGTCCTTTGGCTTCCAACGATTGGTACTCAGCCAACTTTTGGGTTGATACCTGCCCAAGATAAGTAATAATAGATGAGAACTCACCAACGGGATTTTGGTTGACCAATTGGCCGTCGTTTGGTCCGTCGATTGACACTGCCAAGGCAGTGTCTCGACCAGTCTTGGCTCCCTCTTGTGGGTCCTTTTACGGGGCCCTTTAAAAGACGTACCTGGATGTTTCAAACGTTAATATGAACCTAAAAAATTTTAATACCTTCCATATAAGTTTCATCCAAAAAAAACACCTGCAACTCGTCCAAACAGGCTAGGCCCCATCAAGACACACATTGAGCGTCTTAAGTGCTATATTTCAAACGCCCTGGACGTTTTTGGTCGTTTGACCTCCAAACTTCTCAAACTCCATATACCATCTTTAAACATCATTATAAATTATTTTAATACTTCATAACCTCATGAAATATAGTATATAATCACGCATGGACACATGAGACACATAGGTGACTAGTCGTCGAACGTTTGGGACGTCCCTTGATGTTCGACTTCCAAATAACTTAAAACTTTACACACTGACACTAAAACATATTATAAGTCATTTTAGAACTATATAACCTTAAACTAACATGTTACTCTCTAGACACCCTAACTCATTTTGGGGTCTTACAATAGGCCATAGGAACCTAACCCCTTGTATATTCATATCATTAGCTCATTAGGAATCGCATGAGAATATACTTTTAATATAACCCTGATGTGTGAGATCAACAGATTATCATCATCTTATCGTAATAAAGAACATTTGCAATACATAGCCAACCTTATATCATTTCATCTTAAATATAGTCTCACCTCTTCACGCAATCAATAAATTTAAATGGCATTATCATACCAACAGATACTTAATAGAATCACAAGACATGATTCAATTGAACTACATCACTAAGTACAAGCCATCACAATTGATGTGAAGGTTCAAGATCAGAAAGTCTTACAAATTCTCCTTCAACAAGCCATCATTACTGGTCTTACCCTCAACCAATCCAATTTAATCATAAATAGGTCGAATAAAATCATTCAATAGTAATTAACACAATAACTAGCTCAATTGTATTAATACAAACCAATTCAATATGAGTTCATAACCTAGGGTTAGGGAATTTGGGTCAATTCATGATCTATTCACATACTAGGTTAATTCATCAAGAACAAATTTAATTGAACCAAAATACAATATTATCTAATCATAATAACCAAAAAATCATAAACAATACAATGTAAGAGATCAAATTGGTATAAGGAAAAAACCCAAATGGAATGATCTTTTTGTTGACTAATTTTAGAATAACTCTCTGGGGAAATGAATCCCAAAGGTGAAAGGATCCCATACCTTGTTAAACTTTAAAGATCGATGGAGAAAAGAGGCCTTATTTCTTCCCTAGAACCCTTAGACGTTGGTCTTCTATGAAGTTTCCTTTGGAGAGAGAAAGTAGAGAGAAGGAAGAGCAATTTGGGTTTGGGAACTGTGAGGTGTTAGGTGAGGTTTAGGCTTATGATAGTTTATATAGTTTCTTAAATAATATAATTCACTAACCCTTAAACCCTAAGTAATCATGTAACTAAATAACTTAATTGTATAACCCCTTTAAAAACTTAACAGAATAAGACCTGACCTTCTAGACCGCGACCTACGGGTACTAGTTCAGTCGGTGACCATGACCCCCACCGTCCTTCACAACCATTGTTTTTGTAAGAGAATATATAATTTTTCCTTTTTGGAAAAATTGTTAAGTGTCCATTGACAGAGGCATCGAAGCCTCATCGATTAGCCTACGCTCCACCGATGGTTGGCATAGGTACTGCTGTCGTTTGAATGTTTTTTGGTTATTCGGGGAGGGTTCTCCTCAAGGACCAATTGGGTGGTCCTCGGGAAGTCGTAACTAGATGTTTCGACTTTAAATTTATTTTAATACATGATTGACACCTTCTCACCAAATTTCACCAGATTCCGTCTCATAAAACCTTGTAAAATAGGCTAAGGCACACTAGCATTTCTTTGATTAGTCTCCGATCATCATGGACGTTTCTTGACGTCTTAAAACTGCCTAAATGAATCATCAACAAAATATTATACTTTAAAATGGTGTTAGAACCCTTAGACACTCAAGCGAGGCTCTAGATTAGGTCTTAGACATTCGGAGTGTTTCATTATCACCCCTTGGGAAACATTCATCCCCGGATGACACTAAAATCTTTTGAAAGGAAAGTATAGATCAAATCCTAGCATCCAAATAACAACAACAACATAAAAACATGAGGTACAACACAAATAAACATGGCATTTACACATAGGAAATAAAAACATTAATTTCTTTACATAAGGGCTTCATATCATAACATAAGGAATTTCCTTCTCTATAACAACATGAGCTCAACAACACATAAAGAGTCATTTATGCCAAAATTCATTTCAAAACAGATCAACATGCTCAATATCACTTCATAATGGTAACAACTTACAAAATACACCAATATGCGCAATTCCAGCAAAATAACATCTTTTCATTGAATCTCATTTTAGAAAAACTTTTACCTTAATTATGCAGGTCTTTGCAAAACAAGGAAAATTCAATTCTACTTATTATTTGAGTTATTAGTAGGAACTACCAGCCTTAAATAGCAAACAAATGAGGATATCGGGACTTCACTTCGGTCTCAGCCTCCCATGTTGCTCCCTCAACTAGTTAGTTCTTCCATAATACCTTTATTTGTTGATCAAGAATTTCAACCAAAACCTATTCATAGGAGAGGTTCTCATCCGCTCCTACACCTTCAATAGGATAAATAGACTGGGGGTCACCAATGCACTTCTTAATCATGGTACATGTAATACGGGATGAACCAAACATAGATAACTAGGTAATCTCAACTCGTATGCACCATAATAAACCCTTTGCTAAATTTCATAGGGACCCACATAATGTGGACTTAACTTCCCCTTCTTGCAAAATATCATCACCCCTTTCATGGGTGAAATTTTCAAGTACACCATCTCACCTTTTTCAATCTCGAACTCTCTTATCCTATTTGCGGCATAAGACTTTTTCCGGCTATTGGCTATTTTAGACCAGTTCCTTATGATATGAACTTTTTCCAAAGTCTTTTCATTAAAATCGTAACGAAAATGTGAGGACTCGCCAACTTCAAACCAACCAATAGGAGATCTATACTTCTTACCATACAAAGCTTCAAAAGGAGCCATGAATATAGTTGAATGGTAACTATTGTTATAAGAGAACTCGACCAAAGGCAAGTATTCATCCTAATTTCCCATGAAATCAATTACACAAGCCCTATGCATATCCTCAAGGGTTTGAATAGTATGATGTGCTTGACATCCGTTTAGGGATGAAAAGTGGTGCTTAATTTCACTTGTGTACCTAACCTTTTTTTGAACGACCTAAAAAATTGAGACGTAAATTGAGCACCTCTATAAAAAATAATGGATAAAGTGATATCATGAAGACACACAATATCATTGATATAGATCCTTTCAGAATCTTCTTTTAAATAAGTATACTTAACAGGGATAAAGTGAGCCGATTATGTCAACCTATTCAAAACAACCCATATATAGTCATTTTTCCTTTGTGTTCGAGGTAAACCCACTATGTAGTCCTTATTATTGTCTTCCAACTTCCAAGCGCGAACATATAAGATGTTAATCCTTCTGTTGTTTGCAATTCAGACATTTTGCAACAAATTCCCCTATGACTCTGTTAAGCCCATCCCACAAAAATACTTTTTTAATGTCATCATACATCTTTGTAAAACCTGGATGAATCGAATTATGGGAACCATGAGCTTCTTCCACGATATAATTTCTCAAAATCATCGACATTGGGTACACACAACCTCTCTTGGTACATCAAAACCCCATCCCCCTAAGGAGAATAATTCATTAAGCTTTCGATTAACCGATCTCTTTAACTCAATAAATGATAGATCAAGGTGTTTCATAGTCTTCAACTCAACCATCAAAGACAATTCTTATTTACTGTGGATCATAAAACCACCATTAGGAGAATCATCAAATCTAACACCCAAATGAGCAAGACTATGGATATCTTTCACTAGCTGTTTCATGCCCTTTTCAACATGAGACACACCATCCATTGTCATACGACATAGAGCATCCGCAACCAGATTGGCCTTGTAGTGGTTGTAGAGAACACTCATGTCGTAATCTTTTAACAATTCCAACCACCTTAATTGTGATAGATTTAACTCTTTTTCAGTAAAAACATATTAAAGATTCTTTTGGTCGACATACACATCAACATGAACACCATAGAGGTAATGCCTCTATATTTTCAAGGCAAAAACCACAACCGCTAACTCAAGATAATAAGTTGGGTAGTTCTTCTCATGATCCTTGAGTTGCCTAGAAGTATATTCTATATACTTCCCGTGTTGCAAAAGGAGACAACCTAATCAAACTCGTGATGCGTAACAATATACGTCAAAACCCTTGCTATCCTCCGATAAAATAAACAACGGAGCGGTGGTAAGTCTATCTTATAAAATTTGGAAGCTTATTTCACAAGCCTCTGACGACTCAAATTACATATTCCTTTGGATCAATTTATTTAAAGGAGATGCAATGGACGCAAAACCGTCCACAAACCTGCTATATTACCCGGCTTGGCCCATGAAACTTCTTATGTTGGTTTGAGCCAAAGATTTAGTCCAATTTCTAACCACCTTGATTTTTTTTGGATCATCCTCTAATCTCTCGCTAGAGACTACATGACCAAGAAATGCCCCCGACCTTAACCAAAACTCTCACATGATATACTTGGAAAATAGTTGTTGTTCCTTCAAGACTTATAACACTACTCTCAAATGCTCCATATGATAACCCTCATTTTTTGAATACACAAATAAATCGCCAATGAAAGAAATGACAAATGAAACTAGGTAGTTTCGGAACACCCTATTCATTAAGCTCATGAATGCCGTTGGGGCATTACGCAACCCAAAAGACATCACCTTAAACTCATGGTGACCACATATTTTTTTGACAAGTCCTTTGGAATATTTTTATCTCTAGCCGTAAGTTGGTGATATCCCGACCTTAAGTCAATTTTGGAAAAGCAGCTTGCCCCTTGGAGTTGATCAAATAAGTGATCAATAAGATAAAGATGATACTTATTTTGAAGGTCACTTTATTGAGTTGCCGGTAGTTAATACACATCCGCAGCGATCCATCCTTTATTTTCGCAAATAGACTGGAGCACCCCATGGTGAAATACTAGGTTGAACAAAGTCTTTGTCTATTAAATAATTAAGTTGAGCCTTCAACTCTTTAAATTCGGTCGTAGCCATCTGATAAAGAGGAATTGAAATGGGATTTGTATCCGGTAGCAAGTAAATACAAAAGTTAATTTACCGTTCGGGAGGAATTCTAGGAAAATCATTAGGAAAGACCTTAGGAAAATGACGGGTTCATTAGGAAAATGAAACTTAACTACGATTGTCGTACCATCTGTGGAAGCAAAACAATCATGCACCCAATACATACCCAAAATAACATAAAAATCCACCATATCAAGTTCTACTAATTCAACATGAGTAACTATATTGGGCAATATTATAGGATATTTTCTATATACCCTTTTTGCAACCACCGACTCACCTACCGGGGTAGTCATCATAAAAGTTTCATTCAATGTATCTGGAAAAATATCAAACTTTCTAACTACCAAAGGAGTAACAAATGATAAGGTAGAACCCGGATCATGTAAAGCATAATCATTTATAGAGAAGAATTGTAACACACCGGTCACCACATCGGGAGAACACTCTTGTTCACCCCTTAAGAGGATAGCATAAAAGCGAATATTTTTTGCGGCATCAACATTGGACCCACCTCCTTGAGTTTTTCCACCAATCTTGTCTTGCCTGTTAATATTAGGGCAATCTCTAACCTTGTGACCCTCTTTTCCACAACTAAAGAAATTTCCCATCCCTACTAGAAATTCAGTATAATGTTTCTTACAATACTTGGAACAAGTTAATTTTATCACTTGGTGACTTTAAACTTTCATCCTTTTGGGACACAGAGTTAGACACCCTATCATCACGAGCCTTAGGAAATTTTGAAGGAACTTGATTGGAGAAACTCTTCTTAAATTTAGGCTTTTCTTGAATTTCCAGCCTTACCTTTGAAGAATCACTTTAAAAAGACTTTCCCCCATTGGACTCTATATTCCTCCTCCTTAATGTACTTTCTTCCACTTATTGACCATGAACCATGATACGAGAGATATTCATATTATCATGAAACATAGCCGAATGACATTATTCAACCAAGCCATCAGACACTCCTTTAAGAAAACGACTCATCTCATCCCTTGGGTTAGACACCAAGGAAGGAGAATATTTCGACAATTTAGTAAGCCTCAAGGAATAGTCAAGTACACTCATACCTCCTTGACGAAGGTTGATGAATTCTTCAACCTTAGCTTTCCTCAACACTCTAGGAAAGAACCGATCAAGGAAATTTCTCTCGCAGATATCCTAAGTCACCAGACCACATATTAGCAACTTATTACCTTCATTGGGTGTATCAAATTTGCACCATATCCTTGAGTTAATAGGCGGCCAACTCCTACTTTTCACCCGTAGTTACTCCCATAGAAAATATCATATTATCGACCTCATCTTGGAAATCTTGATTGTTTTCACCTGCCTTTGACCCGTAGAACATAGAAGGGTTCATCCTAGTAATGTCTCTTAAACGAGATCTCATGGTACTAGCATGTTGAGGCACTAGGGTCCAACCTCCCGATTCACTTGGGTCGTCATGGCTTGGACTTCAGAAGTGACGAAGTTAGCTTGCGAAGTCATGTCTTGTGCCAAATTGAGAAAAGTTGACCTTATCCACATTGGTGGAGGAACCACTGAAACTTGATCACCCATCTCAACTTTTTCAAGTGGAGGGACTTTATTGTCTTGCGGAGGAGCTTGGTTGTCTTGAGTCCCACATTAGCAATCTATTTGTCGGACCTTCGTGCAGATTCTCTTCTAATTTTAATAACTATAACCACAATAAAAGGCTTAGGTGAAAATAACCCACAAAGTAGACTATAGAGGCACGGCATAGGATTATAAAAAGATGATGATTTCCTAAGCATCATATAGTTTCTCATTCATATTTGTGGTTCGTTTCACAATTATAATTGTGAATATATTTAGACATGGTTTAGTGAGACATCAATCCTAAAGATATTTAATCTCATGCTCTGATACAAAGTTTGTCACATCCGTGGAGCACCCCCTAGAAGTAACTGGTTGTGTTGTTCTCAAAATAAACTAAGACTAACCTCTTAGAATTCGTCATTAAATTTCATAGGTTAAATAGCAAAAAATTTAAAATTTTTAATCTACTTCGACATTGAGGTTTACATAGACTTGTAACTTATACATAATCTATACATCGGGAGCTTACATAGACTCATCACATTAGAAGCACAACATATGCTTCTACTTTTATTTCACATACATAGTACAACAATATAATATCATAGGAAGTCTAGGATAAGTCTCACATATAAACCATCTAAGTCAAAAACAACCTCCAGTCATATCCCTTACTTTACTTCAATAAAAGACACATATAGGCATATACACCAATTTTCATCAAATGAAATGGAAAGAACTAAATGTCTTTAAACTAGAACAACATCATTAGCTAGATACTGGAATTTTCCTTGGATAGTGAGGATCTACTAAAATTATATAGTTAGAATAGAAGTATCTTCATATGGCTCTTCTAGAAGCTCAATGGTCAGAAAGTACATAATTGTGGAAATCTAGAAATATAGGTTAGTAGACACTTGTACTAAGTATGGGAATATACACCTAAACATTTGAAATCATGCTAAAAGGGAAATTTATTTAAAAACCATGCCAAGTTACTTTGAAAATACTAATACACAATCAAGAACACATATAACCCAATAATAATATATTCCTTAAGACAAAACCATATACAATACAAGATCAACATCATCAAGTAGAAACAACTCCAAATGTGTAATAGCATAATTGAATACCTAACCAACCTAACTCTACATATTATAACAATTAACAATATACAAGAGTTCATAACATTATTACATATGCAACACCCTTACACATAACCCACCATAAAGTTTACAAGTGCAATGACCAAGTGAAGCCCTATAACCTTACTCAACCCAGTAAACCAAAGATCACAAGAAATGCCTAACCTTACATAATATAGTATCAAGAATATTCATCATGATATTTAGGAATATAGACAAATAGTATGTTCATGAATGAAATAACATCATGTAGGATCATCGACATGCAATCTCAACATATGCATAACATTTAATTTATAAGACATAAGAACAACCTTCTAGGACTTCTCTCAAGGCCAACTAGTGCAATGTATTGGTAGAGTCCCATATCCCTACCTAGACTAAGTCAAAACCCTTAAGTCACCCTAATTATTATGTACTTTTTTACTTCATTTTACCTTTGGGAACACTTGCCTTTACCGACACAGACCACATGAGATAAATGTGGAATCCGGTGTCATTAAAACCTATACCGAAAGAAGGTGGTCTACTTGCCAAGCTAGTACCAAAACATTAAAATAGCATTTAGGTGGATCAATTAGCTAGTGTTCCTAAGGAGGAAAGATAATTCAAGAACTAGGAGACATGTTTTAGAACCACTTTATACCATTGGCAATGTAATATCTACCTGATGAGTACAAGAGTGAGCCTACCTTCCCTACATTGGGAGGGACACGCCTCACGACTAGATCACTTGGTGCTAAGCTATAGTCTCTTTTGAAGTGTTTTATGTTTTCCATTAACAATCATAGCTTAGTTTAGATCATTTGAAACTAACCCCATGAATATTCATAGTCATTATATCTTTAGGAATTATGTGAGAACATCCTTTTTATACAACACTCATATGTGAGATTAACATATATCATCATCATGTCATAATAAGGCACATAAGTAATTCACAACCAACCTTATATCATGACATGTTAATAATAATCTTAAAATTAATATAATGAAGACATTTAAGTTGAATAATCATAGAAAAACCAACTTAATCGAATCACAAGATATGCTTCAATTGAACTTCATCACCAAGTACTAGCCATCACAATTGAAATAAAAGGTTCAAGATCACAAAGTCTTACCAATTCTCTTTTAACAGCCACCATCCATTGTATTACTATCAACCAACAAATTTCATCAAACAGGGTTAGGGAATTGGGGTCAATTCATCACCTATTACATCAATAATAATCAATTCAACATGAGTTCATAACCTAGGGTTAGGGAGTTGGGGTCAATTCATCACCTATTCCACATACTAATTTTATCGTCAAGAACAACAATAATTGAATAATAATGAATCATAATATAACCATAATAATCATTAAAATCAATAACAATACATTTTGAAAAATCAAATTCAGATTAGAAAAATACCCATGTTCATATCATCTTTTGGAAATCAATTTGAAAGAACCCTTTGGGAAAAGGAATTCGAAAGGTAAACGGTTCTCATACCTTGTTAATATTTGAAGATTGATGGAGGAAAGTTAAATTCTTTATAAGGTAGAACCCTATTGACCTTGGTCTTCTGTGGGGTCTTCTTTGGGACAAATAATGTATAGAGAAGGAAGAGGATTTGAGTTTTGCGAATTGAAGAGAGTTTGTTTAGTTTAATGAGAAATAGGAATTTTATACTCACATAACTGACAAAAATAGTCACACATTAACAATTAATTAAACCCCTAATTAACTAACTAAATAAAATACATCATTAAAATTTGGACAATAACTCACAGGGCTGACCTACGAGACCCCGACCTATGGTCTGTAAGTTAGTCAACGCCTGCTGTAGAGACTGTCCTACACGTCCTTCGACTGTGTCACAAACTTGTTAATAGACCTTTCTCTGCCATTTATCTAAATGTTTAACGATGGATTCATCAACTGTGCTTAACGACTGTTCGTGGGAAGTCGTATTCAAACGTTTCAACAATGTACACACTATAACACTAGATTGACATCTTTGTACAAAATTTAATAAAATTCTGACTCATAACACCTTTTGAAATAGGCTAAGGCACACTAACACGTACTTCACTAGTCTCCGAACGTCATGGGCGTTTCTTGATATCTTCCCTCTAAATCATTCTTAGTGGGTTATTAAAATTATTTTATGTGTTATAACTATGTTTCAAGCCTTGGATACTCATGTGAGGCTCTATATTAGTTCTTGGAATTTTAGAGTGTTACACATTGTTTCATGTATCAAGTAGAGGGATGTAGGTTTCACAACTGGAGTCTAGACCCCAGACGAGACAGGCGTCATTGACCTCTCAAAGGTTGCAGACAAGCCTACATACATCATCGTTATTTCATATAGGTTAATTTTAGGGGAAAATTTCATCTTTTTCTTACTTAAAATTCATATAAGACATTCTACTTAAACTCATAAACGTTCACAATCAACCATATAATTTTAAGATCATCAGATAAAAGAAATAGTTCAACACTGCATTAAGTGTATACTTGCCAAAATGGCAACAATACAATGTCTGAAATAAAATGAGAAAGAAACTCTAGTGGAACATACTCCACTAACTTTAACCTATATCTAAGCTAGAATATAATGGGCAAGCTTACTTGAAAGCATGAGGGCCTACCAAGTCCGGATGAATACTCCACGTCTGGATAGTTGCAGCGTCGTATCGTAAGCGCTGGCGTCCGCCTCTGCCTGCACCTAAAAGTATAGAGTTGTATGGGATTAGTACACACTTGTACTAAATATGGATATCTGCAATCACACACCAAGGACATGCATGAATAAGAAGAGCTCTCTACGAACGATATGAATTATAAAAAGTCAGTGGACTTGCCAAAATATGATTAGGAAAGTCATGCTATGAGAGTAACATGCATCATCGTATTTATCATTTTGCAAACAGCGCGTAACATATTGCACATATCATTACATATAGTTCATATCATTCTATCATATGCAATGAGACCATGGAATCATGGAATTAACATTTGGACTTCACAAAATGAGGGCTCAACCTATGGGACCTCAACGAGGGAGCCTTTTTTAGAAAACATAGAGTTTGTTTCATTCATTCGTACGTACTTCATTTTCATTGTTTCATATACTAGTGCAACCACCAGTTATAGCTAGGATGTAGTTTAAGAATCTCATCGGGTTCACTGTGCAATGACCAAGAATAACCTAGCGTCATTAATTAAGTCTATCTCACCTCTTGATTATCGTATCCTAACACCTTTGGTGTCGTTCGTTTTATTATGTGTATTATTTGAGGCTTACTTAATTCTTTCTTTGAGAACTTTAACCTTAACCTATAAAAACATATGAGCATCATGAAATCCAGTGTCCGCCTCACACCGAAAAGTGGCCCAGAAATGCTAGCGTATATAAGGAGTCGAACCCATCTAGATCCCTATATTGGAAGTATAGGTTGATTGACTATGAGATATAAGGAGAACCATACCCGGCATGTCGGACAATATGAACCTCCGCCCTTCCCGATGGAAGGCATCACCATTCATAGCTAGCCTATCGGTGCTTAGCATAAAGTTCCATTACATTCAACTCATACATCATGGAAGATGTCTTCTAGCATGAGGACATCATAGCTCATTAGATGATTTCTCATCTCATCAATAGTATTAAGTATGCATTAACTTCAATACTTTTATTAGAGTGTTCATAGAGACTGGTCTCTTCATTAACTTTACACTCTTATAGGTGAGAACGTCTTGGAAACATTTACTTAGGATCATTTGATATTCCTCTTACCTTTTGATTTAGCCTCTTATCATGTTGCACCACATTTTTTAACTTTAGCATATTAACCCTTTATAATTACTCACCGATTTACGTGAATGTTCTTTTCATCATATGTCAATGAGCATGGACTTTTAGTGTATTTCACACTCTTACTTAACACTTATAGGGTCTCATCATTCATCACATAACATCTTAGGTTCACTCTCTTTATAATGTATGCTGGACTTTGGAGTCCACACAGACAAGCCATGTGGCTTCATTCATAGTTCATTTAAGCAATTCATATTGCCCAAGATTATGTGGTACAAGACAAATGTGTCTTGTAAGTATGCCAAGGTCTCAATTTGATTATTATGGCCAGCATTCATTATTTATTTAATCACGTAAGACTTATGTGTCAACACGGAATTGGGAAAGGGAAACCGATTAAGAATACCTTGAGTAACACTTAAGCTTGCAGTAAACTTGATAATTGCAATTTTCAGATTTGGGGGACCCTAGTTTGATCCCGATCACTCCCATAATATTTTCCAATCTTTTTCACCTCTCTTTTTTGTTTATGGAAAGGAGGTTGTGGGATCAATCCCACACAAGCTCATTCTTTTTCTTTTAATTTGCCTCTTAACTTTCTCACCTATCCAAGAGGTTGTGGGTTCAATCCCCACTCACCACATTTATTTTTCCTCATTTATTTTTCTACTAACTCTCTAATCTATTCAAGAGGTTGTGGGTTCAATCCGTACTAACTACATCTACTTTTCATCCTTTATTTTTCTCCTAACTCTCTCATCTATTCAACAGGTTGTGGGTTCCAATTCCCCCAGCTTCACCTTTTTTTAATTTACATTTTCTCCTTACCTTATCATTCTGCCAAGAGGTTGTGGGTTCAAATCCCACATACCTCATTTTTATTATTTCTTTACTTCATTTTTCTTCTCTCTCCTTCGTTTGTCCAAGAGGTTATGGGTTCGAACCCCACACACCTCACTACATTTTCTTTCATTTTCTACCTAACTTTTCACTTGAGCTTTACTGCATTTCGAATCCCCCTTACCACATATGGTGAGGTCTTAGGTTCAATATCCACTGACCTCAAGCATTTAAAAAATATTTTAGAACCTAATATTTTTTACAATAACCTACCCAAAAACAAATTTCCAGAATGTTGGAAATTTTTTCACCCTCTTTGCATTCCATTTTCTCAACTTTTATAATGTTAAATTTTAGGATACATTTTCGTGTAACATCTAGTGCATTTTTAGGTGAGTTTTTATGGTTATTTCTGAGTATTTACTCATCTTTTTTCTGTCCATTTTCTCACCCTCTTTCACGTTAAACATTAAGACATTTCGAGTATTTTTTAGGGAGTTCTTTAGGTGAATTTTTAAGATTACTTTCAATCAAGACTTTTCATTTAATTAAGCAACCTTGAACTCGTATGAATATAATGTTTTTAACATATTCATACACGTAAAATACAACAATTTAATCATGCAAAATTTCATGCTCCTAGGCGAGACCAAGTCACAGTACACACGTGCACTCACAAGTCAATATATCACACATTTTCGGAGACATTTTCTTCATTACTATATATTCCGAATACACATTCAAAAAGGTAATAGCAACCAGACCCAAAATCATATACAAGAAGTCAAACAAACCTAAGATCATAGGGAGCTAGTGCGAGGAAAATGCCACGGGGAACAACTCTAGTTTTCGAGTAGATTCATCTAAGCCTTAAGGGTCTATTGGGAAAAGGACCAAGAGGGAAGAAAACCCATACCTGATTTCACGTCGTTCAACACTTCAACTTTCTGCTAAATCCACCCCAAACCAGACGTCCACCAACGAATCTCACACCTTACACGACGAGAATATAACATTTTGCTTAACATATTTGGATTGTTTTATCGTTTGTAATTTTCATGTAAGTTCTTCAAGAGTGAAGTACTTTAGTTTTTGTTATTATTCTGATTTATTGTTTCTGTTCGGTTAAACAGAGCGAACGTGAAAGAGTGTGTTGAAGAGAGGGAGATAAACATGAGAGTGGATAGATGTGTGAGAGAGTGTTTCCATAGGGCTAGGACTTTAGGCAATACTTTGTCAAATAATGTTAAATAATTAATAACCAAAAATTAATAATAAAAATCTGATTTTCCTTTTTCTTAAATGAGACATTAATTATTAATTTATTAAATTAATTCACTAAATAAAATAATCCAAATAAATGATTGCTCCGACCTAGGTTCGAACTAGGATTGAGCAAGATTTTGCTTAAAGACCAATGTCGGCCCTTTCTCTGCAAAATGCCCCCCTACCATATGAATTAAATAATTAATCAAATATTTAAGTTAATTATTTTACTACCCTTAGCCTGGAAAAAGACCATTTTACCCCTAGCGCCTCTAAACTTAAGATTTTTCCTTTTACAGTCCTGTAAAAAGACTCATCCGGGTAAATCTTCATATTCAGGTGCCCTATATGGCTGGACCTAACCTTTTCTAGATAAACTAACTCACCAAGTAATCTTGCTTGGATGTTGCAGAGGTTCAGAGGTATGGTTCTACACACATTAATCCGTTTGAACCCGGTCTAATCCTAGGCATTCTAGACACATTAAGCATTACTTAGTATATCCATTTTTAGGGTTGTTACATTATTTCCCCCCTTAAGAACTTTTGTCCCCGAATGACACTTCTTATAATCTACCACAACGCCAGTCATATCCTAACATAGGTATTATATAGAGTCAGGCAATAACAACCAGAATTGTAGGAGTTAAGGATCATAGACTTAAGAGTAGAAAATCTAACCTCAAGAGCTCAAGTGATTATGGTAGCGGGATCCCATATCGGCCTCGGCCTCCCACGTAGCACCCTGAACAAGATGGTTCCTCCACAATACCTTCACTGTGGCAACCCCCTTGTTTCTCAGCCGCTTTACCTACCGATCTAAAATCTCCATAGGAACCTTCTAATAGGACAACTCTTCATCAACTCACAAACCATCAACAGGCAGAATCGATACTAGATAACTAAGGCACATGAAAAACTTTATGAACAGAAGCTAGCTCCGCAGGCAACGCCAACTCATAGGCCACGTCACCCATGTGTTGTAAGATCTCATATGGCCCAACATACCTCGGACTCAACTTCCCTTTCCATACAAACCTTATTACCCCTTCATAGGTGATATCTTCAAGTAGACCTGGTCAACAATATCAAACTCTATGGTCCATTTTCTATTGTCTACATAGGACTTCTACCAACTGTAAGAAGTAGTCAACCTGTCCTTAATAACCCTGACCTTCTCTAAGGCCTCATGAATGATCTTCGGATCCAAAATGGATAATTCTCAAACCTTGAACCATCCAACAGGAGACCTACACCTTCGACCATACAGTGCCTCAAAGGCGCCATACCAATGCTTGAATGATAACTGTTTTTATATGAGAACTCAATTAAAGGCAAATGGTTGTTCCAACTTCCTTTGAAGTCAATCACACACACTTTTAACATGTTCTCCCAATGTTTGAATGGTGCGCTCTGCCTGCCCATCAGTCTACTAACCTTTACCTGCGTGCCTAATTTCTTATGGAAGGATCTCCTGAAATGTGAAGTGAATTGAGCTCCTCTATATAAAATGATAGACAAAGGAATCCTATGCCATCTAACAATCTCATCAATGTAGAGTCTCACATAATCCTAACCTCTGTAAGTAGACTTCACAGGGATAAAGTGGCAGAATTAGTTATCTTGTGCATAATAACCCATATGGAGTCATTTTGTCTCCTAGTTTTCGGAAAACCAACCACGAAGTCCATATTAATGGCCTCCCACTTCCAAGTAGGAACCACGATCATCTGAGAACGACCGGCAGGCTTAAGATGTTCTACCTTAACCTGTTGACAATTAGGACACTTGGCCACATATTCATCAATGTCCTTCTTCATGCCATCCCACCAATAGATCCACTTAAGGTCATGATACATCTTGGTAGATCTTGGATGTATCGAATATTTGGAACCATGTCTTCTGCAACAAATTTTTTTCGCAAATTATCAATATCTGGTACACACAACCTGTCCTGGTACCTAAGTATGCCGTCATCCCCCAAAGAAAAAGACTTATTCATCATTACAAACACTGAGTCCTTCAACTCTATCAACGCCAGATAAAAATGCTGACCTTTCTTCACTTCAACTACCAAGGATGATTCAGAACTAGGATTAAATGAAACATCCCCACTAGTAGAGTCAACCAACCGCACACATAGTCTTGCCAGTCTGTGTACATCTTTCACCAACTCCTTATTCTAATCCTTAACGTGGGCTGTACTTCCCATACTTATGTTGCTCAAAGCATCAGCGACAACATTAGCCTTACCTGGATGGTAGTGGATATTTATGTCATAGTCCTTCAATTGATCCAACCACCTTCGCTGCCGTAGATTCAACTCCCTTTGTGTGAACACGTACTAAAGACTTTTGTGGTCTCTGAACACATCCACATGCACATCATACAAGTAGTTCCTTCACAGATTTAGTGCAAAGACCACAACTGCAAACTCAAGGTCACGAGTAGAATAATTCTTTTCATCAATCTTTAGTTGCCTAGAAGCATAAGCTATCACCTTACCACCCTACATAAGAAAACAACCCAAACCAGCCCTATATGCATCACAATAAACAGGAATTCTCACCACACTTACGCAAAGTAAGCACCGGGGCTTAAGTGAGTCTGTCCTTGAGCTCCTTGAAACTCCTCTAACAAGTCTCCACCCATTCAAACTTGACTTTATTCTTCGTCAAAGCTGTGAGTAGGGCAGCAATGGAAGAAAAACCCTCCACGAACCTGCGATAATGACCAGTCAATCCAAATAAGCTATGGATATCTGTGGGAGTAAGAGGTTTCTGCAAGTTCTTAACAGCTTCAGTCTTCCTGGGGTCTACCTCGAAACCTTTGTCGGACACAACGTGACCCAGGAAGGTCACTAATCTAAGCCAGAATTAACACTTGCTGAATTTTGTATACAACTGATGTTGTTTAAGTACCTGCAAGGTTAGTCTTAAATGTTTTTCATGCTCTTCCTTGGTCTTAGAATATACGAGAATATCATCAATGAATACTATGACGAAAGTGTCAAGGTATTCACGGAAGACTCTGTTCATGAGATCCATAAATGTAGCAGGTGCATAAGAGAGACCAATTGATATAAATAGAAACTCGTATTGACCGTAACAAGTACAAAAAGTTGTCTTTGGAATATCTTCATCCCTAACTTTAAGCTGATAATACCCTGAATGAAGATCAATCTTCGAGAAGAAACTACACCCTTGGAGTTGGAAGAACAAGTCATCTATTCTGGGAAGTTGATACTTATTCTTGATAGTGACTTTATTGAGATGCCAATAATCGATACACATTCTAAGGGTTCCATCTTTCTCTTTCACAAACAACACTGTTTCTCTTAACGTTGGGCTCATAATCCCTATAATAGAGACCCTTGAATGGTCTTGACTTTCCTTCGTGGGAGAGTCCCTTTATAAACCTTGGTTTAGCCCTTATTTCAGTACTACTAATCCTTGAAAAATTCTTCTCAGCTTGCCTTGACTTGTTCCCTACTCTAGTATGCTACCTCTTCCTACTTTCCTGCACTTGTTGGAAATGGACTATAAGCCTGGAAAGGTCCATGCTATATGTAGCATAGATTCCCTACACACATCCTTGAAATCCTTAGCAATCTTAGATCCAATGTAAACGGGAGGATTCATCCTCGTGAAGTCCCTTAACCTGTTAGCCATGGTGCTGGTAGGTGGGTTCCCGTAGGAACACCTTGTTGCTCCGCCTGGGCTGTCATAGCCTGAGCTTGTAAAGTGATGGGTTAGTCTATCTCTACCAAGGTTGTCCTCATTTCTCCATTTGTCAATGCAGTTGGGTTAACAGGCATCTCCATTCCAGCAGCTGGAGCCTGGGGAGGAACTTGATTTACACCAGCAGCTGCTCCTCCAATCTCTCCACTTGCGTTTCTCCTGGTATTCATCTTTCTAACTCTCAAGAGTTGATGTTTGATATAGTCTTAACACCACGAAATCAGACATTAGAGAAGGCACGTCAGATCAAAAAAAGAAAATTTTTCCTATGCATCATGTAGTCTCTAATAAAGGATAGTGGTGCACTTCACTACCATGACTTACAAGATACTCGATGAGCTTGATGTGAACTTATTATCCATGGAATTTAACCTAACACTCTGATATCAAGTTTTTCATTACTGGAGTCTACACCCCAGACGAGACCGGTGTCATTGACCTCTTAGAGGTCTCAAAGAAGCCTACATACGTCATCGCTACTTCATCTAGGTTAATTTTAGTTAAATTTGAACTTTTTGTTACTTAACATTCATATAAGAAATTTTACTTAAACTCATAAACGTTCACAATCAATAATCTAATATTAAGATTATCCGATGAAAGAAATAGTTCAATACTTCATTAAGTGTATACTTGGCAAAATGGGACCAATAAAATATCTGAAATAAAATGAGAAAGAAGCAATAGTGGAACATACAGAAGCAATAGTGGAACATACTCCACTAACTAAAACCTATATCTAATCTAGAAATATAATGGGCAAGCTTCCTCGAAAGCATTAGAACCTACAAAGTCTGAATGAATGCTCCACGTCCGGATAGCTGCAACGTCGTATCATAAGCTCTAGCGTCCGCCTGTGCCTGCACCTAAAAGTATAGAGTTGTATAGAATTAGTACACACTTGTACTAAGTATGAGTATATGGAACCACAGACCAAGGACATGCATGATTAAGAAAAGATCTATCCTACCGATATGAATTATGGAAAGTGAAGTCAGTGGACTTGACAAAATCGGATTAGGAAAGTCATGCTATGAGAGTAACATGGATCATCAAACTTATCATTTTGCAAACAGCACATAACATATTGCACATATCATATCACATATTTCATATCATTCTTTCATATGCCATGAGACCTTCGAATCCTGGACTTGACATTAGGAATTCCAGAAATGAGGGCTCAACGTATGGGCAACAACTAGGGAGCCTTCTTTAGCAAACGCAGAGTCTGCTTAATTCATTTATACGTAATTCATATTAATTCTTTCTTATACTAGTGCAACCACAATTCATACCTAGGATGTAGTTTAGGACTCTCATCGGGTTCTCTGTGCAATGACCAAGAATAACATTGTGTCATTTCTCAAGTCTAGCTCACCTATTTATTATCCTATCCTAACACATTTGGTATCGTTCATTTCATTATGTGTATTCTTTGAGGCTGGCCTCATTCTTTCGTTGGGAATTTTAACCCTATCCAACATAGATAATGTGAGCATCATGAAATCCAATGTCTGCCCACACAGAAAGGAGGTGGAATCACCGGCCAAAGCTACCCGAATATGCTAGCATATATAGGGAGTCGAACACTGCTAGACTCCTATATTTGTAGTATAGATTCAAAGACAAAGATTTATAAGGAAAGCCAAACCCGGCATGCCGGACAGTCTAATCTCATGAGATTTACGTGAACCTCCGCCCTTCCCGAAGGAAGGCATCACCACTCATATCTAGCCTATCGGTGATTAGTTTAAAAGTCCATTACATTAAACTCATACATCATTTGGATTCTAGAATTAGGACATCATATGTCATTAGATGATTTCTCATCTCATCATTAGTATTAAGAATGCATTAACTTCAATACTTTCATTAAAGTGTTCATAGCGACTAGTCTCTTCATTAATTTTACACTCTTATACGTGAGTTGCGTCTTGGTAACATTTACTTAGGCACATTTGAGATTCATCTCACCTTTCTCTTTAGCCTTTTATCATGTTTTCACCACATTCGTTAACTTTAGCACATTAACTCTTGATAATTACTCACCTCTTTACGTGAATGATCTTTTCATCATATGTCAATGCACTTGGTCTTTTAGTGTGTATCACACTTTCACTTTACCTTTCTAGGGTCTCATCATTCATCACAAAACATCTTAGGTTCACTTTCTTTATAATGTATGCTGGACATATGAGTCCACACACCCAAGCCAGGAGGCTTTATTCACAGTTCATTTAAGCAATTCATATTGCCCAAGATTATATGGTACAAGACTTATGCATCTTTTATGTATGCCAAGGTCTCAATTTGATTCCTTTGGGCAGTATTCATTATGTATTTAATCACGTAAGATATATGTGTCAATACAGAATTGGGCAAGGGAACCCGATTTCGTATCCCTTGAGTAATACTTAAGCTTATAGTAAACTTGATAATTGCATTTTTCAGATTTGGGGGACCCTAGTTCAATCCCCATCACTCCCATAATATTTTACTTTCTTTTTCTCCTCTCTTTTTGTTTTAAGGCACGGAGGTTGTGGGATCAATCCCCCACAAGCTCATTCTTTTTCTTTTAATTTATATCTTAACTTTCTCACCTATCCAAGAGGTTGTGGGAACAATCCCAACTCACAATATTTATTTTTCCTCCTTTATTTATTTCTCCTAACTCTTTCATCTATTCAAGAGGTTTTGGGTTCAATCCCCACTCACTTCATCTATTTTTCCTCCTTTTCTCCTAACTCTCTTATCTATTCAAGATGTTGTGGGTTAGAATCCCCACAGCCTCACCTTATTTTAATTTACATTTTCTCCTTACCTTCTCATTCTTCCAAAAGGTTTTAGGTTCGAATCCCACATACCTCATTTTTATTATTTCTTTATATCATTCTTCTCCTCTCTCCTTCATACGTCCAAGAGGTTGTGGGTTCGAACCCTACACACCTCACTTCATTTTCTTTCATTTTCCCCCTAACTTTTAACTTGAGCTTTACCCCATTTCGAATCCCCCTTACCACATTTTATTATTTAATTTATTTTTTTTGACATTTATATGGTGAGGTCTTGGGTTCAATCCCCACTGACCTCAAGCATTTAAATAATTATTTTAGAAAGTGATTATTTCAAATATTAACCTGCCCAAAATAAAATTTCCAGAATGCTGGAAATTTGTTCACCCTCTTTGCATTCCATTTTCTCAACTTTTAGAATGTTAGATTTAAGAATTTTTTCGTGTAACATATAGTGAATATTTAGGTGAGTTTTCATGGTTATTTTCTAGAGTTTAATCACCTTTTTGTAGTCCATCGTCTCACCCTCTTACACGTTAAACATTTAGAAATTTCGAGTAGTTTTTAGGGAGATCTTTAGGTGCATTTTCAAGATTACTTTCAATCAAGAATTTTCATTTAATTGAGCTATCTTGAACTTATATGAACATCACATTTTAAACATATTGATAGACTTCAAATACAACAATTTAATCATGCCAAATTTCATGCTCTTAGCCAAGACCAAGTCGCAGTACACATGTGCACTCACAAGTCAACATATCGCACATTTTCGGAGACATTTTCTTCATTCCTATATAATTCTGAATACACACTCAAACACGTAATCACAACCAGCACAAAAATAATCTACCAGAAGTCATACCAACCTATGATCATAGGGAGCTAGTGCCAGGGACATGCAACGAGGAACAACCCAAGTTTTCGAGTAGATTCATCTGAGCCTTAAGGGTATCTTGGGAAAGGGACCAAGACGGAAGAAAACCAAACGTCCACCAAAGAATCTAAATTTGCTTCCAAATCCACCCCAAACCAAACGTCCACCAAAGAATCTCACATTTTACCCGACGAGAATATACCATTTTGCTTTACATATTAAGATTTATTTGTCGTTTGTAATTTGCGTGTAAGTTCTTCATGTGTGAAGAACTGTTGCTTTTGTTATTATTGTGATTTTTGGTTTCTTTTTTGTTAAGCAGAGAGAACGTGAAAGAGAGTGTTGAAGAGAGGGAGATAAACGTGAGAGTGGATAGATGTGAGAGAGAGTGTTTCCTTAGGGCTAGGACTTTAGGCAAGATATAGTAAAATAATGTTAAATAATTAATAAATAATAATTAATAGTAAAAGTATGATTTTCCTTTTTCTTAAATCAACCATTAATTATTAGTTTATTAAATTAATTTACCAAATTAAATAGTCGAATTAAATCATTGCTCCTTCCTATGTTCGAACCCTGGTGGAGCAAGATTTTGCTCAAAGGCCAATTTCGTCCCTCCCCAAAATTCCCTTCCACCATATTAATTAGATAATTAATTAAATATTTAGGTAATTATGATACTACCCTTAGCCTGGAAAAAGACCATTTTAACCCTAGACCCTAAGATTTCCCCTTTTTAAGTCCGGTAAAGACTAATCCGGGTAAATATTCATATTCGGGTGCCCTTCATGGCTGGACCCAACCTTTCCTAGCTCAACTAATTCACCAAATTAGCTGTCTTGTCTATTGTAGAGGTTCAGAGGTCTAGTTATACGCGCATAAATCCATATGAACCCGGTCTAATCGTAGGCATTCTAGACACATTAAGCATTACTTAGCATATTAATTTTTAGGATTCTTACAGTAGGTCTTCAATTCAAGACACACAAATTATCATCACATCACATGTACAAACAACATTCAAGCATCCTATAGGGAAAACTGTGTCTATCTAACCATATGTACGAGCAACACACATAATGAAAACTATTAGTCTATCCTATCGACATATAATCAATTGGGAGATATCATGCATCACTTTACACATACACATAAGAAACATAATTGCTCACATTGGTCACCTACACAAGCTATAACATGATAACATTACAATTCACATAATAATGACGACAAGAACATTTTGTTCAAAATTATAACACATAAACAACTCCACCATAAGTGGACCATACCAAGAAAATATAATCAATATGGAATATATTAGGTCAATTCACCACCTTTCCTTCATCAACACCACCATCCATTAGCCTTCTAAATAAATTCACTTCACAAAGGCTCTTACCAATAGCCATATACACAATTTCGTACAATAATCAACCATAGTGAGGATCATACCATATAAAATATGAATATTATCAAATTAAGGCAACCTATATAAATTTTCATCATGATCTATACATAATTCGATAGCCTTATAAAATTTAAACAAGAATTTACCAATATCAAGTAATTATCAATTCGCCCAATTTAAAACCAAAAAAATATGAATACGTGAAATGCATGGATTCATAGGAATTTTGATCTAAAACCATTAAATTAACATCGATTATATCATAAAACATTGATTTAAATAATTTCATTCAAGAAACCATGGCTATAATTCAAAAATAAAAATTTTTATGCTTTTGAACATATTTGAATGACATTTGAATTTGAATACTTGAATTGAAGAGGATTCAAGGATGAAACACCATACCTATATTGAAGAAAAGCCCAGGAAATTTATGAAGATAAACTTGGTAAATTTTTCTTCTTCATTAGATCTTAAAAACATCATCAATGGAGGTTATGGTGAAAATGAATTGAGATATTTTCTTTTTAAGTTGAGGGTTTAGATTTATTGGTGACTTTTGTGGGTTTAAAAAGATTTTATAACTGTCAATAAATAATACCCAAACTACCAAAAGACCCCTGAACTTATTGGACCTCTTAACCAATTCTCATTTTACTTAAAAACGACGCAACCACGTATGCAAAATCAATAGATGTCGCAGGGTCACCTCCAATTCTTGGTTTTAGAATTCAATTTGAGACAGGATTGTTTGTGTTGGCCAAGCGTCATAAGGCCAAAATTGTCCTTTGAGTGCTGTAGGCGCGACGCGAAGCCACTGCCAAATCTTGGCTACCTCAACAGCTTCCTTGGCCCATGTTTGAGTCCTCCTCAAGGACTCTTTGGATGGTTCATGAGACATTGTTCTCTGATGTTTAGACCTTTACATGTATGTCTATGTGTAGGAAAAATCGATACCAAATTCCACCCTCATACCATACCCCAAAATTCTAATACAAAACACTACGACGGACTAGTTTAACTTACACTGGTTTCCGACGCCTTGGACGTTCTTCGACATTTCATTTCCAAATTTTTCCAAACATAATTCTAACACTCATATTCATCATTAAGACCTTATTAAATCATAACACACATGTTAGTCTCTAGTTTAACCTAGACCATTTTTAGGGTGTTACATTTTCCCCCACTTGGAGAATATTCATCCTCGAATAACACTTGGTACACACTCAAAACTATCAAAAGATAAAGACTCAAAACTAGAAGCTCATAACCATAGACCACCATACACAATACACGTAGATAGGAGGAATATCAATTTTAAATAATCAAGAGACATAAAACACAACAATAACGTAGGAACAACATCTACAACTTATCATGCAATAAGACTCCACATTTTTATTACATATAGGAGGAACTTCCTTTTCCACATATAATCATTCTCATATAATCCATTTCTAAGAAAATTAAAACCATTTCTTATGAAAACACTATTAAGAAAAAATTTCAAATACCTTACAGTAAAACATGTTCACTAGTTCACTATTGCAACATTTAAGCAATTTATTATAAAAGCATGACAATATGAGAGACAAAATAAAATCGATTTTGAATACACATCACAACCCAAATATTCACCATACTCCACTACTTATAAAGAACTAATCACAACACAAGAGAGAAGACTATAATTTACTTTCATCCTCATTTGAATTTGGTTTAGTATGGAGAACATAAAAGTGATTCCGCTTTGGTGCACCAAAATCTTGAGCATAAAGAGGCACTTGCTTGGCCTCTCTTTTTGTAGCAGCAATAGTAGAACAATCTCTCATCTTATGACCATCCTTACCAAAACCAAAGCACCTACCCATACCGGCTAGATGCTTACCGAAGTGCTTCTTCCCACAAGTGCAACAAGTAGGCTTAACAACTTGAGAAACCATTTCCCTTTTTAAGCATGACCTTAGGAGCACTAGACCCATCTTTATATGGAGCCCTATTCTTAAACATGGGTTGGTTTTCCTCATAAGATCTACCCCTCTTCTAATTCCGTGAAATCCTATTAAGTTTGGACTATTCAATGGATTGTTCAAACACTATAAGCCTAGATAAGTTCATGTCATTATGGAGCATGGTCATACGACAATCTTCTTTCAATAGCTCGGTAAAACTGGTCACAAACTAACTCATCTCATCCCTAGGGTTAGACACCAAGGATGGAGCATACCTAGACAATAGAGTAAATTTTAAAGAATACTCCTCAACAATAATGTTACCTTGCCTAACCTTCACCTCTCTCCTTTCTCCGAGAATGTACTTTGTTAAGAAGGCTTCCTTAAATCCTTCCCACTCTATCGTACCGGAATCAATAGGCCTATGGTATTTCAATTGAGCGTAGCATACTTGAGTAACTTACCTGATTGGTGATGAAGCCAACTCCGCTTTCTCCTAAGAAGTCACCTCCATAACACTGAACACCTTTATTAATAGACACTATCAAGGAACTCTTGAGGATCCCCGTTCACCTTTTAAGCAAGGAATATATAAGGATTCATCCTCACAATGTACCTCAATCTAGATATTAAGGTAATCCCAAAAGCATTCACCATAGGCACAACATCTGTAGTCAATTGAGTCGTCATAGCACAAGCTAGGGTAAGATGAGCCTCACTAATCTCCCCGTTATCACGTCCGGGGAAACCACATACTTATCCCCTTGACCAAATATAGGGAATTTCTCATCTTGAGGAACTTATGTACCTCGTGAGGATTGTCAACCTTGGGGAACTCGTTTATTGACAACTTCTTCATCAACTCTTCTAGCGGGTGTCCTTCTCGTAGGTACGGATAATATATTTTTTTGTGGAAAGAGTGGTCATATGGTTAGGGATTGTCCCATGGACAAAAATCATGAAAAGGAGGGTAATCAAGCCGAAGAA
The DNA here is from genome assembly GCF_001406875.1 of Solanum pennellii. Classification (NCBI taxonomy): domain Eukaryota; kingdom Viridiplantae; phylum Streptophyta; class Magnoliopsida; order Solanales; family Solanaceae; genus Solanum; species Solanum pennellii. The sequence continues at coordinate 53,503,352 of NC_028645.1, read as the reverse complement.
ATTGGTGTTTGTTCTGATGCTCTCAAAAGGAACTTCTTCTATGCTCTCAAATTTATGGGTGATAAAGAGGTTTCTCTAGATGTTGTTACCAATATGTTGCAAGTATTTTCAATTCAATTTTATGCATTGCTAGATCCCCATGCCACATTATCTTTTTGGTCTCTTTTAGTGTCTATGATGTCTGATGTACTCCTCGATGTGTTTGTTGTACCTTTTTTTTTGGTTTCTAACCTTATGTTGACTCAGTTGTTGCTCAAAGAGTAGATGGGAGTTGTCCCATATTATTTTCCAATAGTTAATCTGGAAGAACTTGATATGTTGGACTTTGATGTAATATTTGGGGTTGATTGGTTACAGACTTGTTTTGCTTTAATGTATTGTAGAATAATGTTAGTTAGATTTTCAATTTCCTAATGGACTTGTTTTAGAATGGAAGGGGGGATGCTCAATCCCAAGCGGTCAGATAATTTCGTGTTGAAAAGCTTGTTAGATTATTTCTAGGGGAAATCTTTATCATATTGTCACTATCAAGGAACTTGGGTTTTAAGCTCCTCCATTAAATTATGTTCTCGTAGATATGGATTTTTCATAGGTCTTCCCCGACAATTTACATAGAATTCCACCTGAATGGAAGATACATTACGACATAGACGTGATATCGGATACTCAACCCATATCATGTACTCCTTACCGGATGTCTCCAACCGAATTCAAAGAATTGAAGATTCAACTTAAGGATTTGCTAGATAAGCATTTTATACAACCAAGAATTTCTCCATGGGGCGCTCAAATGTTATTTGCAAAAATAAAGATGGGTCTCTTACAAAGTATATTGACTACAGACAATTGAACAAGGTCACTAAAAAATTAAGTATCCTTTCCCTAGGATTGATGACTTTTTTTATCAACTCCGAGATGTGAGTTACTTTTCGAAAATTTATTTAAGGTCGGGGTATGACATATTTATAGTCAGAGGTGTTGATATTCCTAAGACTCCTTTCCAAACTAGGGATTTTCATAATGAGTTCCTCGTCATATCTTTTGGGGTAATAAAATTGTTATGTAGCATACATTTTGTGAGGTCCTGGGTTCAATTTCCTATGACCTCACAATTTTTATACTTTTTTAAAATATAGTTTTTTTTTATTAATGGCGGAGACAAACATTTCCAACAAGCTGGAAATTGGGTCTCTTTCAATCCATCTTTCTCTCAACTTTTAACGCTGATTCTTGAAGTAATTTGGGTGACATTTTTCCAGCAACATTACCCTTATATGAACATCACAATTTTAACATTTACACATACGAAAACACAACATTTATAACAGAAATTTCAGGCAGCAACATAGTTAATTTACAGCACACCCATGCTCAAACAATTAACGTAAAACACTTTTCCGGAATACATCTTTCATTCCTTACATAATTTACAAATACACATTCAATAAATAATCACAACCAGACCTAAAATTATCTACCCGAATACATACCAACGCATGCTTTGAATATTTCAAAGAATCTAATGACAGGGGCATGCAACGGGGACAACATTAGTTTTTCAATTGCGATTAAACTAAACCTTAAGGGTCTCTAGGGAAAGGGGCCAAGACAGAAGAAAATTCATACATTAATGTCGTTCAACACTAGTTTAGATACTGCCCATTCCCACGACACCACTGCCTAACCACAAAAATCCAAAACCCAATCCATCGAGAAGAATGTTGTTGATTTTTCGTTTTTAGGTTAGCTTTTCGTTGGAGTTTTTGTGTGTAAGTTCTTAACGAGTGAAGTACTAATATTTTCAGTTCTTTTGCTGATCAAAAACGTAATAATGAGAGTGAGGGACGTGAGAATGAGAGGATTAGGAATAGGAGAGTTAGGTGGGGACTTAGTCAAACTAGGACTCCTCATTATTTATTGATATTATTATTATTATTACTATTATTATTATTATTATTATTATTATTATTATTATTATTATTATTATTATTATTATTATTATTATTATTATTATTATTTTCTATTAAGAATCTGGTTTTCTTTTTATATCACGAAATTGAATATAAATTAATTTAACTAATTCACTAAATAAAATTAATAAATTAAATCATTGCTTCCACCAAGGCTCGAACCCGGGTGGAGCAAGATTTTGATTAGAGGGTCGATTTCGGCCCTCCCCACCCGAATTTCCCATCCTACATATGAATTAATTGATTAAATTTTTAGGATAATTACAATACTACCCTTAGCATGGAAAAAAGACCATTTTACCCCTAAACCCTCGAAACATAAGATTACCCCTTTTTAAATCCGACTAAGACTGATCCGAGTAAATGTTCATATTCGGGTGCCGTACATGTCTGGACCCAACCTTTCCTAGCTCAAAAACTCACTAAGTTAATTGGCTTAGCTGTTTTAGAGGTTAAGAGGTCTGGTTCTACGCGCATCAATCCGTGTGAACTCAGTCTAATCTAAGCATTCTAGACACGTTAGACATTACTTAGCATAGGCATTTTTAGGGTTGTTACAAGAATAGGTATAATTCATTGTTTTGGAGTCAAACAAATTCACTCTAAATTATGGTAAGTTTACTGTAAAGTATCTCTTCTTGTTAAAATTATGGAAATCCTTCTCTAAGTGCTAAATGATGTTTATTATGTTCTTTTACTCCTATATACATGAATGTTTTACTTATATGGAATGAAAGATTAGTTTATTAAAATGTCCCTTTTTGCATCTTTTTGCATATGTCATACTTAGTACATTATTTCTACTAACCCCATACTTTTCTATACTCTATAAGTATAGGATTTGGAATCAAGGTTGAAGACTATAAGCCAATGCTTGGGAAAGTTCCTCTCAAGACAAAGTGTGTCCTCATATATCGGAGGGCATAATTCCTATGTTCTTAGTTTCTTTATGTTAAGACTTATTATGTATTTCTTTCAAATGTATATGGGCGTCTCCCTATATTAATTATGTCATGTCTTAAGTTTGGCTTGTGACGATGTGATTCATAAGTATTTATTAAAGAGTTCCTTTTTATATTAATAATCGTAACAAGTTTTAATTGCACACTATTTTTCATGTCTTATGTTTGAAAGATAGTTAAAGGGCTTGTACGATATGCCAAAGGGTCAAGTACGCCTGGCCATAACCAAAGGGTCCTCGCTAACTTCTAGGGGGTGCTTTTGGGTCATGACAGGAGGAATTCTTAAACCTTAAGCAAGGCAATTTTATTGTTAAGTATTATGGTTTGATGTTCACTCTTTTGTCTAAATATGCTCCATTTCTTGTAGCATGTCCTAGGGATTTAATGCATAAATTCTTGACGGGGGTGTCCGAACTAGTACAATAAGAATGTTGTATGTCAGTGCTTATTGATCATATGGATATCGCCCTCCTAATGGTGTTTGCACAACAAATTGAAGAATTCAAACTTAAAAAGGTGAAAAATAGGACTAGGGTGGACAATGATTGGTCTGATAGGCATGATCGTTTTAAGAATCGACAAAAGTTTTTCGGACAAGGTTATTCTAATGGTATTAAGTAAAAGGATGAGAGGGTTTCAAACCCTAGTTGGAAATGAAAAAATCAATGAGTCCCTATGGACTACTTGTTCTAGGTTTTTTAAGAGACATGATGGTAGGTGTTTGGTGGGAACAGATGGTTGTTATGACTGTTGTAAGAGTGTCCACATGAAGAAAGATTGCCTAAAGGCGAAGGCTAATATAAGAGAGGGTAAGAAATTTGCTACTAGTGGTGTGGATGATGAGACTCAAAAGAGAAATAGGTTCTTTGCTCTCCAATCCAAGGATAAAAGGTGATCTTCTCGTGTCTTTTTCTGGTATGTGATTCCTTTATGATTTAAGAAAATTTCTAGATTTGCTTGTTTTTATGACATGCTTTGTTCGACTTGATGTTGTTCTTGTTATAATGAATTTTTATGTTAGAAATATATTTGTGGTCTTACTCCAAAGTGGGATAAAGTTAACCATTTCTATAAGGCCTTTATATGATTATATGTAGCTATGGTTTTCATTGAATGTAATCAAGGTGCGTAGACCTTGTAAGAATATGGGATAAACACCCTTTAGAGATCATCTTACAAACCTTTTAGAAAATAAATGATGCGACCTCTAGGAATAGAACTTCCCCCCTTCCACTATAAGACAGGTTCATTAGGAAAATTAAAAATGACCACTCTTGTCGTACAATCAATGGACGAAAAACAAGAATGCAACCAATCCATTACCAAAATGGCATTGAAATCAACCATATCAAGTTCTACTAATTCAAATGGGTAACTCTATTGGGCAACAAAGTCGGACAATTTCTATATATCCATTCTGCAACCACCGAATCACCTACTGGGATAGTCACCATAAAGTATTCATTCAAGACATCAGGTAAAATATCAAACATTCTAGATACCAAAGGAGTAAAAAATGACAAGGTAGCAGATAGATCAAGTAAAGTACAAACATTTAAAGAGAAGAATTGTAACAAACCGGTCACCACATCGGGAGAATTATCTTGTTCACCCCTAGAACGGAGAGCATAAAAGCGATTCTTTCTTGGAGCATCAACATTAGAACCAGTTGCTTGCCCACTCCCCTTGTTTTTCCCCTTCACGTTAGGGGAATCTGTATTAGAAATTCACCCAAATGTTTCTTGCCACAATTTCCACAAGTAGCTTCTTGCTTGGTGAACTAGTACCTCGTTCCTTTGGAGACTTAGGGTTAGACACCTTATCATACCGATCCTTGGGAAATTTTTAAGGTAATTTATTGGAGAACCACTTCTTAAATCTAGGCTTATATTAAAATTATAACCTTTTCATTGAAGAACCACTTTTAAAAGACTTTTCCCTCTTGGCCTCTCTATTATTCTACCTTATTCTACTTTCTTCCATTTGTTGAGCATGAACCATTGGAAAAGGGATATTCATAATATCATGAAGAATATCCTAACTACATTCGTCCACAAGGTCATTGTACACTCCTCTAAGAAAATGATTCATCACATCCATGGTGTTAGACACAGAGAATGGATAATACCTAGACAAATTTGTATACTTCAAGGAGTAATCAAGTACACTCATACCTTATTGGGAAAGGTTGATGAATTCTTCAAACTTAGATTCCCTCAACTCTCTAGGAAAAGACCTATCAAGGAAGGCTTTTATAAAGATCTTCCATGTAACTGGACAACCTCTTAGCACCCTATTATCCCTTTATTGAGTGTACCAAATTTGTGCTAGATCATTGTGTTGATAGGCGGACAAATCGACTTTTTCATTTGTAGTCACATCCATAGCACATAAATTCTAATAGACATCATCTAGGAAACCTTGAGTGTCTTCATCCATTTTTGACCAGAAGAACATATGAGGGTTAATCCTTGTAAAGTCTCTCAAACGATAAGCCATAGTTCTAGAATGTTGAAGCACACGGGTTCCAACATCCCGAGTCACTTGAGTCATCGTAGCCTTGACTTGAGAAGTGACGACATTATCTTAGGAAGTCACTGTTTGGGAAAAATTGAGAAAAGCTGCCCTTTTCTCTCCATCCATCGTAGGTAGAGGAATAACCGGAACTTGATCACATATAATAAGTTGTTCAGGTGAAGGAACTTCACTGTCTTGCGAAAGAGCTTTGTTGTCATGATCTCCCGCATTAACAATCCCTTCCTCGTCCCTTTTTGTGGATGCCCTTCTAGTATTCATACTATAACTACAATAGAATGTTGTAACGACCCGCAAGTATATCCTAGAATTTAGGGCAACCCTTAGGTCGGAACAAGACATACTTGACATTTGGAAGGTCTTATACTATCCTCTTAGGTATCTTTCATTACAAAAGATATGAAAAGTAGTGCTAAATTAAAACTTTTCACGATAAATAATAGTAAGGAAAATATCTTCTATAAATAATAAAGGATAGTTTCATCGTCACAAGCCAACTTAAGGAGATGACCTAAATATCTTAGAGACACAAACCTTTACATTGAAGTAAATACATAAATAGTCCTATACTAGTCTTAAAGAAGAAATAAAGAAATGAAGACTATTCCTTTGAATATATGAGTACAAACTTATTCTTGAGAGAGTCGATTCCTAAGCTTAACTTCAAAACGTAGACTCGCCTTCAAACCTATACTTACAGAGTATAGAAAAGTATGGAGTGAGTTCAATCATGTATGAAGTATGGCATATGTAGAAATTTGAAAAAGAGGAAATTTTAGTAGAAACAAGTTTTCATGCCAATTAAGTAAAACTTTCATGAATACAGAAGTAAAACACCATATCAATCATCATTAAGCACATATAATTAGACATCCACAATTTTAGCACAAAGGACAACTTTACAGTAAACTCAAACCTTGAATTCACATTGAATTCATTACCTTTGAAGTTCCCCTACCCAATGTTATCCTAATACTAACAAAGGTAGACATGAATGAACATCCCATACGATCCCTTCAATGCGAACCTAAGTGATCCTCAAGACTACCTATTACAGGCTTACTTCGCATAGTTAAAACTCCACATTCCTATAACTAGACATTAGATCAACATACTTATAGTTATAACTTCACATAAGTACAATTCTAAAGTTGACTTCAAATTAACACTAAGTGCAGTGTGAGAGTCGCATCCCATACTACTACCCTCACTATGTGCTCCTTGAGAATTCCGTGAGATTCGGTACACCACATTCTTCATTCTTAAGCTTCATCACACAGGACTTAGCCTTAATATGCTTTCATAAGTCTAGACATTACATCACAAACTTCATTTTCATTACTTAAAGACTCATTCATATATTCTATATGAATACACACAAAGACATTCTTTTCAAATGCCTACTTGTGCAATGGAATAGATATCGTACCAATCCACCATTCTTAAGTAGTACAGTCTACAAAAGACATATCTCATTACATTATATTGTAGGGATTAGTTTTAACCGACATAGATCATGAGAGCCTTACATGGAATCTGGATATTAACCCCTATTGGATGAGGGATGCCCACTTTCCTAGAGTATGGTCATTTTTTTAGCCGTTGAATGGATTATCCAATAGCTACAACTATGCGGGCATATAGTTAAGTGATATGGAGATTTCTTCTAAGTAACTCATTCTCTTCTAACATGAGTACTAATGTCTAGAGGTACATTGGGTACAACATCTCAACTCATAAAGTGTATCAACCTTTTCTTCAAATCCAATCGGTGCTAAGTATAACTCCGCCATTGAGTCTTAAACATTCAGTGCTAAAGTTAAAGGATAACTATTGGACATACCCTCTCAATTCACGAAGAGTATCCACCCTCTAACCTACATTACGGTTATCTTGGGAAAGAGTGGGGTTGCTACTAAATACTTTATCTCAACTAACGAACAGTATCCACCCCAAAAGTCCCCCATTCTCATTCATTAAATTCATTAATTCATTCTAGTGTTTGTGTGTGAGAAAACCTTTCATATAATAACTATTTTCATAATGTTGACTCCTAAACATACTCATAGATTCATTTATCTCATTTCACACACTAGCATAGTTAATCATAACAACATTCTTCACTTAGGTATAATATCATCAAGATGCACATATCAACATTCTAAGACATATTAAACAATATACACAACTTAATGTTCATCCAAGATTTCACCACCTATTCACAATTTATTTCATAATTCATCCTAAATTAGTCCTTAGGGCAATAGCTAAAACATAATGAAACCATAAACAAACCATAAGTTTAATATTTTCTAATAATGCTCATCAAATATACTTTATAAGCTAAAAGTTGATAAAAAGCATAAACATGATTCCGTCGGGGTTTTGACATTAAAATCATAATATAAAACTAATAACAACTCATTTTAATCATTAAAACAATTTTTTGCAAAGACCCATACTAAGAGTCAAGGAATAAAGAATTTTGAAGTTTGAAACCCTTTTTGAGATCTCTTAGGAATGGGTCCTTGAATGAAAGAAGGTTCACGTATGATTACCATACCTCAAAGTGAAGAAACCCACGAAATTTTGTTAAGAAACTTTATGGACTTGGTCTTCTTCCTTGGAGTTGAAGCTTCTTGAAAATGGAGGTTTTGGAGAAAAAGTTTTTGGAGAGATTTTGATTTGAGCATCAGGGTTTGAGTTGATTGGTGAAATGGGGGTTTAAAGTTATCTAAAACAGTGCACAAATGATCCTTAATGTTCCCAAAAGACCCCTAAACTATTCGGACCCTTTTCAAAATTCTAATTTGACTAAAAAATTACTCGGCCAAATCAGGGACTTGGCTGCGTGTCGTGGAGGGAGCTTCTGATTGTTTTCACTAAACATTTTGAGGCAGTGATCCTCGTGTTACTCGCGCGATGCACATGCATCTTCATTTCGAAACGCGTGACACGAGGTGGACTCCAATTTTTGCCCTGCATGCTTCCTTGGGCAGCTCCCTTGTCCAACGTTTGGGTCTTACTTGTGGACCCTTTGAATGGTCCCTAAGGAGTCATACTCAAACGTTTTGACCTTTGTTACGTCCCTCTAGGTACCAGGATAATACCTTACTTGTTTCGGACACCAAGCACCACCTAAAAATTTGCACCAAATTAAAGGAGACACTAGATCATTCCAAGGCACCTTTTCCAAACGTCATGGACGTTCTTGGATGTTTGAATTGCAAACTTCACCAATGGACTTCTAATGATAAAATACATCATTTTAACTCATTATTAATTAATTAAATAATTCAAAGCTCTAGTTCAAGATAGTTCGTTAACAATACTCCCCCACTTAGGAACATACGTCCTAGAATGACACTTAAGCACTCTCAAGGACATCAAGGATTCAACTAGCACCATATGACACGTCACATCAAGGTCAAGACATTCATAGTCAGTGCACTAAACGTACAAGAACTACCAACTTCATATCGTCAAGCATTCTCATGTAACCAAAGCAATTTTGAACAAGTTCCACAATTCAAATCACAAACCCATTACTTCACATATGGAGGAACTACCTTCTTCAACATTAGTCATGCTCATACACATCATTTCTACACATGTTGAAACCGTTACTCATGAAAATACATTTTGTCAAATTTTTAATTACTTTATAGTGAATAACAAAACTCTCACAGTGACGCATGAATTAAAATATATTATTCATTTTTCATGCAATTTTACATGAAGCCATGACAATAAAAGTGAGAAGACCATATAAACTCATCTCATAATATAAACAAAACATACAAAAAGAATCATAGATTACAGGGACTTTCATATTGGATATGTTCCTCACATAGTCCCGAGTGGAAAGAAATGATTAGTCCTTGGAGCATTAGGATCCTGACCACCACTAGGGGTTTGGTCGACCTCTTTTCTGTTTGCTTTTACTATAGGTCAATCTCTCATCTTGTGACCCTTACTGTCACGACCCATAACCGAGCCGCGACTGGCACCCACATTTACCCTCCTATGTGAGCGAACCAACCAATCTAAACCTTAACATTTCAATTTAATATCATCATAAAGCAATGCGGAAGACTTAAACTCATTAATAAAAGACAATTCAATAACTTCTAAAATTCAACATCTATTATTTCCACAAAATCTGGAAGTCATCACCACAAGAACATCTATGATCAAATTACTAAACTAAGAGTATTCTAAGAACTAAAATAACAAAAGCTAGTCCATGCTGGAAACTTCAAGGCATCAAGACATGTGGAAGGAGATCCAGTCCAAGCTAGAAGCATTAGCTCACCCTGAA